>NC_092163.1:11761128-12083628 GCF_045791955.1 Oncorhynchus clarkii lewisi
ATAGCTGAATCTAGGGGTCATAGTGGGAGGGTCGAAACATAGCTGAGTCTAGGGGTCATAGTGGGGGGTCGAAACATAGCTGAGTCTAGGGGTCATAGTGGGGGGTCGAAACATAGCTATGTCTAGGGGTCATAGTGGGGGGTCAAAACATGGTGGAGTCTGGGGGTCATAGTGGGGGGTCAAAACATGGCGGAGTCTGGGTGTCAGAGTGGGGGGTCAAAACATGGTGGAGTCTGGGGGTCAGAGTGGGGGGTCAAAACATGGCTGAGTCTGGGGGTCATAGTGGGGGGTCAAAACATGGCGGAGTCTGGGTGTCATAGTGCGGGTCAATGTGGAAACCTGGATTGAAGAGGCGGGGAAGCTACAGGTTGCTCCCCCCAACTGTGCATATGAATTAATGACACTAGATAAATACAGAGGTAGCGTTACAATAAATCCCAATTAATGTGGCTTGGGGCAACTCCCTGAGCTCTGCATACAAACGTTGTTCTGTTGAAACAGCCCAATAATGATGGATGAGTACTGCAATCAATCGATCAAATTATTTATATTTTATTTCTTTATAAAGCCCTTTTTACATCAGCAGTAGTCACACGGTGCTTTACAGATGCCCAGTCTAAAACTCCAAAGAGCAAACAATAAAGATGTCACGCCCTGACCTTAGAGAGGCTTTTTATGTCTCTATTTTGGTTTGGTCAGGGTGTGATTTGGGTGGGCATTCTATGTTCTGATTTCTATGTTTTGTGTTTCTATGTTTTGGCGGGGTATGGTTCTCAATCAGGGACAGCTGTCTATTGTTGTCTCTGATTGGAAATCATACTTAGGCAGCCTGTTCCCTTTTGTTATTGTGGGAAGTTATCTTTGTTAGTGGCACTATAGCCCTTGTAAGGGTCATGGCCTTGTTTTGTTGGCGACATTCATTTAAAATAAAATGTAGGCTCATCACGCTGCCCTTTGGTCCACTTCGTGACCAAAAGAAGCAGAAGCACAGTGGGCAGAAATGTAGGCTCAGATGGTTGCCAGTCCTATTCTGGCTGTACCATTATAAACTTAGTTTATATTAATACAGTACTTTCTGTAGTCATGTATGTTGTCTGTGTGTCCCGCCAGGAACTACATGAGCTGAAAACAGACCTGAACAGAACCAGGAACGAAATGAGCTGAAAGGTGAGAGGTGGACATGCAAAAGCAATACGAGATGAAAGCAGAGGTGGACAGAGGTGTGCAGAAGCAGTACGAGTTTGAAAGACTGTTTCGGGAACAGAAGGAGACGAAAGTAAAGATGAGCAAATAGTCACATTTATGCAGAATATTTCCGTTTTTTTGTAACTATTTAATCGTGAAGTTCCTGCTGTCTATTTTTATTCTGCACATTTTACAGTGGAGTCTGGTGTTGTATAGCATTGAACAACTCAGTTGGCTTTGCACAGGGCACATTATGGGCTTTGTGCATTTTATAACATTTAAGAATAAGCTCCTCCTGAATATGGCGTCTTTCTGATCTTACGTCACGGGGGGCGTTCCCATTCTATGCCGAATTCAGTACGGCGCTATGGTGTCACTTGACGTTTCGGATTTTACGCACGAAACCCCTCTGCTGGATTCCCGCAAGTATTATGCTCTTGCTTTACGTTCATTTAGCCTAGGCTTATTTTGTGAAATTCGTTGATATTTTGTCAAAATATAATTGAATTGAAATGTATGTTACATTCGAAATGCGATAGGCCTATGTGTGAGTGAGAGACGATAACAAATGGGCTTTTCAGACAGAAGACGGCGAAGACCCCCATCCATCAACTGCTCGATATCGACCTCGTTTTATTTGTCATATTCTATTCAAGGTTCTATATTCCGATGTCGACAACATGAGAAAGGCATTCATAAAACACGTCAAAAGGTTTCCGTGGTTTACCAACGTAACCCTCTACGGTTGCCTGTTTGCCGGTGGGGATTTCGTTCACCAGTTGTTCTCGCGCAATGAAAAAATGGACTGGAGGCACACACGCAATGTGGCAGTGGTCGCTTTCAGTTTCCATGGCAACTTTAACTTCTTCTGGATGCGGTTTTTGGAGCGCAGATTTCCCGGGAATTCGGTCAGGATGGTTGTGCGTAAACTTTTCTTGGACCAGACCACAGCCGCCCCTCTGGCCACTAGTGTATTCTACATAGGTTAGTCAGAGCGAGAACAAAGTTCACTCTGTCTGTATGTAGGCCTGAGGTCACGTGGAAGACTTGAACAGATGTGAGCTCCATAAATGACACATCGGATATTTAAAACCTAATGTTGGTTTCAACCAAATAAAGTAGCCATTCAAGTCAATTGTTGTCTCTAAATGTAGGCTAATAGATATTTGACTAAACACACTGTTCTCCCTAGGGGTGAGTTTCTTGGAGGGCAAAGAGGACACTTTCCAGGACTGGAGGGAGAAGTTCCTGAATACATATAAGGTGAGTCTATAGTCTGAAGAGAAATTCCAATCATGCCTGCCGTTATAGGGCCCTGTTTTACTGGTCAGGTCAGTTGGCTAGGAATAAAACCCTGCCACTACGCAGTAGCGATGCGCAGGTTGATGTATAACCCGCGGCAGGTAGCCTAGTGGTTAGAGCGTTGGATTAGTAACTAGAAAGGTTGCAAGCTCGAATCCCCGAGCTAACAAGGTAAACATCTGTCGTTCTACCCACTGTTCCGAGGCCATTATTGACAATAAGATTTTGTTCTCTACTGACTTGCCTGGTTAAATAAAGGTTAAAAAAAAATCTGTCTGACTGTAGGTCTATACCTCCCAGTGGTTGAAAAAGTACCCAGTTGTCATACTTGGGTAAAGATCTACTTGATTAAAAGTGTTTGGTTTAGAATATACTTAAGTGTAAATGTAGTTACTTAAATAAAAGTATAAATAATTTCAAATTCCTTTTAATAAGCAAACCAATCTTTTTTTGTGGGGAGGGGAGGTACTTTTCACCGTTTTTTCGCTCCAATTTCGTGATATCCAATTGGTAGTTAGTCTTGTCCCATCGCTGCAACTCCCATATGGACTCGGGAGAGGCGACGGTCGAGAGCCATGCGTCCTCTGAAACACGACTCCGCCAAGCCGACCTGTTTCTTGACACACTGCTCTCTTAACCCGGAAGCCAGCCACACCAATGTGTCGGAGGAAACACCGTACAGCTGGCAACCAAAGTCAGTGTGCATGCGTAAGGCCCACCACAAGGAGTCGCTAGAGCGCGATGGGACAAGGACTTCCCAGCCGCCAACCCTCCCCTAACCCGGACGACACTGGGCCAATTGTGCACCGCCTCATAGGTCTCCCGGTCACAGCCAGCTGAGACGCAGCCCGGGATCAAACCTGGATCTGTAGTGACACGATGCAGTGCCTTTGCGCTGTCTAAAACAGCCCAAAGTCTAAAAACATGGACAAAGTCTGATCTTTTAATGGTTGCTATGCTTTTCTCTTGCAGACTGGACTCATGTTCTGGCCATTCATGCAGGTAAATTACTGTCTTTGTATAATCATATCTTAAAGAATATGAAAGCCTTGAACACACACATCCTGTCCAACCAGTACTACTAACTTGAACAATGTCAATCATTACGGTTTCATGATATATTTATTGTATCCCATGAACATTTACAAATGTACAATGAACAAGACTTTGCTCTCTCACCTACCTCCCACACGTCCTCCTCTCCTCTCATCTCTTCCTTCCCCTCTCTCCTAGTTCCTGAACTTTTCCATGGTGCCTCTGTACATGCGGACCACCTTCGCAGGGTGCTGTGCCTTCGTCTGGGCCACCTTCCTGTGTTTCTCACGTCAGAGTGGGGACGGCACGGCTAACGCCGCCCTCACATGGATGTTTACTCCAAAACAGGATACGACGACAGAGCCTGAAGCGGAGAAACTAGGGCCCAAAGTGGACCAGACAGGGCCCAAACTAGACACAGAAGAACCCAAACCGGAGAACCCAAGCCCCAAAGAGGAGACACAAACACCCACTGTTAAGCAGGACGACCAAGCACAAACAAAGGAGGTGGAGGCTAGTTTGAACAAGGGCGCACAAACTGACACAACACCCAGCCCAACACCCAGGAGAAGGGACCACAGACAAGCACAGACTCAAAATTAATCTCTGGTAGATGCTAGTTCTATAGAACCTTCAGATAAGAATACTGTCTATATCTCAAAATGTTCTCATCTTGAAACGTTCAATTCCAATGTGCTATGCTACTGCACAAGATGTCGGCAGGGTGTAACGTATTGCTATACATAGGGGCTTTGTATTTATTGAAATTGTTATTGATAACAATTGGATCCAGCATTCTTTAACAAACCATACTTGAACATAGAAGTGCTTGTACTACTGCACCTATCTTCCCCTTTCTCCATCTCTCTCTATATCTCTCTCTCTCCCCCCCCTCTTGACAGACAACTTGTAAAATCAGTGTGTTGTACAATGTAGGCTATTTTAAATGTTCTGCTCTTATCTCTGACGTCTGAAGGAATGAGTGTGCATTTCCAATTAGCATTGAGTCATAGTGATTCACGAATCTTGTTATTTGTTTGTTTCCTTTCTCCTGTCAAACATCACATATTTCTGACAACATGAATAATGGTATTTCTTCGAATAGTGATTGTGGGAACTTGGGAGGATTCAATTGTACTGTATGTCTGAATAACTGGGATTACAGTAGATATTGTGTGGAGAACGCTGAAACTACTGCTGTTGTCATGATATATATTATATTTCCTATCATGTCTGTACATGATCCAACTAGTACATAATGTTTAGCAGGGCATTATGTACCTGTCGGTACTATAGGGCTATATTTAATTGTTTTTATCTGTGGGATCAATCTAAAACACATCTGTATTTATATTTCTACTAGTACACAATTGTTATACATTGTAATATGATATTTTACTAAATATTTTGAATGTACGCCTATTGGTGCACATCAATCCAAGTCTATTGTGAGATTAACCTTGCCTCAGATTTAATATATTTATTATTGTAAATTAAAATTAAAACATCATCAATGCTGGTCTATTCTCTTTTGTGATTAATCTCTTAACACATTTATTTTACACATCAAAAACGTCCAAGTGAAACTGATTATTGGCCCAGTCATGTGCATCAACATAGCAGCAGCCAATAGGTTCAACAGCGTGAAATGAGTCATCACGTCAGAGCCATATTGAATAGACCCCTAACAGGGTCCCCCACCTGCTCTGGCTACTCAGCTACCATGCATAGTCCTAGAGTATCTTCAATTCTTTGACATTCACTCGTTTGAAGGACTTGCTATTTCGAGAGTGATACTGTATTAGTGAAACATTTTCCTATAAATGTAAGCCTTCTGCATTCAGCACCTAGGCCTAGTGATATCTTGACATCTTCATTGAAAAAAATGCTATTGCTAGAGATTCTTTTCATAAATAATTTTATGGAAAACTAGTAGAAATGTATAGAAAATGTCGATTTCCAGCTTTGCATTTGAAAAATATGACACTGTTTCAATGCAAGCTCGGTGCCGTTTTTCTCCCATTCTCCGGTTCGCAATGCGCGTGCGCTCTGCATCCATCTGTGTACGGTGTACCACACATCGAGGAATTTGTAAGCTTAAATAAAGATGCTCAACGTCTCGGCTCCGTGGTGCCTTCCTATCGGCGAAACTGATTTATCCTAAAAGGAAAACAAGAGCAGAACTCAATTTAGGATTTTAACACACCTTCCACAACCCATTAAAGTCATAGTGTATCATAAATCAATTCCAGCTATGGAATTGAAGAAATCAATTTCTGATACCGAGCGCTCATTGAAGAGCTACGGCTCTGTATCGGAAACGGAATGGACAAAAGACAAAGGTGAGCGTCATTCATTGCAAAGTAACGTTTTGGCCTGTTATAGTGGTTATTGCTCTGTGCAGAATAAAGCATGTGGTTTCAGATAGGGGATGTTGCGTTGCAAAACAACACCCGTTAATTGCAATGAGTCCGTGCATCTTTATTGTTGCCTGAATGTCATTCCCAGTGCCTTGAAAATGGACTGGAGACATCTCCATGCATGAGCGTTGCTTTCAATGCATTTTGGAGGTGCATTTGACCAGTTATTCACTGATAATAACCATATCATTACTATTTGAGAAGATCTTTCTCATTTACAATAGCTTACCCACTGTATTAACAGTATATATTACAATAGCACAAAGGAGAGGAGCCTCGAAATGTATACACGTATGTAATGCCTCATATCTACTAGCCTATTTCCATAACACTAAAGAAGGACTGACATCTGCCCCAGCTCTTCACTTTCAGCTGACTGTACATTCCAAAGTTGTCTGACTGGGTCTTTGGCCTAATGTATTGAACTGCACCCCTTCCAGTCGATGGATGCAGCAGGGTAGAACAAGCTAGAAGCCTACCTGCCGGGCTGTGAGTGTGTGAGTCAATACCAGCATCACCAGCACTGATACAAGCAAGAAGGATGATATAAACAAACTGTAGACAGGCAAGAGATTTTCATCCTTCTCGTTTTCATCCTTTTTTTTAATCAGTAAGATATCAATGCATTATAGTTTAATGTTTCAATAATGTTGTTTATATGACATGCCGTGTTCATTGTTCTTAATTTTACTGGTATCTATTTGTGATATTATGGGTAGGCTAGGCTAGTGCCACGAAGCTGTCATCAGAACAGTATGATATATGTCTAATAATACAGACCTAAAGAGGGTCATGGGGGGGTAAACAAAGGTCAGAGGTGAGAGGTCAGAGGTCAGGATTGACATAGTCCTAACAAGAGGTCATATTGTGTGCTTTATGTAACCAGAGATCCACAGCAGAGAATCCTGTCATGAGTCAGCCTCACACACCTACGGGGTTAAGTTCAATATTCACTTGACTTATACTGGTAGTTATGTTTCACTGTCTATTTTGTGTAGGGCTGTCTGTGTGACATCTGTATAGGCCTAACTGCGAGTGAGTGTTATGAGTGAGTGTTTATCTGCATTCAGATGCTCACAATGTCTTCCTGTGCTATTTGACCATAACAGCCTGAATCAAACTTTCAACAGAAATCAGCCCATTGGATCTTGGAATAATATATTATTTGAGTGTCCTCTTCATTAGTTCCATTGTTAGAATAGGAATGAAAAAGAGAGACGAGAGGAGAGTGGGGTGCAGAAAGTCCGAGATGAATTCTTCAGCTCATGAATATGAATAGAATAAGACTGCATCTATTTTTAGAGATAGACTCTCAATTCCCCCCCCCCCCCCCCCCTCCCCCACACACACACACAGACATACACACACACACCTATTCATCATTCCCTTCCCCTGGTTCCTCCTTGTGTGTTACAACTTTCAACTTCCATCTGTGTTGGGAGATGCATAGCTGGATACTAAAACACAGTGGGGAACATTACAATTAACACAGTACTTCTGGGCCCTGTTCATTAGGAGGAAAGCAGTCTGGAACAGGGAGGGACTACCAGACTTTGTACAATAAGAAAAGCTCATGTTCGTTTTCCATTACAAACCCTTTTTTTTAAAAATCCATTGCATGCCCGAATGAACATAACCCTGAAGTGGCTGCTACGCAGATCATATTCACATTACAGCTCTGCTTCTCCTCATCAAGCAGACATCTGTCCACCCTCCTCCTTCTGTCAAGGCTCTCATTATGCTGATCAGTTGATTGATTAACAGATGTTCAGGCTATTTATTAGGCAGCTTGTTTTAATGCAATTAGTTTGATTACATTGGGTTAATAACTAGCTTGGCTCTGCCAGTGATGCCAGTGAAGCTACGTTGATAGGGAAGCCTGGTATTTCTTCTAATAGTGACTGTGGGGACTGGGGAGGATAATGATGCTGTTACTGTATGGATTTAGAGCTGGATTCAATCCGCATCGTGGAAGATCTGCATTAAAACGTCAAGGTATTTTCCGATTGAGCCGACATATGCAGCGTTTTACCACGAACGCGGGAACATTGCCTTTAAATTCCAGCTATACGGCGGGTCTTCCGTGATACTTCAGCGATTTAATATTATTTTGGCTTTTGCTTTTCGATACAGTGCTGTCTGTAGGCCACACTGTGTCTGTTTCCCTGTAGTAGGTTTAGCACAATTCTTACTTTGTCTTTCAATGCTGCCTTCCATGGTGCCCACACTAGCATACCACGAAGAATGCATGCCCAATACATTGCTTCATACTAATTGGTATGGTGCTGTGTGTGTTGGAACAGAGCCTCAGCCTTCCATACTTAACATTTACCATGTATCCAGGAGTTTATCGGAAGACCCCCATGAGCAATATCTTCTTCCTCTCTAATCCTGCTGATGGCTGAATGTGGACTACTGAGTACGGGAGTGTGTGCTGACTGAGTGTGTACTGCGTTAAGATAACTTCCTCGGCTCAGAGCAGTCGGCAGTTTAGATCCTAGTGTGTGTTATTCATTACAGACCTGGCTCTCTGCCATCATAATGGGCCAGTCAGGATTTTGTGTGGCTCGGTCCTATTGACAGTCAGCAGCAAATTGTGTGTGTGTGTCTTTGTGTGAGGTAGAAAGAGTAGCAGGGGAGAGAAAGGTAGAAAGAAGAGGGGGAGAGGGAAAGGGAGAGAAAGATAGAGCAGTGAGGGGTAGAGAGAGAGAGAGAGCGAGAGAATCCACTTGGTATGAATCCTCCACAGTTTACCACACTGTGTTATTGACTGCAGAGACAACTATGTGGGTATCAGCATTGTTTTCATGCTGCGGTTACCACAGCAGGGAAAACACAGGGCCGCTACTTTTTATTCAAGGACTCGACGTCAAGCTAAGCATTGAGTCTCATCAGCTATGAACAGTCACAGGATGCAATTTCGATTCTTGTTACATTTGTCTTAGACAAAAACAGTGACTCAAACGAATGTCAAAATCTCATCCAGGCAAAGAAAAACAATAGAGGGACAAAATTGAGGTGACATCATTTTTTGTTAGTTATTTCCAAGATTTGTAACGCCACTACTTTCCCTTTTGTCGATTGTCTTTAAGAGTCCTGCCTCCACATTAGCACCTTGTAAAGGTCTCTGGATGGATAGCTTTGCCAGTAATTGGTTGAGGAGTCACAGAACAGTCAGTTCACCATTCTGGACTCGTAGCCTGTCTCTCTCCATAGAGAAAATCTGTCTGGAAGGCCTGTCTCCCAGCAGTACTGCACAGTACGTCCTTCTAACCCTGAGTGAAATATTTAGATCCTGCCTAGTGGGGGATGGGAGGCTATAGTTTACAATGGATGTCCAAGGTGTGACAGAGGGTAGGTGGTTGCCCCCTAGGCCTATGCCACAGGAGGTTGGTGGAACCTTAATTGGGGAGGACGGGCTCGTGGTAATGACTGGAGCGGAATCAGTGGAATGGTATCAAATACATCAAACACATGGATTCCAGATGTTTAAAGCCATTCCAATTCCATAGTTCCGGCTGTCATTATGAGCCGTTCTCCCTACAGCAGCCTCCTGTGACCTATGCACTCTATCTGACAATGGTAGCGTGATGATTGTTCTGCGGCTTAGTGCTATTGACTGAAATATGTGTTTATTAAATCAGGTTGCTTTCTTGCTGACATAGGTTACACATTGGAGAAGCCTAGGATTATTGTTAGTAGTGTGTTCAGTTGGTTGACATTGGGATTGCGATGATCATTCAGTTGCTTATGCTGGCTTCACGTGCTGGTGGAAAATGGGAAGTCGTAAGTCTGACATGATTGTGTTGAAGTGATTTTGAAGTCGGAACAATTCTTTAACCAATAAGATTTTAGCTAGCTAACATTGCTAATAATAAAGTTAGTTAGCTTATTTAACATTGACAATATGGTGAAACTAACTACATTCTCCATATTGATAAGGTTGTAATTGTCAAAAACAGATTTGTTGCCATCTTTTGGTTCAAAGGGTGAAAGGTTGTGGTGAAACGTCACAACTCAGCAAACAACATTTTCTCCAAGTTTCCCACTTGGAGGGTTATTAAAGTGAAATTTCCCATTAGGAGCTCCAACACCAATAGCACTTGAACGCTGCATTAGTGACTAGCAATATAGGTTTATTATTCCATCAGTTTGCATTTCTATTGGCTTCACTGTGTTCGGTCTTTGATTGCTATTGGTTTAATAGGTGGCTTTGTGAGGTCATTGGCCCCGGCTAAGGGTGTATTAGTCCAATCAGTGAAGAGTTACTCCAGGTCATTGATCTATGTCAGTACCAGTATCAGATTTCTCTCATCTCTTTGGCTTGAGGCCCTTCCCACTGACTGCATCCCAAATGGCTTTCTATTCGCTATATAATGCACTAAATGGGGAATAGGCTGCCTTTTGGGACACAACCACTGCCTTCAAGACATCAACCCTTCAGCCCTTCCAAAGCCTCACTAATACTCAGAGTCAATGACTCCTTCCATTATGTATTTTTATGCTCTTGATTCAGCGAGCGTCACACCAGAGTGCCTGAGCATCTGGCATCGAATTTAAGGTGGTCAGCTACTTCTTTCTTAGTCATCAGCCATTTTACTAGAACCTTTTCTATTCCTTTTAGGTGGGTACTGTGAGACACAATGACACATACCTTAGCTATCATCTGGACTGAGTCAGACTTGAAAAAGACAGCTCAAAAGCAACACTGATTTTCGTTTAGTCAAGAGAGAAATTCCTGGTGTCATTTACATTTCAGATCATTTACTATGCGTATCTTGTCCCTTGACTTACTCGAGCGTCACTTTCATAATTAGGACGTTGGATGGAGCAGGGAGTAGTGTTGTATTACTGTAAAATAAATCTGCCAAACAAGCCTTGGGCATTGTACTGGATAAAGGGAGGGGAATAATAGGCAAGGCTAGACAGTAATGCAGTAATGCTTGGCAGGACCATGTCCATTGTGATTCCATGTACTGCTCTTTAAGTCAGAGGAAGGAGGGAATAATAGGCAAGGCTAGACAGTAAAGCAGTAATGCTTGGCAGGACCATGTCCATTGTGATTCCATGTACTGTTCTTTAAGTCAGAGGAAGGAGGGAATAGGTCTCCTCTTCAGACTATTTGATGGTGGCAACAATAGAATAGGCCCTTTGGTTCTGAAGTCCAGAAGTTGGTATTGTATTGGTATTTTATGAATGATCTATTGAAATATTTAAGACCAAAATATTTAGAAATCTCCCTCCCGTTGTGTTAGAATGTTGTAACTCACAATAGTGTTAAAGCACAAAGTTCCCTCTCTCCCTCCAGGTCAGTCAGATGTGTCCATGGCGGAGAGCATCATGTCTCCAGATGAGATTGAAGTGGAGATGGCTCGCATCCAGCGCCTCAGGGAGGTGCTGGTGAGGAGGGAGTCCGAACTGCGCTTTATGTGAGTACTGTACAGAGACCATCAACACCACGATAAAATAATTACAGACTGAGGCTTTAATCAATCAATCAATCAAATGTATTTATAAAGTCCTTCTTACATCATCTGATGTCACAAAAGGCTGTACAGAAACCCAGCCTAAAACCCCAAACAGCAAGCAATGCAGGTGTAGAAGCACGGTGGCTAGGAAAAACTCCCTAGAAAGGCCAAAACCTAGGAAGAAACCTAGAACCAGGTTATGATGGGTGGCCAGTCATCTTCTGGCTGTGCCGGGTGGAGATTATAACGGAACATGGCCAAGATGTTCAAATGTTCATAGATGACCAGCAGGGTCAAATAATAATAATAACAGTGGTTGTAGAGGGTGCAACAGGTCAGAACCTCAGGAGTAAATGTCAGTGTGCTTTTCATCGCCGATCCTTCAGAGTATCTCTACCGCTCCTGCTGTCTCTAGAGAGTTGAAAACAGCAGGTCTGGGACAGGTAGCACGTCCGGTGAATAGGTCAGGGTTCCATAGCCGCAGGCAGAACAGTTGAAACTGGAGCAGCAGTACGACCAGGTGGACTAGGGACAGCAAGGAGCCATCAAGCCAGGTATGGTCCTAGGGCTCATGTCCTCAGAGAGAGCGAGAAAGAAATAAAGAAAGAAAGACAGAGAGAGCATACTTAAATTCACACAGGACACCGGATAAGACAGGAGAAATATTCTAGATTTAACAGACTGACCCTAGCCCCCCTGACACATAAACTATTGCAGCATAAATACTGGAGGCTGAGACAGGAGGGGTCGGGAGACACGAAGACGTGTTGGATTTGAATAATAGAGAAGCTCATTGGAATAGATACATTGAATTTCCATTTTCTTCCAAGTGGGGTGGGCGAATGTATTATGTACAGTAAAGAGAGTACGTAGACTCTTTGGGACCCTTGAAAAATAATGACACCCATACACATAAGCCTAATAGGTTTATACTGTGTATCCTGATGATAATGATATTATCCTGATGTAGACGTAGTAAAGCCGTATTTCTGACACTGTGAATAATCAGTTAACTTGATTGCCAGCCTGCTCCATGCCAGTACAGAAAGGAGTTGGCTAAAGCAGAAACAGAATGGCATCCATGCTATTACAGTGCCTTCAGAAAGTATACACACTTTCTCCACATTTTGTTGTGTTCCAGCCTGAATTTAAAATGTATTACATTTGTCACTGGCCCACTCACAATACTCCCATAATGTCAAATTAAGAAAATATTAAAAGTTGAAATATGTTCAACCCCTTTGTCGTGCCAAGCCTACACAAGTTCAGCAGTTAAACAAGTCATATAATACGTGGCATGGACTCACTCTTTGTGCAATAATAGTGTTTAACATGATTTTTGAATAACTACCTCATCACTGTACCCCACACATACAGATAATTGTAAGGTCCCTCAGTCGAGCACTTGAATTTCAAACACATATCCAAAATATGCATCCTGTTTGCAACAAGATACTGCAAAAAAATGTGGCAAAACAATGAACTTTTCTCCTGAATACAGTGTTATGTTTGGGGCAAATCCAATACAACACATGAAAGAGTACCACTCTCCATATTTTCAAGCATAGTGGTGGCTGCATCATGCTATGGGTATGCTTGTAATCGTTAAGGACTGGGGATTTTTCAGGACAAAAAATAAACTAAATGGAGCTAAGCACAGGCAACATCTTAGTGGAAAACCTGGTTAACTCTGCTTTCCACCAGACACTGAGATGAATTGACCCTTCAGCAGGACAATAACGTAAAACACAAGGCCACTTTGACATTACAGAGTATTTTGTGTAGATTGATTTAAATCCCTGTTAATCCCACTTTGTAACAACAAAATGTGGAAAAAGTCAAGGGGTGTGAATACTTTCCAAAGGCACTGTATATTCCCATTCATATCGTATATGACAATTCATTATACTTACATATAATAATAATGATGATAATAATGATAATAATAATGTATTGCATTTTTAAAGCGCTTTTCATTATACTGAATATTCTTAAAGTGCATAAAAAAAATATAAAATACAAATAGAAGGAAAAAAATGGACACGGCTAGACAGGGCAACTGACACAAAGAACCCAGCTGATGCTATAAAAGACAAGGAGCTAGGTCCCGGGGGCGTGGAGGAGCAGTCTATCGCTTGACCTGAGGGTGCGCGTAGGGTTATGGAGGGAGAGCAGTTCTTTGCCATGAATACACTGGAAAGTCAGCAGAAGGGTTTTGAATTCAATCCGGAATGAGACAGCTAGTGCATAGATGCCAGGATGGGGGAGATGTGATGGTGTTTCCTCACATCAGGATCCTGGCAGTGCTGTTCTGGACGTATTGGAGCTTCTGAGGACTCCTGTCAGGGATCCCGATGAAGAGAATAATCTCCAGAGGAGATAAAGGCATGGATCAGCTTCCCTGCGTCAGACTGAGTGAGGGTGGGACGGAGTTTGGCAATGTACTTTAGGTGATAGAATAACACTTTACACACTCGTCTGATGTGGCTGTCAAAGGTCAGAGAGGAATCAAGATCTACACAGTCGTCTGATGTGGCTGAAAAAGGTCAGGGAGGAATCAAGATTTACACAGTCGTCTGATGTGACTGTCAAAGGTCAGGAAGGAATCAAGCTGTACAGGCAGATTGGAATCTGAGGGGGAGAGAGGAGCGTTCTGTCCTGCAATGATGAGGTGTGTTAACGGTGAGTGCTGGACCTGGTGGGGGGTGCCAAGAAGTAGGGCCTCAGTTTTGCTGCTGTTCAGTTGAAGGAAGTTTTGCTTCATTCGTGCCCTTATCTGCTCACGGCAGGTGTTCAGACGGTCACTTGCATCAGAGTGACATGGGGCCATTTTTAGATACAGCTGGGTGTCATCAGCATAGCACTGCAATGTGATTCCATGCCGGATGATGACATGACTAAGGGGGACCATGTACAGGACAAACAGGATGGGTCCAAGAACAGATCCTTGTGGGACACCACAATACTCATACTCAGTCCTGTCTGATAGGTAGGAGTGGAACCAGCTCAGAGCTGATCCAGACAGTCCGATGGTGTCCCGGGAGGCGTTCCAGGAGGATGGGGTGGTTGACAGTGTCAAACACTGCTCTCAAGTCCAGGACGATCAGGAGAAAGGGGGAGCCTGCAGCCAGGTCGTTGGTGACCTTATTGGTCTTGTCACGGGGTCAGGTGACCAGATGATCAGAAGTTCATGCTTGATTTTCAGGGGATCTTGGACCACCATATTGTGTCGCTATTGAGTTATAAACATTGAGAAAATATACAGTGAAATGTTTTGGTGTGATGGAAAATACGATCAATAGAAACTGGAAAGAGATCGGTGGGAAGTGTGGCTTAATTAGCTTGGATGGCTTCATCAGTGAACAGTGATGCCAATACCTCCAGCTATGTGTGACTCAGACACACACACACACACACACACACACACACACACACACACACACACATTCTGTAGCAGATGGAGTGGCAGAGTGCAAAGCCTGCTGGAAGCACCGTTGGGGTCTAGTGAGTGGGTAAACACAAGGCAGATAGGGGATAGTGAGGAGGAGAGAAAAAGATGTTGAGGTTGAGAGACAGGAACAAGTGAGTGGGTGAGAAATTACAGGTGGTCGAAAGAGCAGAGTGAGAAGAGGCTGAAGAATGGGAACGGGAGAAAGAGGGAACTACAGGAGGCGGAGAGAGATGAAGGGAGGTAGGGAGGATAGTAGGGAGAGGGATGGAGGAAGAGGAGGAAGAGAGGGAGATGAAGAAGAGGGACAGGTAGAGAGTGGAGGAGGCAGAGGGGGAGGTGAGTGATGAAGGGAGGGATGGAGTGAGAGGAGACAGGAGGAACGGGGAGAGAGAGATGGAGGGAGGAGGAGGAATGAGAGGTGTTGGGAGCTGGTGGATGAGTCATCAGTCTGATTTACAACAGAGAGACTTAAATCCCTGGTTGCTGTCACAGCGCTGCAGAGAAAGGTAGGGATGGATGGAGGGAGGGAAAGGAGGGGAGGAGAGGAAGAGAGAGATGAATGGGAGGGGGAGGAGAGGGAGAGAGGGAGGGGGCATAGAAGAGAGGGGAAAGAGAGAGTGAAAGATGGAGGGAGGGAGTGATGGAGGGGAGAGGGAAGGATGGAGGGATGGAGGGGAAGGAGTGGAAAGAGAGAGAAGGAGAGATGGAGGGAGGGGAGATGAAGAACAAGGGATGGAGGGAGGAAGGGGAGGAGAACAGAGGGGGATGACATGACAGAGAGGTAACAGTAGGGTCCTCAGGGTGGGTCTTCAGGACCAGAGGATCTGGTAGAGGAGTGATTCATTCAACACTTTTCATCTGCCTACACTCTTCCCTAAGGGGAGTGTAACTTTATATATTTCCCCCTATAGCTTTTATATGTGGATGTTTGCTTTATCTTTTATATTACTGTAAAACACTATTTTTATAAGATATCTGTCATTATGACTGCACAGTGTGTTTATGATGTACTGGGCCGCATTGATATATAGTAGGGCATTTTTATGTTAGGAAATGGATAGAGTGGATAGCGGGCCCCATACCTTTCAAATCCTATCCCCTTTCCCCTAGCTCATAGATCTGAAATAAATAGATGAATGCAAATTATGTCAATAGGCCTCCAATAGCCAGCTCACTTGGAAGAACCAAAATGGAACAGGGCCAGAGAGTCACACTGTGCTTTACCCTTCCTAACTGGAATGAATGTTGTTGTCTTTTCAAGGGCGGACGACATCCAGCTCTGCAAAGACATCATGAGTCTGAAACAGGAGCTGAGGAAGGTGGTAACTGTACCAGGTAACTAACAGCAACAAATAGAGACAATCACAACAGTTCCACTGCCCACAGCTATCCTACCAAATAACAGGCAGAAAAATGTACCATATATTAACCATATATCAGAGGTATATATTTTTAAGCAACAAGGCACAAGGGGTGTGGTATAAGGCCAATATACCATGGCTAAGGGCTGTTCTTAGGTGCGACTCAACATGGATTGCCTGGATACAGCCCTTAGCAGTCGCATATTGGCCATATACCACAAACACCCGAGGTGCCTTATTGCTATTATAATAAGGATTGGACCCTTTTTTTATTTTTAATTTCACCTAAAATTACATACAAATCTAACTGCCTGTAGCTGAGGACCTGAAACAAGGATATGCATATTCTTGATACCATTTGAAGGAAATACTTTGAAGTTTGTGTAAATGTGAAATTAATGTAGGAAAATATAACACATTAGATCTTGCATCTTTGAAATGCAAGAGAAAGGCCAAAATGTAATATTCCAGGTTAGGCGACTTTTGAATTTGGCCACTAGATGGCAGTAGTGTATGTGCAAAGTTTTAGACTGATTCAATGAACCATTGCATTTCTGTTCAAATTGTTGTATCAATACTGCCAAAATGTGCCTAATTGGTATATTAATATATTTTCAAGTTCATAATTGTGCACTCTCCTCAAACAATAGCATGGTATTCTTTCACTGTAATAGCTATTGTAAATTGGACAGTGCAGTTAGATTAACAAGAATTTAAGCTTTCTGGCCATATCCGATATGTCCTGGGAAATGTTCTTGTTACTTCCAACCTCATGCTAATCACGTTAGCTCAACCATTCCTGCAGGGGGAGACACTGTTCACGTAGAGGTTAACAAGATTTTAAGCTTTCTGCCCATATCAGATATGTCCTGGGAAATGTTTTTGTTACTTACAACGTCATGCTAATCACATTAGCTCAACCTCCCTGCGGACACCAATCCCGTAGAGGTTAAACTGGTTACCAACGTCATTAGAGCAGTAAAAATAAATGTTTTGTCATAACTGTGGTATACGGTCTGATATACCACGACTGTCAGCCAATCAGCATTCAGGGCTCGAACCACCCAGTTTATCAATAACCATATATCCAGGTAACTAACGGCAACACAGACTTCACAACACCTCCACTGGCTGCCCTCTCCTGTCCTATTGCCTTTCCTATCCTACCTGGGAACAGAGAGAAAAATGTACCATATAGTATTAACCATATATAACTACAGCCAAGAAATCCACTTCACCGCCCTCCCCTGTCCTATTCTACCCGGCAACATAACAGGGAGAAAAATGTGCCATACTGTCTATCCCTCTAGGAAATAGAACAAGCATATCTGGATGTATCCTCAATGTACCCTTAGCTTAGCCAAATTGCTTATGCATGCTGTAGAGCACGTGTCAAACTCATTCCACAGAGGGTCGAGTGTCTGTGGGTTTTCACTCCCCCCTTGTACTTAATTGATGAATTAAGGTCACTGAGTAGTTAGGAACTCCCCTCACCTGGTTGTCTAGGTCTGAATTAAAAGGAAAACACACCCCTGCTGTAGTGAGTATAGATCCAAAAATAGGGTAGAGGAGAAAACTGCTACTGTATGCAGCTACCGACTGCTACATGGTGAGGTGATTTGTGGGTAGGTTCACTGCGGTAAAGTAGCCGCACAATTGATTGTAACTCTCAGGGACATGGGAGAGTTATGAGGGGGGGAGGTTCTTCCCCTCAGGTAGTTTAGAGTAGGCACAGTCATAATGGCCACACAGGCACACAAACACATACACGCATAGCTAACCGTAATGGCTATATGAGCCAATGGTCCATTTCCTGAGACTGTGGCCAAAGATTATTTCAACGAATACTACTTTATTTATACTTTCCTCCACAAATGATGTTAGGTCTATTTGTGTCCACGGCTGACAGCAGATGGAGGCAAATAGCCACTACAACCTCACAACTCTACAACATCACAGTCTAGAGTTAGCTGTCTAGCCTGGTCCCAGACAGCACAAACAGATCTGGTACCAGGCTAGTTTCTCTTTTTACTTGTGAACTTGTGATGACATAGTGACTGGATCTGTATTAGTGATAATCTGGAATTGCAACAAACAAGAACAATGGAATTAATTGTTCATTAGAGCATACATAAAGCCTACATACTGTACAGATGCCATACTGATTACATAGAAGCTAAATCCAGTACATGATTCATGACCTTCATTGACATTTAGAACACCATTCACACATTCCAAATCAAATCTAATTCCTTACACCATTCTGAGTCATAATATACCATACTCTATGTATCAATATGTATGTGACCCAACAAGCTCTGTTATTACCTCAGTACAGAGAAAGGCCCTAGCCCCGCTGCTTTTCATTTTCCATTTGACATTCCGATTTCTGCATCCGTCTGTGTTCCGGGAACACTGTGACTCCAGGGAATGGCTGTACGGATCTAGTTCTACCCCGGTGGGAGAGAAAGAGCTGAGACTGCACTCCTCTCCTGCCTGGTGCCTCAGCTTTCCCACCTACTATTACTAGTCAACAACACTGCACACTGTTTTCCATCTATTGTAGTGTGTGTATGTAAGTGTGTGTGTGTGTCTCAGTCTATCACTGGGTCCCACAAGGGTGCGTGCTCAGCCCTCTCCTGTACTTCCTGTTCACCCATGACTGCGCAGCCATGCATGCCTCCAACTCAATCATCAATGCACACAAGAGAAGTGGGCTTGATTACCAACGATGACGAGACAGCCTAAAGGGAGGAGGGTGAGAGCACTCGGAATGTGGTGTCAAGAAAACAACCTCTCACTCAACATCAACAAAACAAAGGAGATGATCATGGACTTCAGGAAACAGCAGAGGGAGCATCCCCCATCCACATCAACGGGACAGTAGTGGAGAAGGTGGATAGTTTTAAGTTCCTCGGCTTACGCATCACGGACAAACTGAAATGGTCCACCCTCACAGACAGTGGGGTGAAGAAGGCGCAACAGCGCCTCTTCAACCTCAGGAGGCTGAAGAAATGTGGTTTGTCACCTAAAACCCTCACAAACTTTTACAGGTGCACAATTGAGAGCATCCTGTCGGGCTGTATCACTGCCTGGTACGGCAACTGCACCGCCCTCAATTGCAAGGCTCTCCAGAGGGTGTTGCAGTCTGCACAACGCATCACCGGGGGTAAACTACCTGCCCTCCAGGACACCTACAGCACCCGATGTCACAAAAAGGCCAAAAAGATCATCAAGGATAACAACAACCCGAGTCACTGCCTGTTCACCACGCAACCATCCAGAAGGCGAGGTCAGTACAGGTGCATCAAAGCTGGGACCGAGAGACTGAAAAACAGCTTCTATCTCAAGGCCATCAGACTGTTAAACAGTAATAACTAATACAGAGAAGCTGCTGCCTACATACAGACTCAAATCATTAGCCACTTTAATAAATGGATCACTAGTCACTTAAAAAATGCCATTTTAATAATGTTTACATATCTTACATTACTCATCTCATATGTATATACTGTATTTTATACCATTTATTGCATCTTGCCTATGCCACTCAGCCATCGCTCATCCATATATTTATATGTACACATTCCTATTCCATCCCTTTACATTTGTGTGTATTAGGTAGTTGTTGTGAAATTGTTAGATTACTCGTTAGATATTACTGCACTGTCGGAACTAGAAGCACAAGCATCTCGCTACACTCGCATTAACATCTGCTTACCATGTGTATGTGACCAATACATTTGATTTAATTTCAGTGTGAAGGTCAGGGGAATTACGTCGAAATCCTTTCCAGAGAATTGGATAGAGAGTTTATGAATATACGACTGCTTATGCAAATGAACCCATTGGGCTCTGGTCAAAAGTTTTGTCCTGTGTAGAGCACAGGGTAACATTTGAGATTAATTCAATTAATATACGACTGCTTATGCAAATTCCCCCATTCAGACAGGACATTGCATCATTGAACAGCATTTGCATATTTTGTCTCCCGATTAGTTCTCATGAATTAAACACGAGGAGGACTATTTAAGAATCTAAATATCTAGGACTCTATTCAATCCGCATCGCAGAAGTTCAGCTTTACAGCATGATTGAAATTTAAAGGCAATGTCCCGCTTTGGCAGAGACTGCATTCACGGTATCACTGCATATGTTGGCTCAACTGGAAATGACCTTTACATTTCCATCACTTGAGCTTTACAGATTGAAAAGGGTCCCTACGGTTTGTGATGTGAATCACTATTTGGTAGCATGCGCTGCCTTCCCATGAAGTTTCCTCTTCCCCTGTAGCTCAGTATCTAACAAATGTTGTATCAGTTGAGAAATGTATTTAATATAAGATAAAAATATACTTTTTAGTTTGATATAAAACATCCATCACCTTTCAAATCTAACCCACTCTCTACCTCCCCTCTATCCCCGTCCCTCTCTCCCTCTCTTCTTCCTCCAGAGAAAGAGAAGACCAAGAAACAGAGACAGTGGGAGGAGGAGTTGATCCTGAAAATCCATAAACTGGTGCAGAAGAGGGATTTCCTAGTGGACGATGCAGAGGTGGAGAGATTAAGGTAGAACTGTGGTCCGAGGGAGCTGGAGAGAGGGAGGGAGATGGAGATGGAGAGAGGGAGATGGAGGGAGAGAGCGAGGGAGATGGAGGGAGAGAGCGAGGGAGATGGAGGGAGAGAGCGAGGGAGATGGAGGGAGAGAGCGAGGGAGATGGAGGGAGAGAGCGAGGAGATGGAGGGAGAGAGCGAGGGAGATGGAGGGAGATGGAGGGAGAGAGCGAGGGAGATGGAGGGAGAGAGCGAGGGAGATGGAGGGAGAGAGCGAGGGAGATGGAGGGAGAGAGCGAGGGAGATGGAGGGAGATGGAGGGAGAGCGCGAGGGAGATGGAGGGAGAGCGCGAGGGAGATGGAGGGAGAGCGCGAGGGAGATGGAGGGAGAGCGCGAGGGAGATGGAGGGAGAGCGCGAGGGAGATGGAGGGAGAGCGCGAGGGAGATGGAGGGAGAGCGCGAGGGAGATGGAGGGAGAGCGCGAGGGAGATGGAGGGAGAGAGCGAGGGAGATGGAGGGAGAGAGCGAGGGAGATGGAGGGAGAGAGCGAGGGAGATGGAGGGAGAGAGCGAGGGAGAGAGCGAGGGAGATGGAGGGAGAGAGCGAGGGAGAGAGCGAGGGAGAGAGCGAGGGAGATGGAGGGAGAGAGCGAGGGAGAGAGCGAGGGAGAGAGCGAGGGAGATGGAGGGAGAGAGCGAGGGAGAGAGCGAGGGAGAGAGCGAGGGAGATGGAGGGAGAGAGCGAGGGAGATGGAGGGAGAGAGCGAGGGAGAGAGCGAGGGAGAGAGCGAGGGAGATGGAGGGAGAGAGCGAGGGAGAGAGCGAGGGAGAGAGCGAGGGAGATGGAGGGAGAGAGCGAGGGAGATGGAGGGAGAGAGCGAGGGAGAGAGCGAGGGAGAGAGCGAGGGAGAGAGCGAGGGAGAGAGCGAGGGAGATTGGGAGATGGAGGGAGCTGGAGAGAGGGAGATGGAGGGAGAGAGCGAGGGAGATGGAGGGAGAGAGCGAGGGAGATGGAGGGAGGGAGAGAGGGAGATTGAGGGAGGGAGAGAGGGAGATGGAGGGAGGGAGAGAGGGAGAGGGAGGGAGAGAGAGAGGGAGGGAGAGAGGGAGATGGAGGGAGGGAGAGAGGGAGATGGATGGAGGGAGGGAGAGCGCGAGGGAGAGAGAGGGAGAGCGCGAGGGAGATGGAGGGAGAGCGCGAGGGAGATGGAGGGAGAGCGCGAGGGAGATGGAGGGAGAGCGCGAGGGAGATGGAGGGAGAGCGCGAGGGAGATGGAGGGAGGGAGATGGAGGGAGAGAGCGAGGGAGAGAGCAAGGGATATGGAGGGAGAGAGCAAGGGAGATGGAGGGAGAGAGCGAGGGAGATGGAGGGAGAGAGCGAGGGAGATTGGGAGATGAGAGGGAGACAGAGGGGGGGAGCTGGAGAGAGGGAGATGGAGGGAGAGAGCGAGGGAGATGGAGGGAGGGAGATGGAGGGAGGGAGAGAGAGAGGGAGATGGAGAGAGGGAGATGGAGGGAGGGAGAGAGGGAGATGGAGGGAGAGAGGGAGATGGATGGAGGGAGGGAGAGAGCGAGGGAGATGGAGGGAGAGAGCGAGGGAGATGGAGAGAGGGAGAGCGCGAGGGAGATGGAGGGAGAGCGCGAGGGAGATGGAGGGAGGGAGATGGAGGGAGGGAGATGGAGGGAGGGAGATGGAGGGAGAGAGCGAGGGAGATGGAGGGAGAGAGCGAGGGAGATGGAGGAAGAGCGCGAGGGAGATGGAGGGAGAGCGCGAGGGAGATGGAGGGAGGGAGATGGAGGGAGAGAGCGAGGGAGATGGAGGGAGAGAGCAAGGGAGATGGAGGGAGAGAGCAAGGGAGATGGAGGGAGAGAGCGAGGGAGATTGGGAGATGGAGGGAGATGAGAGGGGGAGATGAGAGGGAGACAGAGGGAGGGAGCTGGAGAGAGGGATGGAGAGAGCTGGAGAGAGATGGAGAGAGGGAGGTGCAGGGAGGGGGCTGGAGAGAGGGAGGTGGAGGGAGGGAGCTGGAGGGAGGTAGGTGGAGGGAGGGAGCTGGAGAAAGGGAGAGAGCTGGAGAGAGGGAGGGAGCTGGAGAGAGGGAGGGAGCTGGAGAGAGGGAGGGAGGTGGAGAGAGGGAGGTGGAGAGAGGGAGGTGGAGGGAGGGAGGTGGAGAGAGGGAGGTGGAGGGAGGGAGCTGGAGAGAGGGAGGCAGCTGGGGGGAGGGAGCTGGAGAGGGGGAGGGAGCTGGAGAGAGGGAGGTGGAGGGAGGGAGCTGGAGAAAGGGAGGGAGCTGAAGAGAGGGAGGTGGAGGGAGAGAGCTGGAGAGAGGGAGGTGGAGGGAGAGAGCTGGAGAGAGGGAGATGGAGGGAGAGAGGGAGCTGGAGAGAGGGAGGTGGAGGGAGTGAGGGAGATGGAGAGAGTGAGGGAGATGGAGAGAGGGAGGTGGAGGGAGGGAGGGAGATGGAGAGAGGGAGGTGGAGGGAGAGAGCTGGAGAGAGGGAGGTGGAGGGAGAGGGAGCTGGAGAGAAGGAGGGAGATGGAGAGAGATGGAGAGAGGGAGGTGGAGGGAGAGAGCTGGAGAACGGGAGGGAGATGGAGAGAGGGAGGTGGAGGGAGGGAGGGAGGGAGGTGGAGAGAGGGAGGGAGATGTAGAGAGGGAGGGTGATGAGCGAGGGAGGGAGGGATCTGGAGAGAGGGAGGGAGGGTGATGGAGAGAAGGAGGGAGCTGGAGAGAGCGAGGGGGGAGATGGAGGGAGCTAGAGGGAGGGAGGGAGCTAGAGGAGGGAGGTGGAGGGAGGGAGGTGGAGGGAGGGAGAGAGAGGGAGGGAGATGGAGAGAGGGAGGTGGAGGGAGAATGCTGGAGAGAGGGAGGGAGCTGGAGAGAGGGAGGTGGAGGGAGCTAGAGAGAGAGGGAGGGAGATGGAGAGAGGGCGCTGGAGAGATTACGGTCTAACTGCCAGACAATCTGAGGGAGGTGTAGAGATTACGGTCTAACTGCCAGACAGTCTGAGGGAGGTGTAGAGATTATGGTCTAACTGCCAGACAGTCTGAGGGAGGTGTAGAGATTACGGTCTAACTGCCAGACAGTCTGAGGGAGGTGTAGAGATTACGGTCTAACTGCCAGACAGTCTGAGGGATGTGACACATGACCATTATCATCTTCACTTCCTCTTCTACCTAGGCTTCTATCTTGGTCCCCCTTGGTCTCTCACTTACTCCCCATCCTCTGCCTGCTATCTTGGTCCCCCTTGGTCTCTCACTTACTCCCCATCCTCTGCCTGCTATATTGGTCCCCCTTGGTCTCTCACTTACTCCCCATCCTCTGCCTGCTATCTTGGTCCCCCTTGGTCTCTCACTTACTCCCCATCCTCTGCCTGCTATCTTGGTCCCCCTTGGTCTCTCACTTACTCCCCATCCTCTGCCTGCTATCTTGGTCCCCCTTGGTCTCTCACTTACTCCCCATGCTCTGCCTGCTATCTTGGTCCCCCTTGGTCTCTCACTTACTCCCCATCCTCTGCCTGCTATATTGGTCCCCCTTGGTCTCTCACTTACTCCCCATCCTCTGCCTGCTATCTTGGTCCCCCTTGGTCTCTCACTTACTCCCCATCCTCTGCCTGCTATCTTGGTCCCCCTTGGTCTCTCACTTACTCCCCATCCTCTGCCTGCTATCTTGGTCCTCCTTTCTTTGACATGGAGATTACTTACAGACAGCTGATATGAGATCACAGTGTCATTCAGTGAATGTATGTATGGAGTATTGAGGATACTGAGAAGTAAACTGCAACGGACAGATTGCGAGACATTCTTGGAAACAAAGCTATGTGTATGGAGATTTTATGTGCTGTAAATAGTCACTAACTTTATGGAATAGGAGTATGGACACAAGGTATGTTACAGTCTGGAAAGTGACAACTGTTTAGGGGCAAATGCTTTGGTACGTACGTATGGGGGTATTCTACAGACTATGTGACGTTTTGCCATTGAGTAAGGGGTGACTGTCTGTCCGTAACCACTGACTCTAACCCATATCCTCTCTACAGGGAGCAGGAGGAGGACAAGGAGATGGCTGAGTTCCTGAGACAGAAGCTGATGCCTCTGGAGAAGCTGGCCAGAGAAGCTGCCCAAAGTGAGCAGTATCCTTCATACAAAACGCACACTAGTACACAATCAATAGTTTGTTTATGAGTCATAGACATGGTACACGTGTAGGACACAGTGCAATGAAATGCTTACAGATTCCCCCTCTTGACAACGCAACACCAACATGGTCATGGTCACAGTGGCCTTGATGAAAACACTCAAGTACGTGTTAAAAGCACACATACAGTAAAGATGTGGATATGGTGTAATACCAAGCAGATGAGTTCTGTCATCTCCAGAGTCACAGACCATGAGTGGCCCTGACTGTCATACAGTTTCACACCGGGCACACTGGCTCTGTCACATTAGGTCAAGACCGAGATAAAATCAAGAGGCAACAAGGGACAAGCCACGTAATGGAATTAATGTGATAACAGTCGATTCAAATCATATCAGAATATTGATTCTAGAACAGAGTCTTAGTTGTTATGGCGTTGATTTCATCTATTCATGGCTAGGACTTCATCGAAGATGGGAATCGTAAAGAAATGGCTGTGCCTTTTTCATTTCCGTCTAAAACCACAGAGAACGTGTCCAAATGTGCACCACTATACGAGTCTCTGGTAGGAGTGCAAAAAGTAGTGCACTGTTGGGAACAGGGTGCCCTATGACATCTCAGATTTGCCCATACTCTCTTACCCTAGATCCCCAGAAGCCCAAGAGACTCCCTGGTCCTCCGCCCAGCAAGCCATCCATCACCAAGTCCATCACCATCATCAAGGACTGCTGCGGAGCCACCCAGTGTTGTATCATGTAACCGTGGTTACAGAGGAGTTGAGGACAGTACACCCTCCCATTCACAGCACCACCCTAGTAACAACAACACAGTCACACTGTACATCTGTCACCTGACCTGGTCTCTTGGTGTCATATCACCTATCGTTACATAATTTCCTGTGATCCAGAGAACCCTGGTGCAAAATGGACGCCCATATAGGTGATAGATGGACAGGACAAGCCACATGTAAATAATGGAATAACAGAAATGTAAATGAAATATGTGGCACTATATAATGTTAAAAGGCAATTGGAAATTGAATATATGGGACCTGTACAGTATTGTAAGCAATACACCAATTTATATTGATTTAGGGACTCATTACATCCCTCAAAACATTCTTCAGAGATCAATAATGACATATATTCCTCAGATTTATAAGCACAACGTCCCATACCCAACCGCAAACGCATCATACCAAGGTTCTCTGTCCACCAGGAAATGACATCATGACTGAATTGTTATTGAAATTGTCATTTTGAATAACGGGTATTTACTGGATGCTTCCATTCCAACCCTTTAACGGAACAACTAGAACTCCTCTCAGACTTAGGACTGTATGCTTACCAGGGTGGGGTCAATTCCATTTCAATTCAGTCAATTACTTACCGAATTACCAGATTTGAAAATGAATTGATCCAACCCTGATGCTTGCTCTGGAACTGTAGATTATGAAACACTTCACTCACTGCAGTACATTTTCTATCCCTTTATTGTAAAGGTATACTTGCTATATAAAACAGTATTACCGAACACAGTTGCTATGATACCATTTACATTGGCAAGCTGCAACAATCGCATGATTGAGTTATTTTGTTTTTCTATGATGTATATTAACGTATCAATAACCAACCAGTATACACGCATTTATGTTGCTAAGACAACGTCAGCCTTACAACTGGTCATTCTTATCTTCACCAAAACATACTGGTAGTTATTACCATGGTATCACTACAATATTACTCATGATAAGTATAGCAAAGGAAAACAATTAGCGCCATACTACGAGTCTTGCAATTTCTACAGCAAAACAAGAGGTGAATGCAATTCTTTATTTGTACCTGCCTTTGTTAAGACTCTGGAAAATAGAGTGTTTGTTGGAATCTGTTTGTAGAAGATTAGGGAGTCCTGTTCAACAAGGTGACCCTCTACTTCAGAATATTGTCCTCTAACCCCACGCCTCCCTTTGGGTAGATCTCGGAAGTATTTTCCTTGACTCATCAAGTCCTTCTCCTTGCTTCCATCGGAGGTTTTGAGAAGCAAAGAATTGAGGAAAACACTGAGACCCATCCCTGAACTTTGTTCTGTAGTATATTAGTGATGCTTTAATGTCCAAATAGAACATTATGCATAAAATGAGCCGAAATTACCTGTACATATACAGTACCAGTCAAAAGTTTGGACACACCTACTCAACAGGTTGTTTTTTTTTCTTCTATTTTCTACACTGTAGAATAATAGCGAAGACATCAAACCTATGACATAACACATATGGAATCATGTAGTAACCAAAACAAGTGTTAAATCAAAATACACTGCTCAATTAGCAAGACACCTCCAATAAAGGGGTGGTTCTGCAGGTGGTGACCACAGACCACTTCTCAGTTCCTATGCTTCCTGGCTGATGTTTTGGTCACTTTTGAATGCTGGCAGTGCTTTCACTCTAGTGGTAGCATGAGACGGAGTCTACAACCCACACAAGTGGCTCAGGTAGTGCAGCTCATCCAGGATGGCACATCAATGCGAGCTGTGGCAAGAAGGTTTGCTGTGTCTGTCAGCATAGTGTCCAGAGCATGGAGGCGCTACCAGGAGACAGGCCAGTACATCAGGAGACGTGGAGAAGGCCGTAGGAGGGCAACAAGCCAGCAGCAGGACCGCTACCTCCGCCTTTGTGCAAGGAGGAGCAGGAGGAGCACTGCCAGAGCCCTGCAAAATGACCTCCAGCAGGCCACAAATGTGCATGTGTCTGCTCAAACGGTCAGAAACAGACTCCATGAGGAGTCCTGCACAGGTGCAGGACTTTTGGCATTTTCCAGAGAACACTATGCTCTGTGCTCTTCACAAATGAAAGCAGGTTCACACTGAGCACGTGACAGACGTGACAGTCTGGAAGCGCCGTGGAGAACGTTCTGCTACCTGCAACATCCTCCAGCATGACCGGTTTGGCGGTGGGTCAGTCATGGTGTGGGGTGGCATTTCTTTGGGGGTCCGCACAGCCCTCCATGTGCTCGCCAGAGGTAGTCTGACTGCCATTAGGTACCGAGATGAGATCCTCAGACCCCTTGTGAGACCATATGCTGGTGCGGTTGGCCCTGGGTTCCTCCTAATGCAAGACAATGCTAGACCTCATGTGGCTGGAGTGTGTCAGCAGTTCCTGCAAGAGGAAGGCATTGATGCTATGGACTGGCCCGCCCGTTCCTCAGACCTGAATCCAATTGAGCACATCTGGGCCATCATGTCTCGCTCCATCCACCAACGCCACGTTGCACCACAGACTGTCCAGGAGTTGGCGGATGCTTTAGTCCAGGTCTGGGAGGAGATCCCTCAGGAGACCATCCGCCACCTCATCAGGAGCATGCCCAGGCGTTGAGGGGAGGTCATACAGGCACGTGGAGGCCACACACACACTACTGAGCCTCATTTTGACTTGTTTTAAGGACATTACATCAAAGTTGGATCAGCCTGTAGTGTGGTTTTCCACTTTAATTTTGAGTGTGACTCCAAATCCAGACCTCCATGGGTTGATAAATTTGATTTCCATTGATAATTTGTGGGATTTTGTTGTCAGCACATTCAACTACGTAAAGAAAAAAGAATATTTCATTCATTCAGATCTAGGATGTGTTATTTTAGTGTTCCCTTTATTTTTTTGAGCAGTGTATATTTTATAGTTGATATTCTTCATGGTTGCCACCCTTTGTCTTGACAGCTTTGCACATGCTAGGCATTCTCTCAACCAGCTTCATGAGGTTGTCACCTGGAATGTATTTCAATTAACAGGTGTGCCTTGTTAAAAGATAATTTGTGGAATTTCTTTCCTTCTTAATGCGTTTGAGCCAATCTCTTGTGCTGTGACAAGGTAGGGGTGGTATACAGAAGATAGCCCTATTTGGTGAAAGACCAAGTCCATATTATGCCAAGAACAGCTCAAATAAGCAAAGAGAAACAACAGTCCATCGTTACTTTAAGACATTAAGCTCAGTCAATGCGAATGAATGAAATGATGAAACTGTCTCTCATGAGGACCGCCACGGGAAAGGAAGACCCAGAGTTCGAGTTACCAGCCTCAGAAATTGCAGCCAGAAATAAATGCTTCACAGGAGTTAAAGTAAGACACATCTCAACATCAACTGTTAAGAGGAGACTGCGTGAATCAGGCCTTCATGGTCGAATTGCTGCAAAGAAATCACTACTAAAGGACACCAATAATAAAGAAGAGACTTGCTTGGGCCAAGAAACACAAGCAATGGACATAAGACCAGAGGAAATCAGTCCTTTGGTCCGTTGAGTCCAAATTTGAGATATTTGGTTCCAACTCGCCATGTCTTTGTGAGACGCAGAGTAGGTGAACAGATGATCTCTGCATCTGTGGTTCCCACCATGAAGCATGGAGGAGTTGGTGTGATGTTGTTTTGCTGGTGACACTGGCAGTGATTTATTTAGAATTCAAGGCACACAACCAGCATGGCTACCAGAGCATTCTGCAGCGCTACACCATCCCATCTGGTTTGCACTTAGTGGAACTATCATTTGTTTTTCAACAACCAAAAACACACCTCCAGGCTGTGTAAGGGCCTTTTGACCAAGGAGAATGGAGTGCTGCATCAGATGACCTGGCCTTCACAATCACCTGACCGCAACCCAATTGAGTTTGACCATAAAGAAAAAGCAGCCAACAAGTGCTCAGCATATGTAGGAACTCTTTCAAGACTGTTGGAAAAGCATTCCTAACGAAGCTGGTTGAGAGAATGCCAAGAGTGTGCAAAGCTGTCATCAAGGCAACGGGTGGCTACTTTGAAGAATCTAAAATATATTTTGATTTGTTTAACACTTTTTTGGGTACTACATGATTCCATGTGTGTTATTTCATAGTTTTGATGTCTTCACTGTGATTCTACAATGTAGAAAATAGTAAAAATAAAGAAAAACCCTTGAATGTGTAGATGTGTCCAAACTTTTGACTGGTACTGTATTTAAATAAAAAGGCATCTTTCAGGAATTCACTGGTTTTCCAAGTCTTAGTTTTAGTAACATTGCTAAATTACCAGCTAGCAAACCATAACACCCATTGCACTTACTGTCACTTTCAGCAAGTAAAAAATATAACACCTTTAACTATCCCTTTAAGAGAAACTCAAGTCAAAAATAAGAGGAAGGAGTAATGCTTGAGTGATTTATTCAACAGAAATCATTTGGTCCCCTCAACATCAATGAAACGGTCACAACAACATCTTGTATGGTGAGGTGAAGGGGGAACAGGGAGAAGGAACGATAGAATACTTCAGTGAAACAAATACAGAACAGAAAAGTTATCACAAAGGATAACCTTGATGATGAAAACTGGAGGGGGTGAGTTCCATGGGAGTACAACAGACAGACTAAGAGAAGTGCAAACAAACATTGACAGACAGGGTAGTATCCAGAATAGCATCCTATTCCCTATATAGTGCACTACTTTTGACCAGAGTTCATATAAAGTAGTGCACTATATAGGGGATATGCTGCCGTTTCAGACGCAGACCATGACATACTCACTTCGAGATCCAATTAAATCGCACTATAGTGGAGTCCGATACAAATTAACCAACGACAAAACAATTATTTTTTCCACCTCAGAAATGAACAAACCCACAATAAACCTCCTTTTACAAGAACCAAAGCTATGCAAAGGTGCATACGGAGTACTTTACCAGTACATGCTGCTTTTTACTGATGTAAGCAAACGTAGGAGAATTGTACCTCTTATTTTAACTCTGCCTTCTGAGATAGTGGACACTGTAGCACCTGGGAGTTAGTTCTAACGTAAAACGCAGTTGTATCTTTCGAGGCCAAACTAAAGTATAATTTAAGTTTTAGTGCACAATTTTAAGGCACCTTTTGTGCCGATTGTCCCTTTGTTAAAGAGAGAAATAAGATTCTGCCCATTGTTCAAACTGGGTCTAACACTTTCGGAAGATTCTGAGCCTTTAAGCCATTATCCCTCAATATACCGTATCGGAAATCGCTCAAGATTCTGGGAAATCCACCTCCTTGAGTCATGTAATTAGAAACAGGAAGGAAATCTTGGGCGTCAAAACACAAAAGTCTAGTAACTAACGAGGAGAATCAAATTAGATGCTAATTTGAAACACAGTCAACAGGAAAAACACTGACAGGAATCTGAGTAGCCATATTGGCTCTTGGCAAGGAGATCACTATCATGGGCTCTGGCCCAATTTCTCTGGTCTTCAACTGAATCTCCAACACATACAGTAACACTGACAGAAGGAGACATTTTGGATCAAAGGAGATGGACATCAGGGGCCCTGGCCCAATTCTCTGGTCTTTTCCGCATCTTCAACACAGTAGCAGCACAAGAGAGAAAACTGCATTTTTCAACATCTGTTCATAGGGATGCTGTTTTTCGCTTACATCAAGTCATGCCTCCTTTCCAAACCATGCTTGTAGGTAGGAACTCTGTCATAACCTGGGGTTGGTTGGTACAATCAGCACTCTCATCAACACGTAGGATAGGCAACAACAAAAAATAAATCTATAGACAATAAGTAAACATTTTATGTAAAGACGATTGAGGTATGTTATGTCTCCAGTCCATTCAGTAGCCATCCCTTACTAAGCGCCATGGCAGATACAAGCCATTGTAAGAGCCAGGCGTTGTCCAGCGCCACACGAGGGCCTTTGTCCCTTTGATCCTATCGGGGGCCTCCAGGGGCCCCTCTTGCTGTTTCATGTGTAGCTGGAGCACACAAGTGCCCATCTTTTCTCTCCACTTTTACTAAAAACACCAAGTCTATCTCATTGTTTTAAAAATCAAAAATCCCAGCTCCTCTACTCAACCAGTAGAGACAACACTGAAAATCTAGACAAAAAGCAACAAGGTTGAACAAAAACAACAAAAACAACCTTGTGCGTTTCCACAGTAACCAGGAGTGAAGGGGAGGGGTGATGTAAACGTAACCAGGAGTGGGGGGGAGGCGGGGGGTGATGTAAACAATACCTCTAATATATTGTTTCTGTGGAAACAAGACAACTTCAACTAATTTCTTTAAAAAATGCAGTTCACCAACAGTCTGATTTCTGACCTAATAGGTTTACACCATGCATAAAATGTTTGTTTTTATGCACAACATGCATATTACACACCACCTATAAGTTATTCAAGTGTAAACCACACTCAATCTCTAAAAATACAAAAACAGAAATCATTTCTACTTAGCTTCCGGCAGGAAACAGTGTCATCATATCTTTGTTCACCCTGCCTCCAAGCTTTTTAACACTTGGTCCGAGTATTCAGGGTCTCGGCTTCTGCCTTGCCTAAATAACGGCCCAAGGCAGACTGGCCCTCAACCTCGCCAAGAGCTCGTTCAAAACTCTTCACTGAGAAGTCAGAATTCCTTCTCTTTCACACTGTCGGAGACAGCGCTGATTGCGACACCCCATTGAGAACACACAGATACAAGCTTAGATCGATTTGACTGAGACCAGACTGCCGTCAAAGTTACTTCGAAGCCATTTTGGCAGTTTGATCACTCCTGCCATTGACTCGATACTTGAATGAGAAACTGAAAACACCAGCCACATAGGCTACTACTTTATGAAAGCACATAGTCAAGGTGGAACGATGTCTGAGGACTAACACTGGACTGTGAACTGAACACAATGCTAAACATTGCCCAAGAGAAAGTTAAAAGAATGAGATGGGCATGGTTACTCAACGATAATTGTCAATACTACCTCCAAAGCTGCCTCAATGGCAAAGCTCAAATATGTTTTATTTTATTTACTTTTTAAACTTCTAGCTGTATGAAGAAGTGCATTTGTCCGATGACAAAATGCAATGGGGACAACACAGCGGAGAGGGCAGTAGACACTTTACGGTTCCTTTCTTGAAACATAGCAAGGCAGTATCAAAATAATGACGTTTCTCTACATATTTATATAGCTTTCCCTCAGAGCTTCCTTGACACATGATATAAAATCCCTATATAAGTTCCCATTTTTAAACAAGTTACTGTATTAAATCTCTGAGGAGTTTTGAGTTGAGGTAAGGGTTTTCAGTGGTAAAATAGGCATCTTTTGCGATTTGCAGTGTAAACTCGTGGCTACAGTGCCAACTACCTCAGTATTTGTTGTTGCTGTATTGTGGGGAAGTTCTCTTTCCACTTTTAGAGAATCATGTTTCCAAACAATTTATCCATAGTATATAATTCATATCTACCACAAAACCTTCCTGGACATGCATTAATCTGACTAAAATTACACGGCTTTGAAAAATGAATGGCTGTTGCAGAAATAACTGCAACAAGAAAACGCATGGCTTTGTGAAGGAACACCTACATCAACACGATGATTGAGTTTGAAAAGATAAGGGGAAAAGGCAAAGAAAGGAAATAACGTCACAGTTGTTGCGAGGGGCATGACTAAAAACAAATCATTATTTTTGGGGCTTTTTACAATTTAGCCGATCAACTCTTCATTTTCGAGATGAGTGTGATGAATGTGTGTGATGAATGTGTGTGTGTGCGCTTGTTCCAGCATGTGATTGTCAGTGAGTTATCTTAGGGGGCGGCTGTAAAAGAGAAGTTAGCTGCCAGCTTCACTTTATTGCGAGGAGTCCTCTTGCTGGGGCTGTTTTCAATGGACGCTATTTTGCGGGTCACATTCTGTGGAGGCTTGGTAGTCGTAGAAACCAAAACAACAACATTCTGGTTGTTGTCAGTTAGTGGTTCTATAGGCTCAGATGTGTCACAGACAGCAGGAGCTGCTACTTTTTCTGCTACAGCTTCCTCCTCAGGTTTATCAAGCTCTGAAAAACACAATGGCAACACATATCCACAACAGTCCAAGGGAAGATGTCGGCTGTGTGTATAGCGGAGCACGAGTAAGCTTGAAGCTAATGCCTAGGAGGGCTAACAGTCTCATTGCACACACAAGACCTGGGTTTGAACCGCGGTTGATCACGTGATCAGCTCACCTGCTGGTGATGGCGTCTGCTCGAAGTGGATGAGGTCAGCCTGTTGGAGAACGAGGTCAGGGTGCAGCTGGGGAGAGGGCAGGCAGGAGGGTACTGGGCCACACAGCAGGTCTACTGGAGAAGTCAGACACAGCAGCTCCGTCTCCACCCCACCAACACCTGAGGGAGAAAAAGAGACTTCATTTCTGCTTCAATGTATAAACAACTATTAAAAAGCCTAAAAACACTTACAAGGCAGAAAGAAGAACATCAAAACATTGGTAATAGTGCCTATGACTCCAGTGGTGTGGTTAGCTACCTGGGCTGTGAGTTCCAGACTCTGTGTTGCTACAGGGGCTGTCTCTCTGGCTGGCCCCGTCCTCAGGCTCCTCTGAGGCTGCAGGGCTGGCTCCAGTGGCTCGAGCTGCTGAGGAGAACCAACCAACCCACAGACCATTATTACACTCTTTCCATTACAGAGTAAAACACTGTGCCTTCAAGACACTACCATTTCTGTTCTCATCATACAAGCAAAATACCACGACTTCTGTTCCCATTACATGTCATGTTCAACTTGTCTCGTGTTGAAGGATCATACAACATGATGCCCATGAGATGAACTGATAACAACCCCTTAACCCGTATGTTAATACTAAATGCAGGTAAGGACAAAGCCATTTGTTTCCACAGTTCCTGCTGCCAGACGGTTGATTTGTCTTTACCTTTCATATCGTTCTTCAAAACGATAATCCTCTTGTGGCCATGCCCTTTGATCCACACTACCTGCAGACAGGCAGAAACAACATCCCATTTAATTACCACAAACCCCATCCATCCGTCACCACAGAGTCTGCTATGGGGGCTAAAGCCGCACAGTGCAGGGACAGAGAAGGCAACTAACCACATTGACTACATCTGCTGCTTCGACAGTGATATCCCCAGTGCAGGTCCATATGCTGAAGAACTCTTTAGATACAAGCGTTATCAATTCCCATCTTATCATCAACACATCTGTGTATTTCCAACATGTTGTTTAACTAGACGTTTCTTGTCTATCAGCTTTGAATTTGAGAAAAGCACTTAAAAAAAAAAGAAGTTTTGCCTAATTCTGTACCTGTGGTATGGCGTTGAGCAGGTCGTCTACGCTGCCGTGGCCGTAGGAGCGAGGTTGGAGGCCGCGTCCGGTGAACTTGGCATAGGCCCCGGGGAACTCCGTTAGGAAGATCTGGTGGTAGTGGTAGGTGTGGAGCAGGGCACGCACCCTACGGGCAAACTGGTACAGACGGGTGAGTCTAACTCTCTCCTCGCCACGCTCGCCTTCCTCCTCACCCTCACCGTAGAACAGCTAGGGGGGGGGGGGGGTAGAGAGAGAAGGGAAGTTATGAGAAACACCAGGGGAGGGCAAACTTTATGGCTCGAGGGCCACATTGTGATTTCAAAATTAAACAAACAGAGGGCCACACACATTTTTCGGGGGGTGGGCCAGAACGGGCAGTTATTTGAAAACGTATAGGTCCATTGTCCTTTCAACATATTTTGTCTAGTTTGAGGTTTAAACGGTTTTTTTTTTTTATTACCCGCGGGTCGTAGTTTGCCGACCTTGGTCTAGACTAGACCTACACACAAAGACCTAATGGTCATCATTCCAAATATTCTAACATGACCACAGTATTTCATTCAAAAGGATTGTGCAATATGTCTCAGACAATTACAAAACCCGACTAACACAATGCTACCCAACTTTAAGACCCGGTGAAAAAGCCCTAAAAAAAATGCTTTTCACAGGAATCCATGATCCATCATTCTTCAAATCAGACAAATAGAACTAGAATTAAACATTAGTATAGTATGATATCTCTATGGTCCAGTCCACCGACCTCCACCAGGTAAGGCAGGCTCTTCAGCAGCTCGCTGAGCGAGAGGAAGCCGTATTCACAGGGGTTGAGCTGTACCCCATGTACAGAATGATACAGCAGACTCAAGCCCTCCACGCTGACGGAGCCGTCTCCCTCGTGCTGCCCCAGGCCCATCAGCAGGGACAGCAGCTGGCACGTTAACGAGCGCAGAGACTTCCTGTTGATCAGCTGGACCTCACGGCCGTTAGTGCCGTCCACCACCTGAGGAGTAGATCAAATCAGATGTATTTAAAAAAATCCCTTTATACTGCAGCAGGTATCAAAGTGCCTTCAGTTGGAGGTGAGAGATGAACCTTGGTATTCAGAAAACATGGCTGAATCTGGAATTGATGGGTCATTTCCAATATAAAGATGACATTTCAACCCACCAATAAGGGGCCTGCATGCTCAAAATTCATCAAAGCCACTTCAGTGACATCAATTCATATCAAGAAATACTTGTGACTCATCCTTAGGGGCCAAAATAATGTTTACACGAGGTCTTGTATAGCTCAGGATGCTCTTGTTCAGTGTTGGGGTCGACAACCATCAAAACATGCAGTATCACAACCATTTAAATCAGTCTAAATCTATTAAGTACAACAGCCTACTAGATGTATTTGACTGAACTGACTAGAAAGTCCCAACCATACCTTGACGACGTGGCAGAGCTTGACGAGCAGGGCAGGCAGGGAGGAGACGTCGTAGTCCTGGAGCCTCAGGCCGTAGCCGAAGGTCTTGCTGTACTCAGACAGTAGCTGGACAGCAGGCAGGCTGGAGTCTCTCTGGGAACGGAGCATCTTGACCAGCTGGGCAGCCAGGGCCTTCACACGCTCTACCTCTGTTAGGGTCAGCACCTTCTCCTCTCCACACTCCAACACCTGGGGAGAGAGAGAGGTTCCATAACAAAATGTTCACTCTACTCTAGGAATAACGTTATTTGAACTGATAATAAATTACCCATTAGGACAGAAATGAGATGCACACCAATATTTATTACACACAATTTTTGTGGCTGGTGTTTTGAAAAATAGCTGCTGGGTATGACAGCTTTTACTGTCAGACGTTGCGATTCATTTCCAAATCATTCCAAATTAAGGTAGTGCTCTGGATAAATTGAGGATAATCTGACATTATCAATGGCTTCTCCTGCAGCACTCTGAAGTCAACAAATAAAAACACACACTCCTCCTGGGACAGAGAATGACTCTGGCCTCCACCCACCACGAGTACGTCGGGGATGGCCTCGAAGAGCTCCATGAGCTTGGTGAAGCCGTAGTAGGCGAGTTTGCACTGGCGTCCGAAGTGGTGGTGGTAGGTAGGGATGAACTTGGAGAAGGCCATGCGACAGTGGGGCTGGTGACGCAGTAGGTCCACCACCTCCTTACCAAACTGCTTGGTCCGCTCCATCTCATCTGATGTACGATCTGAGGGGGACGAGACAAAGGAGGGCAAGAGTTAAAAACCAGTTTTTTTTTTTTACATTTTATAATATATATTTTTGAAGCCAGTTAGATATGTTCTCTGCTGGATGGTGTCTCCCTGTTGTAATAAACCAGGTATTTATACATTTACTTCACCTTCTCTCCTTTTAACTCACCTGGTAATTCCTATTACAGGTCATTTCATTTTTTTGCCATTTTTTTTTTGTTGCCATTTTTAAAGATTATACAGAAAAACATGGAGGGAAAAACAACCTGATCCCCAACCACATCAACCCCATCCCAAGTAGAACAGGTATTTTTTGACTTTACTGAACAGAGAGAGGATGACAGTGTGGAAAGAGGTTGTGTCAAAAGGCAGTAGGCCGGGTTTAAACCTACTGTATGCCGACACCGTAGAAGTGTACCGAAGGCTGCGGCATTACTGCTACACCAGCCAGGTCACAGTCAGGAGATAGTCGGGCATATGTATGTGTGTGAAATGCATTACTTTATTCCATGCCCTCCAATGGCAAGGATATTCTTACCCAGCTCCAAGGGAATTTCTGGGTTGAATGAGTGGGGAAAAAAATCCTAAACAATACAGTGACTAATATTTCACAATTTTCCCCCAGGGATCAAATGTACAACCACAGACACAAACAAGACAACAACCCAACCGTCTGGTCCCAAGTTCAACATATTTTCTAAACAAACGTTACCAATATTTCACGTCCTTCCTAAAGCTGGGTATGTTCCCCCAAGGGATCAAATGTACTAGAAAGACAGAACAACCCTCTGGTAGTTTATCCATGACCCTGATATCAGACCCATTAGGGTTGCACAATTCTTGTTACTTTCCCCAAATCCCAGGTGGAAGTACACTGGGAACAATAACCACAAAAAATACAGAATCCTTTTGGGGAAGTTACCGGAATGTGCATACCCTAAGACCCAAACAGTGGGACCTCATCTCACCTCTCTTGGGTACAGAGATGACAGTGTCCAAGTCCTGGTGTGTGATGGTGATGGTGGTGTCAGGGATCTCAGCTAGCAGGTCCATCAGATCACACATCCCATAGTCCAGCACCTGCCAGTCTCTGGAGAAGCACCTGTAGCAATAGGAACACGTTGAATGAACACACACACAGACAAGGTGCCATTTGACACAGAAAATACACTTCCAAATGAATTCATATAAAACACCATCACAAGTAAATACACCTCCAAATAAGCCAATAGAAACAGAATCCAAACAAAGTCATAAAACAAATACTTTACTGTTAATTAACAATAGCTGACAGGAATGTGCTTAGCTCTTGGGATAGACAACCTGATTGGCTGAGAGCGTGGGAATGGGCGGTCCTCCTATAGAATTGACCAGTGGTTGGTCTGCATGAATTTTAGACTCTTTGGCTAGATTGTATGATTTGCTGAGAGAGTGGCGGAGTGGGCAGTTCCTGGCGGTAGTACTGACCAATGGTAGGCCTGCATGAAGTCCGTGACGGCCACCTGTTTGCTGGCCTGGAACTTGAGCAGTTTGAGGAGGTCCTGGGTGAATCTCTTCACCTGGGCACGGTGGGTCAGGGTCAGCAGACGCTTGGTCCCCATGCCAAGGATCTGGAGTTGAGAGAGGAAAAACAGATTTTACTTCAGGGTCGCCACCACTGCGAGTGTATGCTAGCACTTCCTGCTGCAATAATCTATTAGATGTTGTACTAATTGTTTCTGTCAGGGATCTAACCTCAAAGCTGTTGAAGTGTGTAATGAGAAACAAAGTGGGCAAGGCTTTGTCAGAAGGGATAGCAGATGGTCTCCCAGTCTCTTCATTGTGTGTTTGAGCTAGGAAGTCACTAAACTAGCAAGATTAAATGTGATCCATCATGTATCAATTAATTGAGTTTGAGTAACTGCCATCTTTGATTATCTGTGTAAGTGAGCGATTTATTAAACTGTGCGTGTGTATGTATCATACCTGCAGTACGTGAGGCACAGCCTCCAGTAGCTCCAGCAGCTTAGAGTATCCGTAGTCAGAGACCCTACACTGCTTGGCATAGTGGTGGTGGTAGGCAGGTATGAACTTGCTGATGGGCATCAGGTTGCAGGGCTGACCCTTCATCAGGTCAATGAGCTCTCTACTGAACTGGATCAACTGGGGGTTCCCCACCGGGGACTTGCATCGCTGCGTCCACTGGTCTATGACACACACACACAGCAAGAGGTTTTAATGACTTCTATTATGATAGTAGTATGGGTGCAGCTCTGTCTTGGAGTGCTGGTATCTGCGTCAGCAGCACAGTATCCACCTACTAAAAATGTCAGGAAAGCAGTTTTTAGCTCAACATATCTCTGACAATTCTTATTGCCTCCCGAGTCTCTTAAAGTGTCTTTGAGAATGGCCTTATGCGATAGGGGCCTCCATTGTTAATGAATATAGGGTTTAAATTCTGTAGGTTTGTATTGCTTTTATGAACCCCAGAGGATTCCTCTGTGAATCTAAATAAAAGGTTTTCAATGTAATTCTCCCTGAGTGTTAGGGCCGAGAGTCAGATCAGTACCTGTGTTGGATGCAGGCGGCTTGTTGTGGATCCACTTGATGACCTTGAAGCCGTTCTGAGCAGTGACGATGTTAATGCCTGGTATACAGGTGATGAGGTGCTCCAAGGGGACACTACCCTCCTCCTCCCCCTCTTCAGACACCACCAGGGGGCCCAACTCTGATGCATAGCACTCTAAGAAACTGAAGTTACAGGAAAGCAAAATTAATATTCATGAAACACAAAATCTAGTAACATTTACAGTGTTATAGGAAATTCCAAATGGCCATTGCAGTCCATTTGTATGAAATGGGTTCTAGAAATATTGTTTTGCTTAATTAAAAAAGTTATTTCCCATAAAAGTTCACTTTTATTTCAAGGCAGATCTCTCCCACTCCATTTATTGAATTCAACTTTATTAAGCATCCACTGTCCGTTAATCTATCCAGGCAGAGACAGCGTTGGTTACCTAAGCAGGGGCAGGGTTCCCTCATGGGACTGTAGCAGACAGTGGACCTGGGAGGCCAGGGTCTTCAGAGACACCACCACAAAAGGAATCTTATACAAGTCTGGGTCAAAGTCTGCCTCACTACAGGGGGGGACAGAGAGATTGAGCTCTTATGAAATACTTTTCCAAAAAGAGTCCTGTAAGATGACATAAATGTGAGTGAGTGTGTGTGTGTGTGTGTGTGTGCATATCGGTCTTTCAGTCTATCCCTACCTGAAGTTCTGCTGTGTGTAGTGGTAACTGCAGACAGGCTCGTGGTACTCCAACTGTTCAAACACCACAGGACTACCATTAGCAGAGGACCCCTCCTGGGACTGAGACGACCCCAGGGGGCTCTGCCTGGCCTGGCTACTGGGGAGGAGACACACCAGCCTGCCTCCACCCTGCTCCCTCACCGCCACAACCTCTTGTAGTCTGTATAGGTCGCTCACCACCAGCTTACGACCAAATCTGGGGAGAAGTGGAAAGGAATTAATAAAGAACATTGACAACCTTTACTTAGCCTCCATTTACACAGGAAGCCCAATTCAGATCTTTCCCCCCCACTGATTGGTCTTTTAACCAATCAAATCTTATTGGTCAAAAGACCAATTAGTGAGAAAAAAAAAGATCAGGGCCCGTTTTCCCAAAAGCATCTTAAGAATAAGTTCATTAGAACCATAGGATCCCATAGCTCTGTTGAACTTAGCATTAAGATGCTTTTGGGAAAAAGTGTAAAACGCAGCCACAGTACTTAACATTGCATAGGACTAACTCCTACAGAGGTGGAGGGAGGTTGAGTGATGAGGAGGAGAGAAGCAACATGACTCACCTTTTCTCGTAGATTTCAGTGAACTTGAAAAGGGGAAGACAGCTGGCTGGCGCGTCCTGGAGAATCTGGAAGATTTCAGAGCTGTAGAAAGACGAAACCTTTTCATACCATCCGAATCCATCTCAAACCAGGAACAAATCATGTGTTGGCGACATTTAAAAAAGGATGGTGCCGAGTTCCCCGATCGAAGACGTGAAACTGCCAAATGATGTGACACGTATGGGAGAGAGTACTACCTCAATGTTAGCTGTACTGTACATACCGGAGCATGGCTAGAGACTTGTTGCCGGCCCCGGTGATGAGGGAGACGTGGATGCGTTTGCTTCCTATCTTGTAGCGGTGCAGGCTGCTCACAGCACTGATGGCCTGCTGTAGGGAGACAAACTGGACGGTGGCCTTCAGCTGGTAGTCTGTGTGGGGACTCAGCTCTACGCCTTTAACCTGGAGAGAGACGCACGTTAGCTTTTCATGTCGTCTACAGTGTCCGCGAATGATGCACAAGCAATTTGACCTCATTGTGACAGTGAAATCCCATCGCCTTCCTCAATGACATTGCAATAGGGCAGGGTTTTCCAAACTTGGTCCTCAGGACACCAAGTTTTGGTTTTTGCCCCAACACTACACAGCTGATTCAAATAGTCAACTAATCATCAAGCTTTGATCATTTGAATCAGCTGTGTAGTGTTTGGGCAAGATTCCAAAACATGCACCCCTTGGGGTCCCAAGGGCAGAGTTTGGGAAACACTGGCATAGAGTGCAGTCTACCATATAAATACTACAGAGCACTTTTGGCACAAGCACACACAGCCGCATCAGAAAATGACAGAATAGGTTGAACCAATGACACTAAACTACTAAATCCTGACCTCGCCATCTTGCTATTTAGCCTCAAATGGGAGACAGATTAAAGCTCTATTCATCTATAATGAATAGCATCAGAATACTGTCTGTACAGGACTCACCCGTCCGTGTCTGGAGAAGGCGTCGTGCAGGCTCTGCTGCAGCTCCTTACGGGACATCCTGTAGTCCAGGTTGGCCACCTGTAAGTCTGCCCCGTCCGAGAAGGGCTCCGAGGCCTGTGGGCCCACAGGCAGACAGGGGCTGCTGCTGCCCCGGGGAGGAGGGCCTATTAGGGGGGAGGAGCGGCTCGACATGCAGGGGGATCCACTCCTGGAGCAGAGAGAAAGAGAGGAGTTGAGTGGGTTGGTTGGCAGCACCATAGGAAGGTATAGATTGAAATGTCCTGACCAAATCATCAAAGTGTCAGATATTTGTGTAGCTTAATGAGGTTACTTTAAGACGATTAGTGCAGGAAATTTTTAAAATAATAATTACAGTGCCTTGCGAAAGTATTCGGCCCCCTTGAACTTTGCGACCTTTTGCCACATTTCAGGCTTCAAACATAAAGATATAAAACTGTATTTTTTTGTGAAGAATCAACAACAAGTGGGACACAATCATGAAGTGGACATTTATTGGATATTTCAAACTTTTTTAACAAATCAAAAACTGAAAAATTGGGCGTGCAAAATTATTCAGCCCCTTTACTTTCAGTGCAGCAAACTCTCTCCAGAAGTTCAGTGAGGATCTCTGAATGATCCAATGTTGACCTAAATGACTAATGATGATAAATACAATCCACCTGTGTGTAATCAAGTCTCCGTATAAATGCACCTGCACTGTGATAGTCTCAGAGGTCCGTTAAAAGCGCAGAGAGCATCATGAAGAACAAGGAACACACCAGGCAGGTCCGAGATACTGTTGTGAAGAAGTTTAAAGCCGGATTTGGATACAAAAAGATTTCCCAAGCTTTAAACATCCCAAGGAGCACTGTGCAAGCGATAATATTGAAATGGAAGGAGTATCAGACCACTGCAAATCTACCAAGACCTGGCCGTCCCTCTAAACTTTCAGCTCATACAAGGAGAAGACTGATCAGAGATGCAGCCAAGAGGCCCATGATCATTCTGGATGAACTGCAGAGATCTACAGCTGAGGTGGGAGACTCTGTCCATAGGACAACAATCAGTCGTATATTGCACAAATCTGGCCTTTATGGAAGAGTGGCAAGAAGAAAGCCATTTCTTAAAGATATCCATAAAAAGTGTTGTTTAAAGTTTGCCACAAGCCACCTGGGAGACACACCAAACATGTGGAAGAAGGTGCTCTGGTCAGATGAAACCAAAATTGAACTTTTTGGCAACAATGCAAAACGTTATGTTTGGCGTAAAAGCAACACAGCTGAACACACCATGCCCACTGTCAAACATGGTGGTGGCAGCATCATGGTTTGGGCCTGCTTTTCTTCAGCAGGGACAGGGCAGATGGTTAAAATTGATGGGAAGATGGATGGAGCCAAATACAGGACCATTCTGGAAGAAAACCTGATGGAGTCTGCAAAAGACCTGAGACTGGGACAGAGATTTGTCTTCCAACAAGACAATGATCCAAAACATAAAGCAAAATCTACAATGGAATGGTTCAAAAATAAACATATCCAGGTGTTAGAATGGCCAAGTCAAAGTCCAGACCTGAATCCAATCGAGAATCTGTGGAAAGAACTGAAAAATGCTGTTCACAAATGCTCTCCATCCAACCTCACTGAGCTCGAGCTGTTTTGCAAGGAGGAATGGGAAAAAATTTCAGTCTCTCGATGTGCAAAACTGATAGAGACATACCCCAAGCGACTTACAGCTGTAATCGCAGCAAAAGGTGGCTCTACAAAGTATTAACTTAAGGGGGCTGAATAATTTTGCACGCCCAATTTTTCAGTTTTTGATTTGTTAAAAAAGTTTGAAATATCCAATAAATGTCGTTCCACTTCATGATTGTGTCCCACTTGTTGTTGATTCTTCACAAAAAAATACAGTTTTATATCTTTATGTTTGAAGCCTGAAATGTGGCAAAAGGTTGCAAAGTTCAAGGGGGCCGAATACTTTCGCAAGGCACTGTATATTATTAGGGGATATTCCCTTGCATTGTTTTTTGGGGGATAAAAAAGGCTCAAGTTAAAACCAAGGCATAGACTGACATCTCTCCTCGCCTAAAGACTGCTTACAGGGTAAAGAAACAAACGGGTAATTCTGTAGTGTCTGATGGTCTCACCGTGAGGACCAGGAGCCTTGGGAGAGGCCCTGTGGCTGGGGGAGGACCGAGGCGCTAAAGGTCTTGTGCAGGGTCAGCTTGCTGAAGGCAGAGGGGGTGCTGATCTGGAACTCTCCAGAGCTCCGGTCCACATGACGCTCAGAGTCCGATGCACTGCGGGGGCTGGAGAGGTCCCTCCTGATGGAAGAGGGGACATTAACTCGAAGTTTAAAGATTATGGCATACTCAGCTCTCTGAAAACAGCAACTGCATGTGAGAGTTTTAGGCATCACCTCAGCTCCAGTAGTTTCAGCACAAGCCACCTCATTTAGAAACAGCTGCTTATTAATTCCTACATCTGCCTATGTGTTCTACACTTCCTTGGGTCGATGGAGCCCTCTATAACAGGGATACTTTTTGCAGGCCATTTTACAATATTGAAGGTAAAAACACATACAAGCCTGTGGGAACCAACTGTGATGGAACCATCTAAAAATTGGTACATTTGTTCTTTCTTCATTTTAGTCTGAAAGGGGCCCTGGTGTCCATAGCGTACCTCCTGCAGCTGAACATAGACTCTCCTATGAGGCCGGCCTTGATGGGGTGTTTCTGGGACGGCCCCTCTCCGTTACTGTGGGAGGAGGAGTTGCGCTGGCCTTTCTCCAGGGGGAAACCCCCAATCTTGGGCTTGGTCTCCAGTCCACCTAGCTCCTGCACCAGGGGGAAAACCAAAGTGTAACTAGATATGTAGTGGTGAATGTATTAGAAAAGCCATCAGCTTGGCAGAATGTATGTGAAGAGGAAGAGGCTAATAAATAAACAATAGAGCTGAGAGGAAGTGGTCCTTCAGAATGCTGGTGATTTTTTACCAAAGCTATTTATTAAAATCAGAGCTATACGTTTCCCCCACTGTTAGTATTATTCAACCTCTTGTATTGTCATACCTCTGACATTATCATCACCATTCTGCAGTCTTCCTCTCAGCTCTATTGTCGGGTGGAGACAAAGCAACGGAGCAGCAGAATAAAAAGAGCAGAGATCAAAGTAACAGATAAAAAGCGTAGAAGAAAGAGACCATAAAAAATAGACTGTTACGGCCGGCGGGACAGGAAGCGATTACAAACAGAAGCGGGATTCTGACGAGACGAGGCATGGGATAGAGCAAAGATATGGGAGAGAGAGATATGCAATAATTAGATGAAACATTGATCGAGGCATTAATTGACGCGATGAAAAAAAAAAAAAAAAAGGCTCAACCAGACATTATATGAAGCACGGGACAAAGTGTTAAAATTACATGAAATGTTGAACGAAGCACATAAACAGACCAGGCATTAAACTACATGAAGCATGGGATGAAGCATGGCTATAGTTTAAAAACCACAGGTTAGCGCAGGCAGAGTGGAGGACAGGGTTAGGGGAGGACAGGCGGAACGCGGGATGGGGGGACGGCAGGATGCTGCTGACCTGAGGAAGGGTTCTGGTTTGGGGGGGAACGGGGAAAGGTGTCCCCCCGCTCCCCCTCCTGGGGCTGTAGGGCCTCTCAGGCACCGGAACGGAGAGGGGGAGCGAGGATTCCCTCTCTCTCTGACACTCACGCCTCGCACGCCTTTTCCTCCTAGGGGAGCGCAGCTTCTCCAGGGGAAGGAAGGAAAAAGAGGAGGAGGGAAGAGGTTGAACTGGAAGCGGAGGTGAAGTCTCAGATGAGGGTGGTGGTGGGGTCGGGTCGTTCCCCTCAGTGGACGGAGCTGAGAAGGAGAGGGTGATGCGCCGGCCGAACACGTCCTCGTTCTCCATACGCTTGCGGGCGCGCTCCGCCGCTTCCTGCGAGCCGAAGCGGAGGACGGCGGTGCCGGTGGCCATGGAGACGCCAAGCACCTTGCCCCCGCAGTTGTCCGAGAGGCGGCGCAGGCGGTTGCCCACGCTCTTGCCGTCGCAGCCCGGCGGCAGGTTGTACACATAGAGCAGGTTGAAACCGAACTGGTGGGGGGAGGAGAGGAGGGAAAGAGAGAAGAGGGGACCGCTCTGGGTTTACGTTTTTGAACATTCTTTGGAAATGTGTTTTGAAATGACAAGAGGTTTACATGGTCGGAGTCTTGTAATTCGTAGCATTACACTACTGAAGATCACACTGTAGAACGAGAGGGAAGACACAGGACCCATGTGGCTCAGTTGGTAGAGCATGGCACTTTCAAGGCCAGGGTTGTGGGTTCGATTACCACAGAGGGACCAGTATGGCCAAATATGAAAATGTAAGTCGCTCTGGATAAGAGCGTCTGCTAAATGACTCAAAAGTCAAATGTAAAGAGGTCTAGAACCATTGGAAGAGTAAAGGGAAGATTTCAGATCGCCCAGAAGTAATGCCTAAAGGGCAGATATCTGATGTCTCTGCGCAACCAGTCAGAGTACTGTACATTTATTGGAAAGTGAACTTCTGACATTCTGCAATATGAATTACATATATCAATTAAGCATCTCTGAAGCCTACCTGTGATTTGACAGCCTGTCTGGGCGGCAGGTCGGCTACCATCTCTTCAAAGGCCACGTGGCGGTGGGCGTGCTGCAGCAGGGCGTCCGACGTCTGACCGCTCTTATGGACCAGGTTCACCTGGAAACCATGGCGATGCCGGAGGTCACTCAGCTCGCTGGCAAAGTTCACGTCGGCTGCGAAACGGATTCGGAACCGGGGTTAACTACATAGGTATGGAGTGGACGAACAAAATTTATGAAAAACAGTTTTAACATTCATAATGTAAAATGAGCATACGCACAGGAGACTAGCACCACAGTAGCAGGGGCAGTGTGTGTTTCCGCAAAGCGCCGCAGGCTCTGACGAAGCTTGTCGTCCGCAGCGTTCTTGGCGGTAGCGTTAATGTGCGCTACCGTCACCTGGGGAAAAACATTAACCAGAAAACTATCAGACATTGCTCATTTAGGTAGAGTCAGAGACTGAAGAATAGAGTGGAACACTTTACCAGCTGAGGGAATCAGATCACACACAGGTTACCTGGCAGTTGTTGAGCTCCTGGATGACGGCCTTGTTCTCCTTGCTGATGTCACAGACGCAGATGAACTCTGCCTCTCTGTGGCCCTGGAAGAAGTGGCTGCGGAGGCGCTGGACCACAGCTGCAGCAGAGCGACCGCTGGGAACGCAGCAGTTCTCGATGTCCCAGAAAACACCCACCGGAGGGATGTTCTCAGGACCTTCTGGAGAACCTTGGGGGGGGGGGGGGGGGGGGGCGACGACACCAAACGTGTTCAGAAATTGAGCATAACTGGGAGGTGCTGCATGTCTCTAGTAGAGGTCGACCGATTAAATCGGAATGGCCGATTAATTAGGGCCGATTTTAAGTTTTCATAACAATCGGAAATCGGTATATATGGGCGCCAATTTGCAGATTTTTTAAAAACACCTTTATTTAATCTTTAATTTGGCAAGTCAGTTAAGATCGCATTCTTATTTTCAATGACGTCCTAGAAACGGTGGGTTAACTACCTCGTTCAGGGGCAGAACGACAGATTTTCATCTTGTCAGCTCGGGGGATCCAATCTTGCAACTTTACAGTTTGTTGCACTCCATAAGGACACTCACTGCCTGTTACGCAAATGCAGTAAGCCAAGGTAAGTTGCTAGCTAGCATTAAACTTATCTTATAAAAAACAATAAATCATAATCACTAGTTAACTACACATGGTTGATGATATTACTAGATATTATCTAGCGTGTCCTGCGTTGCATATAATCTGACTGAGCATACAAGCATCTAAGTATCTGACTGAGCGGTGGTAGGCAGAAGCAGGCGCGTAAACATTAATTCAAACAGCACTCTCGTGCGTTTTGCCAGCAGCTCTTCGTTGTGCGTCAAGCATTGCGCTGTTTATGACTTCAAGCCTATCAACTCCCAGGATGAGGCTGGTGTAACCGAAGAGAAATGGCTGGCTAGTTAGCGCACGCTAATAGCGTTTCAAACTGCACTCACTCTGAGCATTGGTGGTTGTTTCCCTTGCTCTGCATGGGTAACCCTGCTTCGATGTGGTGGCTGTTGTCGTGGTGTTGATGGTTCGAGCCCAGGTAGGAGCGAGGAGAGGGACGGAAGCTATACTGTTACACTGGCAATACTAAAGTGACTATAAGAACATCCAATAGTCAACGGTTAATTAAATACAAATGGTATAGAGGGAAATAGTCCTATAATTCCTATAATAACTACAACCTAAAACTTCTTACCTGGGAATATTAAAGACTCATGTTAAAAGGAACCACCAGCTTTCATATGTTCTCATGTTCTGAGCAAGGAACTGAAATGTTAGCTTTCTTACAAAGCACATATTGCACTTTTACTTTCTTCTCCAACACTTTGTTTTTGCATTATTTAAACCAAATTGAACATGTTTCATTATCTACTTGAGGCTAAATAGATTTTATTGATGTAATATATTAAGTTAAAATAAGTGTTCATTCAGTATTGTTGTAATTGTCATTATTACAAATACAAAAAATAAAAATAAAAGTATTGGCGTTGAAAAACCATAATCGGTCGACCTCTAGTCTCTAGTGAGAATTGTTTTTGAGAAAAATGTTGGTACAGTGTGCCCTTCTGAACACGACTGGCATCATTACAGTGATACATACCATACTTCGTTGCAGATTTGCCCAGGCTGGAACCCAGCAGTAGCCGGCCATCGGAGGAGGTTCCACAGCCGTTACACACGGGGATGGGCACTGAGGCCGACTGGGCCAGGGGCAGAGGAATGTTAGGCCACAACTTGTCTGCAGGCTGAACACGTGGAAAGAACAAGTTATAATTCTGTACTCAGACAAAACAACTCATGTCTTCAAATGTTGTAATATTGTAGAGTCAGGGATGGGCAAAGAGTCATTTCTAAATGATGGGCAAATGACACAAATTGTAACTTGTATGCATGTAACTGAACAAAGTACTGCCCGTTCCTGTATACAAGTGACACCCAATACAATAGAGTGCCACCACCACAGTGAACAAAGAGAATTCCACCAACCTTCGTCAAACAATCCCGGCAGTAGTGCGCCCCCATGCGACAAACTGTGCGTTCAAGATTGAAGTGCATAGCATTAGAAGAACAGATATGTCCCGAGGTGGGTATGTGGGGGTCACTGTGTGCTCTCTGGACCCCCAGAGTGGCAGGGTTGTAATCACCACCACAGGGGTAATACCCAGCGGGAGTACCCAGGTTACAAGTCCTATGGTGGGGGGTAGAGAGGGGGGCGGAGGTGGTATTGAATTTAGACTCGTTGTAGGGTAAAGGGATGGAGGGGTAAGAGTGGAGAGGTCTGAGAAGGCCTCCTGTACAGCAGGAGCATGGTAGGTGGGAGTGAGACTGAAAGGATTGGGGCTGGGACGTGGTGTCTACAGAGGGGATGTGGAGCTTGTAGCTCCCAGAGGGGAGTAGCGTGGCTCTGGCATCCCCTCCACCAAGGCTGGGGAAGTGCGGGTGTGAGTTGAGGGTGGTTGGCGTTATTTGACTGGCTCCTAGCCTGCTGAAAGAGGCTTCCTGAGAACTTGGAGGGAGGTAGAGTGGGACACCACTGCTGACACCGACACCATTACTAATACTAGCGCTACCTCCACCACTAACAACCCCATAACCACCCCGACCTAATGGGTCTGTGCTGCAGTGCTCACAGTGAGTGCACACGCTTACTTTGGGACTACCCCCCTGTTGTGGTAGTTGTTGGAGGCAGTCTTGTGGAAGAGGAGGCAGACAGGGGGGGGGAAGAGGTAGGGGGGCGAGGGGGAAGGGCTTGGAGGCAGCGGTATGATGCGGAGGAGGAGGCAGATCTTTCAGCTCCAATACTGGCTTTCTGTTGTCCATGTAATCGTTCTGAGAAAATAAGTTAAAACAAAAATGTTATTTCTAAACTAAACAAAAAGGTTATTTCTCAGCATTATCATTTCATGCTTACTACTTATTTTTGTACTTTTTTATTTGGCATTTGATTCCTGATTGATATTGTACGGCATTGTTGAGGAGAGTTAGTAAGCATTTCCCTGAGCAGTGCTCACGTGACCAATAAACGTTGATTTGATGGGGAAATATATTCTAGGTTTACCCTGACCCATCTTTGTACAACTTACACCTCAGCTCTACTACACACGTGGCGTTGCATTGCCTTCAGCGCCGTGTCAATGTGACTTTCTACCTGCTACACAGAACATTGTTTTGAGAGCGGAGAGTCTTATTTTCCCCTACTGTACCATATTCATAGATTATGCACAAGTACAATAGCTTTGGTCCAGGTTTTTGCAGGTACTCATTAAATTATTGCTAGTGGTTGTACCAAATGATCCTCCAATTACACAAGCTGATTTTGGTAGCTAGCTAGTAGCTTCTTGACTTCATAAATCTTAGTACAATAACCAGTGGTGTATAGTCGAGGGCATATGCAACCAAAAATCAACCTTTTTAACTCGAGAATTGAACCTCTGCGATTCTTGAGCTTGGAGGCTGCCGTTGGACGGGAGGCAAAGGCGAGTGCAACGCGGCAGTATAGCAGCTTTCATTGACGTCAAAGGAAGCATTTCCTCAATGGCTGATGGCAATGCTGGATGCCCGATGTCTATAGCATAGCAGAGCCGTAAGATGGTAGAGAAAACGAGGTTGATGAATGTAAGCCAGTTCACTGATAAGAGTAAAGAGATGTGTACCTAACATGTCAGATAGTGGCCTTGGGAGGATTCACGATATGTAATAAGAGGAACTATCATTCTAGAACAACCAAGTTCAGGAACAAACAGTCTCTGGCTTTTGAAGCCTATCTAAAATGACTGGAGGCAGCAATGTACATAGTTATGACTAAAATGCTACATTTCACTATTATGTTTGTAACCTTTTTTAACCTTCATTTAAAAAAAGGCAAGTAGTTTAAAGAACAAATTCTTATTTACAATAACGGCCTACCCCGGCCAAACCCCCCTCTGACGGCGGTGGGCCAATTGCGCACCACCTTATGGGACTCCCGATCACGGCCGGTTGTGACACAGCTCGGGATCGAACCCGGGTCTCTAATGACGCCTCTAGCGCCTTAGACTGCTGCGCCACTCAGGATCTATAAATCCTCTTTTATTACACAGACTTCTCTCCACAATTGACACACTGCTTCCTCTCAAAGCTTCAAATGAATTGGTCCCTCCATGTTGAAATCAGTATATTCAATGTCTACGCCTAATAATACGATTGATTAGAGCTGGGAAGAGAAACCACAAATTGACACCGACCACTTATTGTGGACATTTAGCTGATATCGTTCATTACCTGATAGGGACTTATTAAATAAGTTTGCTTATGTGGGCGATTGCTAACGGGACAATTGATAGCTACACCATTTAAAGTAGTAGTAGCTTTAACTTATTTGGGATAGGGGGCGGTATTCTGACGTCCGGATGAAAAGCGTGCCCAAAGTAAACTGCCTGCTACTCAGGCCCAGAAGCTAGGATATGCATATAATTGGTAGATTTGGATAGAAAACACTCTAAAGTTTCTAAAACTGTTAAAATAATGTCTGTGAGTATAACAGAACTGAAATGGCAGGCGAAACCCTGAGGACAAACCATCACCCCCCCCCCCCCAAAAAAATAATCATCCTACCACTGATTTCAATGGCTGGCACTTTTATAATAGGGCGAAATCGTGCCCGATTGCAGCTTCCAGACTTTAGAAAGCTTTTCAGGCTGGTTCTTGGAAAAATAGTCAGAAATTGTATTTTTTTCTAGGTGGCTCCCATTTTGGGTGTAGTGTTTTCAAGAGTGTAAATGACAGCGCGTTCTTTGGTATTTTTCTCCGGTAAAGACAATAATGATTCTCCATCTTAAATTTTAGAGTTTATTTGCGTATTAGGGTACCTAAGGTTTGATTATAAACATTGATTGACTTGTTTGGATAAGTCTATTGGTAACATTTGGGATTCATTTTGTATGCATTTTGAAGGCGGGAAACCGAGTGGATTATTGACTGAAGCGCAACAGCTAAACTGAGTTATTATGGATATAAAAAAGGACTTTATCGAACAAAAGGACCATTTGTAATGTAACTGGGACCTTTTGGAGTGCCAACAGAATATTATATCGCTATTTCTGACTTTCGTGTCACAACTCTCTGGTTGAAAATGATTTATGCATTTGTGTGCTGTCCTCAGATAATCGCATGGTTTGCTTTCGCCGTAAAGCCTTTTTGGAATCTGACACAGCAGCTGGATTAACAACAAGTTAAGCTTCATTTTGTTGTATTCCACTTGTGATTTCATGAAAGTTTAATATTTATAGTAATTTAATTTGAATTTGGCGCTCTGCAATTTCACCGGAAGGTGTAGAAATGGGACGCTAACGTCCCACTAATCCGCAAGCAGTTAAGGCCCTTAAAAAAGAAAATGGTACGCATAAATGTAAAAACCCTACATTCAATATCATTCATTCATTCATATCGTTAGTGACAATTCGGTCAATTTATTGACTGATGGGGGTTTTGTATTTCATACCCATCATAGAACGTAAACTATCATTGGTCTCTGGGTACAATATGCCAATACTTAATTGAAGCAGAATGTAATGTTCTCTTGGGCTGAGATGTTACATACTTGTTTGTCTGTGTTGTAACTTGGGGTGTTTTGCTGCTCGGAGGTGGAGAAGCAGTCTGTGAGTTTCCAGAGCCGGGACGAGGCCTCTTTCTCGGGATGACTGAGCCATGGGAAGGGCCTAGAACTGCATATGGATCTCTCCTTTCCCAGTCCTTCCATCATACAACCTAGCAAAGCCTTTCACCATCTCGCTTCCTTCTCATGCTTCCCTAAGATAGAGAAAAGAGGAAGCCCTTTGTTTTAAATGTTTCCAAGTTGGTCTTCATAACTTTCCACTGGCTGCAATAGGGTAGCTAACGTTATCTAGCTAGCAACCACCACAGAATGTTTAAACCTACCCCCAAAGGGCTCTACAGAGCTACCATTTCGGGGGCATAAGCTCCTAAATATTTAGTTGTGCTGCCTGGAATTATAACTTGGGAGCACAGTGCCCCTAAAAAACAGAATCCAGGTAATAATTGTTGATATGATTTCTTCGCTGTCCCACAGCCGCAGTAGTATGCAAACATGTGGTGGCACAGAAAGGAAAAGGTAGCTTCTTCAGGAGATGAGCTTCAAAACTAGCTAGGATTCATGTATTTATTATTTTAGTCATTAAGCAGACACTTATCTAGAGCAGCTTATAGGAGCAATTAGCATTAAGTGCTCATATTTTTCACCAAGTCGGCTTGGGGATTCGAACCAGCAACCTTTCGGTTACTGTCCCAATACTCTTAACTACTAGGCTACCTGCCACCTTTATATACGCCTACTGTAGGCTCTTAAAAATCTTCTAGGTTTATTCAATTACAATAAACCCTGTATTTTTGCTGGCAAGTCTTATCAATGAAAGGGCAATCTGCAATTACTACAAAATGTTGGGACAGAAATAAATTATAAACCCATTGATGCCTGAAGAGTATAACTTAAAACTGCCCCATGAGCTTAGTTGAACTGTCATAACCCATCAGAATCCAAAATATGTTTCCCCCATGTTTGTAAACAATGTAAATGTAAACAAACACTACAGCCTCAAACATGGTTAAAACTGTACTTTTATATCATGATGGTCGGTCTGTGAATTTAAGTGTGGTTACATTTCCCACCCCCCAATCCATCAACCTTTTACCGAAACAGTAGCGGGAAACCTGCTTAGTTATTGTTTGAACTGTGGGTTGCCGCTTGAATACCTCATATGTTTATTTGTGTGCTTGGGAGCACGTGTGGAAAATGTCAGCATAGAGCACCAAGCAACTCGTTAACTGCAGAGTTTAGCCAATTAAACTCAACGTTTTAAATCGTGGAGTTGAGTTGCCTATGCAGTTGTGACATGCTAGTGTGGATTTACTGTTTAGCTATACACGTGCCATTAAACTAAATGCGTGTTCCCGTTTGCTAAGTTAATGACCAACTGCCCTCATATAATTCACTGGTTCATTTTAGTGGTGAAACGAGGAGTGTACCTAGCTAACAGGACTGTTTGCGTAAACCAATCTCAGTGTTTGGTTAGCAGCTAACCAGAGTGAGTTAGCTAACGTTACATGGATTCGCTTGAAAATAGTTACAAAAACGACACAACCCAAACGACATAGCTTCCTCTCTAAATACCATTCTGGCAATTCCTCATAACATTACCTTGACAAATGACAGGAATTCTCTCCCATAAGAGTACCGTTAAAGTTAGCTAGCCTAGGTTGGTTAGGTAGCCAGATAATGCTAACTGACGATTGTTTGTTGAGACAGCACCTGCTACATACTGCTTAGTAGCAGGTACAAGGGTAACATCATGCTATATCAACTAACAGTCAACGTATTTGAATGGGGTATTTATCTAGATAACTGGTTATTTCTTACCGGACTGGCGAGCTAGCTACTTTACTTCAATTCTTCTCAACATATCCCTCCGCGTTATCCGTCTACCTAGCAACCAAACGTTTTTTTTAACATACATTTGCCATAAACGATTCCACCACTGTCGCAATTGCACACAAAGCACCCAACTGGTTTCAAGTGTCCTTGCCACTGAGCCTATCGTTATATCCCTGCTAGCTGGTTATCAAATTCCTCAAAACGAAACTTACCATAATTACAACAGTATGCTGATCGAATTTGTAGCCATTTTAATGTAAAATAACCTGTAATGGAATAAATAATTTGCTAACGAAGGCAATGCACACGTTCTCTCTATTCTGGAACGTCCGTCAATTTCAAATCGTGTAATGTTCCCACTTTTCTAGTGGGAAATTGTTTGTGTACACACGGTTTATTTATTACACAACTCGTTTATAATTTCTTAGAACTTGTAACAGTGCACCGAATGACTAATAAAGTGAACCCCGTTGTCTACGCTCACAGTCTTCCAGGAAATATAACTTGATTGGTTGAAATGCCTATGCTTTGCGTCATCCTCTCAATCCACCAATGGTGTGCTGTAAACGCGGGGATGTAATTGTTTGGATTTGGGTAGAAGGGCAGTTTATTTCCTGATAGTGTTTTGCTATCTATGTTATTGATCTACTGTTTGCTAGGTAGGTAATATTACATTTTCTTAGCTATCAGCGTTCAGGTAAGCATTCTGCCGTATATTTTACTCTCTGAAAGTCGGAAATCTTCACTATCGTATATCGCACAACAGTTTATATGTTATTCACGTAACGGTTGTGATGTCGCTAAACTAGCTAGTTAACTAGCCAACATGTTAATGTATTTATTGAATAGGCTAGCTAAAGTAACTGAATAATTATCTGATCAAACTGGACATTCCAACGGGCTGTAAAAAAAAAACATAGCTATCAAGTGTCTAACGTTACCTAGCTAACCCTACTGGGCTAACTGTTGTGTCAACATGCATGCAAGCATCATGTATTCCATTGTATGGTTAATTGGTCTCCATAGCTAGCTAGCTAGACAAACAAGAGCCTGCCTCAACATGACCAGTGAGTGCCATGTTCCTTCTTTACTTTAGATGTTTTACTAGGTTTTGTGAAACCATAGAGTCCGCTGTAACGTTAGACATGGGGGAGCCCAAGACGCCCAAATTTGGGTCCATAGAAGAAGAGCTGAGTTTCTGGAAGGAGCAGTCAGACAAACACCAGCAAAGGTAAGGAATTCTACCAATGGTTGGTAGCTCGCAGCCGAACTGGTTGGCCTAGATGTGTGGATAATGGATAGAAGTGAAACAATCTGAATATGTATCTCTGAAGTTGTCCGTAAGTGTATATCTAGGAAGTTTATCATATATCAATCCTAAACGGTCATGGCTAGAAGGGATCCAGCTTAACGTCAAAAAAGTGTATTTTTTTGTGTGTGTGTTTAGCTAACTCTAAACCTTTCCCTAACTTTAAGCAATTTCTCCTAACCTGCTGTGTAAGTTCTCCTAACCTGCTACGAAAAGTCAAATCTGATGTTAATTTGACAAAAGCTGGATCCCTTCTAGCCATGACCATCCTAATTTCACCCTGTAACAGAGGAAAAAATGGAATCTAATCCTAGATCAGAATTCAGTGGTGATTTCCTTCTACATAGTTTAGCTATGAAGGTTAGACGTGTTTGTGTCCAGGGCTGAGGAGGCACAGGAGGAGTTGCAGGAGTTCCAGCAAATGAGTAGGGACTATGAGGCGGAGCTGGAGACTGAGCTGAAGCAGTGTGAAGCACGGAACAGAGAACTACTGTCCAACAACAACCGGTTACGCATGGAACTGGAGAACATCCAGGTTAGAACCTAGAACACCTGAATTATCAAGGCCAACACTACTCATATTCTGTAGTATTGCATCACCACGTCATATTATCTCGTATACTCTGCATCCCATCACGTAAAGTTTGTCTCCATATTCTGTATGTTTTAGTAGACTTCAAAGCGCCTTCTGTGTCTTGAGTTGTCTAGTAGTACACACACGGTCACTCTAGCATCACTAAATCATAGCCACCATCACCAGGGGCCCTGTGTGTTCATTACCACGGAGCAGCTGACTTCTGAGCAACTATTTATACTGCTGAGCCCAGCGGGAAGGTTAGTCATTGAATACTTGATTGTGCTAAAAGCCTTCATTTCTGGGGACAGTCAAGGACAAGCCTGTGAAGGGAGAACATCATCTAAGGCCAGAAATGAGCAGCAGACATGCATCAAAAAGAAGTGTTCTGTGTTTTTGCAGGAGAAGTACGAGGCACAGCACTCTGAAGCGTTTAGGCAGATCTCATTGTTGGAGGGAGACCTGGAAGAGACCACAGCGGTCAAGGACCAACTCCAGAAGTACATCAGAGAGCTGGAGCAGTCCAACGACGACCTGGAGAGGGCCAAGAGGTCAGTCTGGACACTTTGGCCTCGACTTGGTTGTTATTATTGTGGCGTAATGACACTGACTGTTGTTATGTTGATGAGGGACTTTCAATAACTATGTAAAAAAAGCCTGTCTCTGCTTGGTTGTCATTGTATTGTAACTCTGAAGTGTCTGTCTGACACTTCTTTATCCAATCACCCTAATGAGATTGGTGTGTGTCTTGCCAATGTGTACCCATTTTGTCACAAACTTCATAGGCCTTCATACAGATTCAACCATGTCTGTCCTTCCACTCACCCTGGAGGTTAGGATGTAATTTAAGACGTAACCATAGTAACTGACTGACCAATGTCCTGTCTCGCAGGGCGACCATCATGTCCCTGGAGGACTTTGAGCAGAGGATGAACCACGTGATCGAGAGGAACGCCTTCCTGGAGAGTGAGCTGGACGAAAAGGAAAACCTTCTGGAGTCTGTCCAGAGACTAAAGGATGAGGCCAGAGGTTTGTGTGTGTAAGGGGGGGTACAGAGGTCAGTGTGTTTCTCTGTGTGTGAGAGAGAGAAGCCAGAGGTGAGTCAGTGGAACAAGAAACTCAAAAAGGTTTTCATTTCATGTTCTAATCAAGAACAGCTGATTTTGCCAGATTTAGTTACCAGTTTCAAAAATATGTGCAATTTGATAGTTGACTGACATTGTAATATCAGGATGCTCCAGCCTTGCCCATTGTATTCCTCAAAAAGTAAGCAGAGCAAATGTGAGATTGAGTTTGGCATTGTGTAGAATTTACAGCTATAAAAGTCCTGGCTGAAGTCCCGTACTGTTTATTAATGGTCTTCAAGCTTATATATATCATCATATTCATGATGGGGGTCATCTTAAGATATATACTGTAATTGTATTTGGATTCATTTACCTTTACCGAGTGCCTTTTATGAAGGTTTTTGATTACGGGAGAAAAACGCAATAAAAAACCTTCATGAAAGGCATCAGTTTAAAAGTAAATTCATCCACAAATACTAATATCATTTTACATGTACAGTATCTTAAATGATCACGTTTTCATGAATTTGATATATAAGCTTGATGCCTGTTCAAAAACATGATCCAGGAAGTAGGTGGGACTTCCATTGCGTATTGGTGATTACTTGTATTGACTTTTTCTATATTTGTACTGTAGTATCAATGTCACAAATGTCCTCAGTATTGAGATCTGATCTGTTGTCTCTTCTCTCTCTGTGTTGGGCAGATTTACGACAGGAGCTAGCTGTACAGCAGGTCCAGGAGCGACGCCCCCCCAGTAGCCTCTCTAAAGAGAAAGACAGGACCGAATCATCGTCACGCTCCACCATACTGACAACCCCCTCCAAACCACTTGGTACATTCCCAGCAACCCCAGCCTCAAGCATCCGTCGAGGTGGGTGAGACCAATGGTAGCTGTGTTGTGGGTTAAACTGTAATAATGACTTTTTCCTCATTTTAAAATATAATTTAATGGTGGAATGCTAGTTAATCCCTTAGTCAGAGACAGTACAGTATGAAGATATAGGCAAAAAATGCCTTTCTAATAGAAATCCCCAATCACACTTGTAGGCGATGCCATGGCGACGTTGACTAGCTAAGCCCGTGCGTAGAAACACGTCATCGGGTTTAACGGCGCGTGAGCAGGCCGTCAAATCAATGGCAATCTTTCGATATAAAGTTATTTTTGACGAAAATGAAAACAATACATTTTCACCAGGTTGGAATAATAACATGTTCAACTACTTATTAAGATACTGGCTCGAATCATGGTTGTGCATTTAGATTCAGAAAAAGTGCAACTAAAGAAGAATTTGCCACCAAACCCTGGCCTGGTTTGTTTTGCGATGTTGCCCTCTGGCTTTAAAAACTCCGTGCCTTAGTAGCTGTAGTTTGATGTTGTGATATGTGCTAAATGTAATGTGTTTTGTGTTTAGGGGATAACCTAACAGGAACTCCCCTGAGTACGTCGGCTCGCATATCTGCACTCAACATCGTCGGGGAGCTCCTAAGAAAAGTTGGGGTAAGAAACAGTGTAGGACCTATGCATTTAATACCACCCTCATATCACCAGGAACCTTCAATGATGTATAGAATAAAATAGAACTCTAATTTAATGACTTAAAGGAAAACTCCAAACAAAAACGATATTGTTTGGGAATTTTCCTTTTTAACGCATCTCCATTTGTGTCTGATGATCTCAGACTGTAATACAACTTATTTCCCCCCTTGGATGCTCTAGAACCTGGAGTCCAAGTTGGCGTCTTGTCGAGACTTCGTATACGACACGTCACCGAAAAGACCGTCTCTTCCGTCGTGTCCCGGTACCCCCTCTGCTATAGAGGGAGGCACAGAGATCCAGGCCTGCAGCATGAGCCCTCCACACTACGACAGGTAAATGGGTCACAATGAGAAAATCACATATTTCTGAAAATCATATACAGTGGGGCAAAAAAGTATTTAGTCAGCCACCAATAATTGCAAATTATGGTGGAAAATAAGTATTTGGTCACCTATAAACAAGCAAGATTTCTGGCTCTCACAGACCTGTAACTTCTTCTTTAAGAGGCTCCTCTGTCCTCCACTCGTTACCTGTATTAATGGCACCTGTTTGAACTTGTTATCAGTATAAAAGACACCTGTCCACAACCTCAAACAGTCACACTCCAAACTCCACTAGGGCCAAGACCAAAGAGCTGTCAAAGGACACCAGAAACAAAATTGTAGACCTGCACCAGGCTGGGATGACTGAATCTGCAATAGGTAAGCAGCTTGGTTTGAAGAAATCAAATGTGGGAGCAATTATTAGGAAATGGAAGACATACAAGACCACTGATAATCTCCCTCGATCTGGGGCTCCACGCAAGATCTCACCCCGTGGGGTCAAAATGATGACAAGAACGGTGAGCAAAATTCCCAGAACCACACGGGGGGACCTAGTGAATGACCTGCAGAGAGCTGGGACCAAAGTAACAAAGCCTACCATCAGTAACACACTACACCGCCAGGGACTCAAATCCTGCAGTGCCAGACGTGTCCACCTGCTTAAGCCAGTACATGTCCAGGCTCGTCTGAAGTTTGCTAGAGCATTTGGATGAGCCAGAAGAAGATTGGGAGAATGTCATATGGTCAGATGAAACCAAAATATACATTTTTGTTAAACTCAACTTGTCGTGTTTGGAGGACAAAGAATGCTGAGTTGCATCCAAAGAACACCATACCTACTGTGAAGCATGGGGGTGGAAACATCATGCTTTGGGCTGTTTTTCTGCAAAAGGACCAGGACGACTGATCCGTGTAAAGGAAAGAATGAATGGGGCCATGTATCGTGAGATTTTGAGTGAAAACCTCCTTCCATCAGCAAGGGCATTGAAGATGAAACGTGGCTGGGTCTTTCGGCATGACAATGATCCCAAACACACCGCCCGGGCAACAAAGGAGTGGCTTCGTAAAAAGCATTTCAAGGTCCTGGAGTGGCCTAGCCAGTCTCCAGATCTCAACCCCATAGAAAATCTTTGTAGGGAGTTGAAAGTCCGTGTTGTCCAGCAACAGCCCCAAAGCATCACTGCTCTAGAGGAGATCTGCATGGAGGAATGGGCCAAAATACCAGCAACAGTGTGTGAAAACTTACAGAAAACGTTTGACCTCTGTCATTGCCAACAAAGGGTATATAACAAAGTATTGAGATAAACTTTTGTTATTGACCAAATACTTATTTTCTACCATAATTTGCAAATAAATTCATAAAAAATCCTACAATGTGATTTTCTGGATTTTGTTTTCTCATTTTGTCTGTCATAGTTGAAGTGTACCTATGATAAATTACAGGCATCATCTTTTTAAGTAGGAGAACTTGCACAATTGGTGGCTGACTAAATACTTTTTTGCCCCACTGTATGTATATATATATATATTTCTGTCTCGTTGTGTGTATCTAGATTCAGCTTACTTAGTAGTAGTATTTATTAGGATTCCCAATTAGCTGCTGCCGAGGCAGTGGACACTTCCTGGGATCCAAACAGAAATCAAAACAACAAATTAAATGCATAATATACACTGAGTATACCAAACATTAGGAACACCTTCTGCACCCCCCCGCCCTCAGAACAGCCTCAATTCATTGGGGCATGGCACACATACACAATCCATGTCTCAAAGGTTAAAGATTTTTTTTTTTTTTAAAGCCATCTCCCCCTTCATCTACACTGATTGAAGTGGATTTAGCCAGTGACATCAAAAAGGATCATAGCTTTCACCTGGTCAGTCTGTCATGGAAAGAGCAGGTGTTCATGTTTTGTATACTCGGTGTACATGGCACAACATTTAGCAGATGCTCCCATCCAGGGTGACCCACAGCAAGTGCATTCAACTCAAGATAGCCAGATATCTGGACTAAAAAGTACTTTACTCTCCATTTAGATTTATACTGGTCTTAGAAATCAACTAAGAGGGGAGGATGTTTAGCTGGTAGTGTAGTGACAACTAATGAACATGAACTGGGTGGGATCTGTTGTTCTTGTTCCTGTTGCTCATAACATTCTGTCTGATGTTCTACATTAAAATTAACTTGTTGATTTACATGTTACTCATCATGGTAGACGTTCTCTTTCAGTTTGGTGAAGCGGTTAGAGTTTGGACCTGCGCCTCCTCGGGGGATCTCCTCCCACGGCTCCCAGTCACCATCAGGGGGAGTCAAGATCCTGCTATGAAACGAGGGCCTCCCCTGTCCCCCTCCCCACACTGTACTACCCATCAGTAGGGCTTTAAACTGTGTCCCCCTCTCACTACACTCAGCTGAACATCCTCCCCCCTCAGTCAGACTATGAACCAGGAAGCCGCTCCCTCTATCAACTTATTTGCTGCATGGACTCTGAGAAGAACCACTGAGTCATGATGCTACGCTACAGTTTTATTTTATTAATGAATAATAGAAGTGAGGATTCCTTGACCCCGCTGCATGTCCTCCTGCAATGACAACCCCAACCCTGCTACTAACCCCCCCCCCGGTCCTCCTTGTACCCACGTTCTGATTGGACTCCATCTTGGATTCCTGGTGTGCCAACTGTAGCAGAAGAGTGAAGTTGGTCAATAGTTGATGCTGTTAGCCTTTAGCATTGCTGCCTTTTAGCAATATATCACCACCACAAGGAAGTTTTGCCTAGTCATGATTCCTTTCTGTATGTCTAACTCTCTGATATTCCCGTTCGTAGCTAAGCCACATATGTGCTTATCGAGGCTATACATGTAAAGTGTCGGAGATGGTAAGTTAGGCTAGCTTTACCTTTTGGAGAATGTGTATTAGTCCTTTCTTTGTGCTGTGTTGTCATCAGCTGTAAAAGCTAAGGATGGTCTGAAGTTATGGGTACTACTACTTTACAGGTCAATGTTTGAGTTAAAAGCAATGGTTTATTCATGTACGAAGATACTTTCTTTTAAAGGTCTTTTACCTGGTAACTTGAAGTATTATCTGTGAGAAATGCACAGACTAGCTAGCCTATACCCGGTCATGCATTTGCAGAATATTTTAAGGGAGGCAAGATACAGAGAAAGTACATTGAGTTTAAACTTCTGAAAATCTCAAATGTAGTCTAGGTCTTTGGCAAAAACATTTGTTGCCATTTCTTCAGTGTAAGTTTGAGATTCTCTCCATTTTTTTTTAATGAGTTAGAGTTAGGGGGTACCACTGCACTGCATAGAATCTATATTAGATCTTTCTAATAGGAAGTGGCCTAAAGACAGCTTTGGTTCAGTTTGAGCAGGTCAGTCGACCCAGAATTCCTGTCAAGACTGATCTTATATCAGATCAGGGAGTTATCAAAGATGACAAGATGGCAATAATAGATTTAACAGAATAGGGTTTCGAGAAAGCACAGTTCATACTATATTTCCAAAACCATTATGGATGATGCCTTGGTTACACTTAATGCTGGACATGTGAATTCTTTACGCACTGTTTAAAAGAGAATGTTTTAGCCTTATGTCTTTCCAATGAGGAGCAATAGTCCAATATCAAGGACATATGACACTAGGGCATGTTACTACTCAATGACGTTTGTACTTACTAACAATGTGTATATATCGTTGGTTTATATTGGTTCCATCCATGTGCTTTATCCAATTCCCCTGTCATGTTCATGATGAAGGAGTTGGTTAGAACACACAGATTTGAGACCAGGATAATATGTCTACAAAACAACTGTTACAGCAGCTGTTCTTATGGAAGTACTCTGCTGTTGTGTGTGAACTAAGGACCAGGAAGTACAGTTTGTAGAGCTTATTTTACAACTGTACATGCAACCGTTTGTGGGTGTTACTAACTTCTGTCTGGATTTACATTGAAATGTATGCACCTGAGGTGCTCTACCTTTTGACCTGTTGGTTTGCAATCCTTTTTGTATCAAAATGAACACATAAAATTAACATTCTAAACATGCTTTTGGCAATATCATTCAGGATGTGGAGACAGACATGTACGGTTACTTTTTCACTTATTTATTGTGCAGGTGGTTCCACATTTTATAGATTTGAAGAAGTGGCATGTAAACGTCAATTGAGTAAAAACAAGACAGAACATTGTTGTAAAGGTGGCCAGTGGCGGGAATAACACATTTGGTGAATATGCATCTGGACATACACAAAATGGGCCTGATGGTATGACACGATTCCTGCTGATATTCTACTTGGCAAGGTACACAACTGAAAAAGTACCTGTCTTGTTGATACTAGATGTGTATTAGACTTTAGGAACAAGAAAAGTCTGATAGGAATATGTAGGTGACTGTAGGGGTGACTGGTTTTGGTTTCTAAAAGTAGGAAGGTGTTCTGCTACCCATACTTGACAGTCTGAAAAATATTCAAAGTATGAAATATATATGGTCGAGTCACTGTCCTTACCATAGACAACAGAACAGTTGCTATGGTTGCAACCATGCGCCAATATTGGGGCAGCTATTCTGAATACAAACAAAATACATTTGGACTACATCAGTTATTTTTTTTAGCTGGGTGGGTATACCATTTGTCATAGTATACATTGACCTTCTATAACGATCTTAACAGTTAACAGCAGTGTAGAAGACGGGACAAGTCATAATGCCATAGAAATAGAATTACATGACTGCTAGATGTATAAATCTAGAAATACAATGTGATGCCTATAATTAATTAGGATTTAAAGTGACGAATAGTAACACCTGGATTTATCCTTCCAGATGAAAGGAGAATAAGGAACAACATGTAACCTACGTACGTACCTTCGAGGGGTACAATGTTATGCTAAGGAAGTATCGTAGGGACAAGTAATTCAGTGCAGTACAAAACAGTGTAGCAAAAGAACAAATCACACTAACATCCCAGGCACTAAAATTAATTATTACGCCTTTGTCTCTTATGCCTCCATTTTGTCTGTTTTGAATTGTGAAAAGCCTTGTGTGCTCTGAACGAGAAGGCAGTCGATATGTGACTGATATAGAGAATCATATTTGGAAGTGATATGAAAGAAAAAGGTTGAAGTCACTTGTGTGTTCTTTGGTAAAGCGGGTCTGTCTGGCACCAGTAACTGAGTCTGATTGGTTGGATGCTTGTAATACTGAATTTAATTGGATGGTTTTGGGCTCTTCTACTCAACAGACTTTGTTCCGTTGTAGTCCCCCTGTGAATCTCCGTCTTCTTCTGACGCGTCATCGATGACCCCTCTCCGGGCACTGCCCCCGACACGGCGCGGTGCGCTGCTGAAAGAGGGCTCGGTCCCGCGCCTGAAACGCAGACCGACAGACAGCACCGATGCAAGACACACAGACACAGGACACACAGATGAGACGAGCTATGGGCAAGACCAGTCTAGGTTGTCCTGAGGTTACCAGGAAATGTTGGACTTTTTGCTCCCATGGTCTGCGTCTGTATATCACTCTGCCTTTATCCACCTTTTTGTTTTAACAAGGTAAAATGGATGTCTAACAATACCTACCAGACAGGTTGTGATCGTCACTGTTAATAAAGTATTGACATGCTATTACAATAATAGTCCCACTTTAAACAATGCACAACTTAAAGGCTTTATATAGCCTACATAAATACTTCACAAATCATCTGTGAGCGTATGTCATAATATAAGTGGTGTATAAATATTTGGCAATTCACCCTACTCTGGTTGTCACGCCACCCTTTATAGAGTATGACATGCTTATAGATGATTTATGAAGCCTTTTAATAGTTCTTATGAGGCCTTTGCATGTTATATATAAAGCCTTTATAAGTTGTGCTTCGTTTAAAGTGGAACCACAATGGTCTATTAAGTTCAAACTGCATCCTTTCATGTAACTTGTCTATTATGTTTTGTTAGACTTGAGTAAAAAGCACTCGTGAACACGAGGAAGATTAAATGGCATCGCTGAAATGCAGAATGAGTGAGATGTTATAGTAACAGTAGGCACGCTGCACACCGGCGGTTATATCTTTAACTCATTTGACTCCTGTCTAGACGAACACTAGTCTGGTCCCAAAACTGTTTGTGCTGTATTGTCAACTTCGATGGTCACCGGAGACCATAGGATTTGGCAAGACAGCACAAACAGATCTGGAACCAGGCTAGACAGACACAGAGAAATGAGTTTGGTTTAGGGCAACTAAACCAAGCATGGAGAAAAATATGGTCACCAGTAGTAGAAAGACCACAACGGAAGTGCAATACACTTTTCTTGCACTGTTTCAGACTATGAGCTCGACCAGAGGAGCTCCATTGAAGATATTGACCGATAAACCATATTTCACTCTTTCAGGCGGAGAAATGGCACAGTCAGTTGGACAAGAGTGCATGGGGGTAAGTTATGGAAAGTTAAAATGAAAATGGTGATAAACTTTGAGCGCAGAGGTACCTGCTACGTTACTCCTTGGGTTCTGGGATTGGGTTGCCTCTGCAATAAAGATTCAAGAAAGGCTTTGATATCCAGAGGACTCACCATGGTGTTGGAAACAGATATACTGTAGTACAGTGTTCGAATTGTTATCTGCAAGCCCCAAAAGAGTACTTTATGCTCATTTGCCCATTGGGAGAAGATTTAATTGTGGTTGGCGAATGGTTGATTGTGTGACATGTCAGTGTGCTTGCTGTAAATCTACTCAGTGTTATATATTGGACCTGCCTTGATTTGGGGTGGTTATCCTTTTCTATTGAGTGATTTGAGCACAGTGAAACTACAGTACACAGGAGAAGTCAGGAGCAGGGACTCTTGCCAAAGACACTGCCCTGACCCTGGGGTCATGGGTCACACTGTACCTGAGTTTACTCTTGAGGGAGTTGACCTCGCGGCTCATGGCATCGTTAGCCTCGGTGGACTCATCCAGCTCCCTCTGCAGCTTCCTGCGGGCAGCCGTGATGCGCTGAGACTCCTCCTCCGACTCCTCCAGCTGGCGCTTCAGCTGCTTCATCCGCGTGTTGCCCTTTTCTGCCTGGGGAGGAGAGGGGGAGAGGAGTAAAGTGGGGTAGGGGGGGGTTCATAAGAGTGTCGTAACACTGCCAGAGTGTCGTAACACTGCCATGAGCAGATATGAACACCCTCTTCTTCCTAAGACTGGTGTCAGCATGACACAACAGCATACCTGTTCCTTGTACTGTTCGGCCTGTTTCCTCTCGTCCTCCACCTGGATCATCAGATCTTTCAGCTTTTTGTCCTTCTGGCGCAGGCCCTTGGCTACGGCCTGCTTGTCTCTGCTCTCTTGCTCCACCTGCTCCTCCAACTGAGCCACCTTGGCCTCCAGGGCGGTGATGGATGACTTGAACTTGGACTTGACCTGTTCAGAGATGAAAGAAACCGATACCCCACAATTTAACGGTACACTACACGCCCACTAAGATGGACCGGAAAGTAGGGACACTTAATATTTTCTCAATTGGGAGCAACCCTAGTAAATCTACTATCTCTGACCTGGTTCTCCATCTCCTGCAGCTTGGCCTTTAGGTCCTTGTTCTGCCTCTCCATCTGCTGCCGGGCGCTCTCGTTCTTCTGGGAGGTGGTGCGCTCGGTCTGCAGCTCATTATTCAGCTGGTCCACCTGAGTATGAAGAGTGGTCAAGATGTGGTCACGCTGGGAGTTCAAAACTTGGTCACTGAGGGTTAAAGGTATGGTCAATGTACGTCCAAGAGTTGGTCAATGTGTGTCTAAGAGGTGGTCAATGAGGGTTGAAATTGTAGTCAATGAGGGTTCAAAGCATGGTTGATAAAAGGTCAAGTTGTGGTTCTAGTGCAGGGCTGCCCAACCCGCTTCCTGGAGATTTCCTTATTTCTTTTTTTTTTTCGCCTTTATTTAACCAGGTAGGCCAGTTGAGAACAAGTTCTCATTTACAACTGCGACCTGGCCAAGATAAAGCAAAGCAGTGTGACAAACAACAGAGTTCCATATGGAATAAACAAATGTACAGTCAATAACACAATAGAAAAAAGTCTTTATACAGTATCTGCAAATGGCGTGAGGTGGTAAGGCAATAAATAGGCCATAGTAGCGAAGTAATTACAATTTAGCAAATTAACACTGGAGTGATTGATGTGCAGATGATGTGCAAAATATCAAAAAAGTAAATACAAAGAATATGGGGATGAGGTAGGTAGATTTGATGGGCAATTTACAGATGGGCTGTGTACAGCTGCAGCGATCGGTAAGCTGCTCAAGATAGCTGATGTTTAAAGTTAGTGAGGGAAATATAAGTCTCCAACTTCAGCGATTTATGCAATTCGTTCCAGTCATTGGCAGCAAAGAACTGGAAGGAAAGATCTACTGTCCTGTAGGTTCAGTCCAACCCTAATTTAGCATATCTGATTCAGGTATTTAAGGTCTTGTTGAGCAGCTAATTAGTTGAATCAGGTGTGTTAAATTAGGGTTGGACTGAACCTACAGGACAGTAGATCTCCAGGAAGGAGGGTTGGGCAGCCCTGTTCTAGTGTGTTTAAGGTGTGGTCACAGTGTGTTTCAGGTCGTTAGGAGGAGGGGTCCTGCCAGTCTAACCTGTTGAGTGCTCTTCCTCAATCTGTCGTTGAGAATCTCCATGTTACTGCTCTCTTCCTCCAGCTCCTCCTCCAGCTGGGAGATCTTAGCCTCCAGCCGACGCTTTTCATCAGACAGGGCTGACCTGGAAACAGCACACAGGAAACAGTCAGTCACACAATGAATGCTCCCCTACATTACCACACAATGTTTCAGTTGCACAATGCTCCACTACACCACCACCTAATGCTGCGTTCAATTCACCGTTTCCAATTCATTCCACTTATTTGACTGTGGAAAATTGTGAAATACAAGAGGCATTATAATGCTGTTAACATCACATTAATTTAGTAAAGGTTCTACTTACTTTCCAGAGGTGTTGCTGGCTAGTTCGTCGGACAGCTCGTCCCGCTCAGCCTCTGCTTGTTTCCGTGCCCTCTCAGCAGCAGCCAGCTCCTACACACACACACAATAGCACTCTGGTCAAAAGTAGTGCACTATATAGGAAATAGAGTGTCATTTCACACTTTGCCATACTATCTACAGGGAGCCAGGCTACGTTACCTCCTGAATCTGCATGAGCTCAGCCTCCAGACTCTTGGCCTTCCTCTCGCTCTCCTTGGCCGTACCCAGCACCTCTTCTCTGGCTGCACGGGCATCTTCCAGTTCCCTCTGGAAGTCCTTCATCTGGGCCTGGAGATGGAATGACATAGTTACATTATGAGGCATCATAAGGCTTTCATAATGCTTTATAAGGTGTGATGGGTTCCGACTTCTAAACTTGAAATATGAAAAACCCTTGTACATGGTACTGAGGGAGAGAGGGGAATGCAGAACGGTTACATTCTGTCAGAACATGTTATTGATAGACATCAGGTATCCTATGGAAAGGAGAAAGGCTACAGTCTGGTACAAGTCAAGAGGACAGCCGTGAGTTGGGGAGGAGTGAGGAATTTGGGCCGAGGTCAGGTCAGATGAAGTGAGAAAGAACATGCGTCACTAAAGTCCCGTCTAGCAACAGAGATGTATTGGCTGTCCAGATGTGTAAAGGAGGGGACTCAGCATAGGAGGAAGGCTTAAATACCAGTGCTTGTGTAAATAGGTATTTGTCCTTTCAGCTGTCTAACCAATTGGGTGAATAAACTTGGTCGGAGCGTTTCATAGTTGTCCATTAATTTTACTCTGTTTATTTAGAACCTAACAGGTGTTATGTCAAAGCCATAGCCAAACTTCACACTAGCTGGATTCATTTTACACCATGAATGTCAGTTACATAAGGCTACATAAGGCATGCTACATATGACTAAATAAGGAATAGGCTGTCATACTGCTACATAAACACAACAGTATCACTGTAAGGTAATGTGTTACAGTATCGTTGTTCGCTCCAACTCACCTGGATCTTGCGCAGCTGTTTGATGGCCTCATCGCGTCCCTTGTTGGACATCTCAATCTGTCCCTCCAGGTCCTTCATGTCTCCCTCCAGCTTCTTCTTGGCTGCTGCCGCCGTGGCTCTCTGCTTCCTCTCGTCCTCTAGCTCCGTCTCCAACTCACGCACCTGGGGAGCACACATACAGAAAGCAATGGTTGAGCACAAGCTCAATTCAGCAACATTTGTTGCTGTGTATGTATGTGTCAGTATTGTGTAGCTCAAGAGTGGCTTGAACACCCTGGAGAGTTAATCCCATGAACCTACTACTCTTCTGTGTAACAAAATGGTGGCTTTTCCTCTTTAGTTTTTCCTTCTTTTCCTACCTGCTTTATGAGCTGTCTCTTCTTCTCCTCTCCCATCTCGTCACGTCCCACCAGGTCCCTGTCGAACTGGGCCTTCAGGGCCTGCATGTTGACCTCCAGACGCAGCTTGGCGTCCTCTGCAGCCTGCAGCTCGTCCTCCAGCTCCTCCAGCTGGGTCTTCATCTCCTCCACCTGGGCCTCCAGCCCACGCTTCCCCTTCTCCAACTCATGGACCTACGGATGGGATGGAGGGGTGGGTAGGTGAGAAAAGGTTGTGGACATGCCTGTCACCTATTGGTGGTTTAAGAATATTGCCATTAAAAAAAACCTAGTTCTGGATTCAAAATCAGGCTCAATCTAGGACTAGGCTTGATCGGTATCTGGGAATCTGGCCCATAGATTCCAGAGAAGTTGGTTGTCCACACTCACACTCTTGCCCACGTCGTCCTTAGAGCTGACCAGGTCTTCCATCTCAGTCCTCAGGGACTTGTTGGCTCTCTCCAGCTCCTCCCTGCTCTCCTGGGCCTCCTCCAGAGCACGGGCCAGAGACAGGGCCTTGGTCTCCTTCTCCCTGGCCTCTGCCTCAGCACGGTCCCTCTCATCAGCGTACTTACTGGAGATGGTCTTCTCCTCGGCCAACATCTGGAAGAAAGAGTGAAGTGGAGAAGATAAGTCATCTGAACTTTCAAGTCCACATAAATTTGAAATCACTTACACGGCAGAGAAAGTAGTTAAAGAGAAGTCTTTTTTTGTTGTTGCAGGATTTAAGTAAATGTTTTCTCCTTATTTACATTCTCCTACACCCTGTTTATCTTTAACATAACATGCATCACAATTGCCCTTTGATTAGTGTCAGCATTTGGATATGTCTGTTGTACCAGCAGGCAAAACCGGTTGGTATTGTGTCATTTCCATCCCTATAATGTTATGTCGACCAGTTTTGTAGTTGGTTGGTTGACTGACCTGGTCGAACTTCTTCTGCTTCTTCTCCAGGTTGGAGACGATGGTCCTCTGGTTGTCCAGGTCCATGAGGATGTCCTCTAGCTCCTGCTGCAGACGGTTCTTGGTCTTCTCCAGCTTGTCGTAGGCAGAGGCCTTCTCCTCGAACTGGGTGTTGGACGCTTCCAGGTCTCTCTGAAGACGCTTCTTGCTCTCCTCCAGGAGCTCATTGTTGCCGGCCATTTCTTCAAGCTTCTTCTTGGAGTCTGACAGCTGATGATACAAGGAAAATAGTGTAAACAAGTGTATGAATGTACTTTCTTCATGTTTTCATTATTTGTTCATTTAACTGTTATTTTACCAGGTTAGTTGACTGAGAACACCTTCATTTCCAGCGAGTCTTCATTTTAAGTCGATGCTGTATTTGACTGTCCCAATACAGTAACTCCGAATTACCACTACAATCTCTTGTTTTGGGAACATAACGCACAGGAAATGTCCACTTGAAATGGTAACAAGATGGATCTCTTCACATGCAGCATCCATCTCAATGAGGTTTTACCGTTTGACTCCTGTCTCTGACCCTGTGTGTGAACTCTGACCTGTATGTTGAGGGTGGACACGTGTCTCTCCACGTTCCTCTTGGCCTCAACCTCCTCCTCCAGCTGTTCCTGCAGACTGTTGCGGTCGTCCTCCATCTGACGCAGCTTCGTGGAGAACTGCAGCTTCTGACGGGTCTCCTCAGCCAGCAGCTCCTGAGGAGGGCAGAGACAAAATCAAAGTTCAGTATCAAATGCCAACCAATGAGCAATAAGTGCTACATACAGGATATCATAAACCAGTATTGAACCACACAGAGCAGTTATGGTGAGTCATTTTGGTAATTTCTCACTTAAAATATACTTACAACGAAATGTTAGCTTGCATGAATATGCAGTACAGAATAAACAGGATGTATTGTGTGTGTACTTGTGTGTCTTGGACTTGGGCACTGAGGGTGGAGACATCTTTGCTCAGCTTGATGTTCTTCCCCTCAGCTTCATTCAGGAGGTTGGTGACACTCTCTAGTTCAATCTGTGTAGAGAAAGAGATGGGATATTAGTCAGTATCTCATCTAGCTAGTGAATCTTGTCTTCTATTTCTAATGGACTATTTAATCCAGTCATCTATTGCATTGTGCGTCATTCTACATAACGAATATCATTCTACAAAGAATAGGGTCCCTGTGTGAGGCTATGGGTGTTCCAGCAGGTCCACATTTTTTATGAATTATGGCCATATGGGCTCTGTGTGATGACGTCAGCATTGTGCGACCCCTCATCGTCGTCACTCACAGTGATCTTGGAGCAGCGCTCTCCCAGCTCGCCCTTCTGCTTCTCGCTGTCGGTGAAGCGCGCCTGCAGCTCGTTCAGCTGACCTTCGACCTTCCTCTTCTTGTTCTCCACGTCCTGTTTGGCCGTGGTCAGGGAGCGCACCTCCACCGTCAGCTCCGACGTCTCCTTCTCCAGGGCCTGCTTGGCCTTGTCCAGGTTCGACTTCACCTGGGGGACACAGAGAGGAAGGGGATTCAACCAGTCAATGGAAATACTGTATAATGTAGGTAGGCCCACACAGCATCTAATACATATGGATTTTTCCATATCTTGAAACCAGAGTGCTTATACACAGAGCTTCCATAATAGAAAGGTAAAATGTATCCTGTTCTGTGGAAGATGGATTCATGCACACATTAAGTTTTCATATGCTTCAGAATGTAGTCTGTTAGAGTCACGTCAAATCTGGCCAGTGAGATGATGCTATACAATCAGATACAGAACTATGGGCACTTGTAGTGTAGCTACATTTCCTTACCCGTTTGGACTGTTCCAGCTGCTCTGTGAGCTCCTCTACAGCCTGGGTGTGTTTCTGTCTCATCTCCTGCACCTGGGCCTCGTGGGTCCGACCTTCATCATCCATGGCCTTCTTCAACAGGTTCACCTCCTGTTCTCTCTTCGCCCTGCAGAGATGAGAGGATGGATGTTGGTGAAAGAATGAATGGATGGATAGATGAATTGCATGAGTGATTGAATAGACCAAGTATTACCCTAAACTGTATGAATATACAGACAAATGACCAAAATGGCTACGTTCCAATGTCCATACTAGCATTCACACAAAGAATATATTGCTTCATACTAAGTGGTATGCCGGTATTGGAACAGAGCCACTGCCTAGTATTTGTACTCACCGAAGCTCCTGCTGGGTAGCGGTGCTGTCAAGTGTATCCTCCAGCTCAGACTTGAGGGCCTCCAGCTCCTCTCCCAGGTCCCTCCTGGCCTTCTCAGTCTTGTTCCTGGCCTGGCGCTCTGAGTCCAGGTCCTCCTGAAGGTCTGAGATGTGGCCCTCCAGCTCCCGGATCTTCTTTAGGGCATTGTTCTTCTGGGCCATCTCGTCCTCTAGCCTAGGGGAAAAAGGTGAACATTGATGAAAATTGAGGAACATTGTTTATACATTGTTAATACGTTGTTTGTGGATGATTTCAAGATAAAACTTATCACTAATAAAAGGCATATTCTGAGCTGATGCTAATATCAATAGATGGCACTGTTACATTTGGTGCTGTGTTTTAGAGGTCATATACAAGTGTAATGTGGACTTTATCATAGTATCATGTGAGGATCTATAAAACAACTGAAGGGGGCTCAAAAGGAAAGAATAATGAAAAGTGACAAAATTACTAAAAATAAATAGCAACATCCAGTGTTTGTTGCCCACCTGGCTAGAGCAGCCTGTAGCTCCTCCTCCTTCTTAGCCAGCTGGGCTTTGAGCTCAGCGATCTGGGCCAGCAGGTCAGCTATCTGCTCCTGGAGGTCGTTAGATTCCGCCTCCAGCTTACGCTTTGCTTTGTCCAGCTCCTGCCGACCCTTCTCCTCCTTCTTCAGACGGACTAGAGGACAAAAGATAAAGAAATATATGGAAGGTTACTCTATGGATGAAGATGTGTGTAGTGGCTGAATAGCTTCAATACGTTCTTCCGACAAACTTAAGGACAACACAGATTGGTTACGATATAGGATGCTCCTTTATGGATAGGGCTAGTTTTTCCTGGTCAGGTCACATGTCAGGAAAACCCCCAAAGCCACTATTTGTAAGGACAAAGATGTGCATTGTTGCTTGATAACTGAATAGGTGTGGTATCCATTGAGAGTGGTTTATTTGATGTCTGGATGGGGTAAAAGATTGATACGAACCCTCAAGTTCAGAGATCATCGACTCGTGTTTGTTCTTGAGCTTGGTCAGGTTTTTGGACTTCTCTTCCTCCTCTGCCAGGTTGGAGCTGAAATCTGCTAGCCTCTCCTCCATTAGTTTCCTCTCCTAAAACAGGGTACACATGGCAAACAAACCGGTAAACACACAGTGTAAATCCTAAACGTCATACCCCAGCTTTCATCAAATGTCGATTGAGTGGACAAATGGAAAACAGGATTAACTGTCATTATCAAATTTTCATTGGACTCATGGGCCTAGAGACTGCTTATTTTATGATGCTTGAGACATCAATATGGTAATTGACACATTAGTCTCTCTTGATAGACGAAAACACTCAAATGTTCCTTTAATGGCCCATAGCCTTGACAATATGTCTCACATGACGCCTGAGACATGGTACTATAACTGACCTTTAACAGTTTGGTGTTGTGGTCCTCCATCACTAAGACATCGTCCTCTAACTTCTTGATCTTGCCTTCACATGCTACCTTCTCCAGCTGCAGCTTCTGGCGGGCATCCTCCTCCTCCTCCAGATGCTCCTCCAGGTCCTAAAAACAAACCAAAAAGAACTGAACTGCCAGACTTAGGATTCAAACCAGCAACCCTCTAACCTACCGCCATGACTTAACATGACTGGCACAAGCCTAAGCAGCACACACCCGAACTCCAAAATACAAAGTCAAGGTGAAAGACACAGAAGGAAAGAAAAAGGTCAAACAAACCTGCATCTGTTGCTGCATCTTTTTCTTGTCCACCTGCAGGGCCTGAGCGCGGTCTTCCTCCTCTTCCAACCTGGCCTCCATTTCATGGAGGATCTCCTCCAGCTCCTGCTTTTTAGCGGCCAGACGCACCCTCATCTCCTCCGCCTCTGCATACAGCTCGGTCTCAGCCTGCAGCTGCTCCTGCAGTGCGTTCCTCTCCTCCATAATCTGGATAGAAGAGGAGCCAGAGAAAAAGCAAAGAGCTTAATAGAAAGAAAAGTGTAGGGGGCCCAACACACAACCCTGTGGTACACCAAACTTTTGAGTTAATGTATTTATTTCATAACACTTCTTATGTAAATGCCAATACTTTTTTTGAGGCAATGAAAGTGGTGAAAAGGGTTACAATAGTAATTTCATTCAAACAAATATCTGTTCCTGGTGAATGAACCCTATACATACTGTTGTGTGTTTCAGGGTGATCTCCTTCAGCTCTGATTCGTACTTCACTGCAGACTCCTTGGCCTTCTGCAGCTCCTCGTCCTTCAGGCCCATCTCCTCCTCCTGGCGGGTCACTTGCAACAGAGGCTTGACCTGCAGGTCAGAACGACGTGACTTGGTCAACACTGCATCCGCCACCAAAGTCTAAATCTGATGTCCATGGTAGGACAGACATCAATTAATGGAGTCAGTTGAATAGTTCATGTTGTTGAAACTACCTTGGTGAAGAGTCTCCACCACTGCCAGTTTCTGAGTTTGAGGTAGGCAGCACAGTTCCTCTGAATCACCTTCATGGCCATCAGTTGCTGCTGTCTCTTAGCAAAGGCCCTGTTAGAACACAGGAGCGGAACCAACATTGACCACTGTAATGTAGCATTTATTTGCTCATAAAAGCCGTTTTCACTGATTCAGTTTCAATTGTGGACTGTGCTAATAACAGCATACATAGTGGAACCTTCGGAACCAGAATCAGAAAAAGTCTGTCCTGGAAACGTTATATTGCGACGTACCCTGAACTTTCCTTAACATTTAGGGGACGTTCCCAGGACAAAATGTTAGCTGGGTAGAATTGATATATAGACAGAGGGCTTTATTGTATTAAAGCAGTGTCAACACTGAGGCCATTGCTCACTTTCTGGCCAGGAAACCTCTAGCCTGGGACTGGAAGGCGATAATGACCACCGTAATCTTCAGATCTCTCTCCTCCTCGAGCTGGGCCAACACGCCGGTACGGAAGAAAATCTTACTCTGACCAATCCGGTACAAGTTGGGGTCAAGATCCAGGTGCTTAATCTACAGAACCAGGAAATGGGACAGAAAAGGAATGTGAGAAAAGGGGAATTAAGCTTGGTATGTGGCAGAGTTGGTACCAGTTGGTTTCTATCTTGGTACTTGGTGTCTTGGTAGAATTCCAGAGAAGAGAATATGTTTTTATAGACTTGATATGATACATTTCCTGATGCTAAGGTTTGGAAATGGCTCCACTTTCTTACCATGAGACCACAAGCCTGTTTGCCATCCATGAATCCCTTGGGGATAGCACTAGCCGCCAGGATCTCGTAACTGTAGAGTGAAAATATTGAGACAGAGACAAACGTCTGATGATTTAAGAGAAATGTTTACCACAGGCTGTGTTTGATACATGCCAATGTTGAATGAACTGTATAGTAGGCAATAGTATAGCCTGGTTAAACCAGACTGAACGGTGAAACCATGGTGAGTGACAGTGTCCAGGCTGGTTTAACCAGGCTAAGGCAACAGATTCTTCCATTCCAGTCTACTCACCGCTGACGGAACTCCTGGAAGAGGATTCGGTTGGGGAATCCTTGCCGGCAAATACGGATGCCCTCCAACACACCGTTGCACTTCAGCTGATCCAAGACCAGATGGGCGTCCAGTTTCCCCGCCTGAGGACAACGGGTCACGATATAGGATCAATGAATATGATTACATTTGCTTTACATATTGCATACAAAACATCATCAATTTGTTACAAATACCCAAGCATAGCAAACACTAAAGTAAGGGCGAGATTATTTACGGCTCCTTACCTTACGAATAGAAATAAGTACATAAAGTTATTCTTTAGATTTGTTCTAAAAAGTTTAAAGGTTGAAAGTGAAAAAGTAGAAAAAGCAGTTGAAGAAAATACTTAACACTCCTTCATAACTGGGGGAGAAACACTTTATTCCATTCAAATGTCCTAAATTGCCTTTCAGGCAAACAGGGCATCTTGCCGCTAATCTAATATGGTATTTTTTCCCATTTTATAGAGGGAGTTGCTTGCACCTCTCCTCAGCATCAACAAACTACAGCTCAAAAGGAATGCCCCTACAAGGGGAACAATAGTGGTGGACTGAGGTAGGCTTGAATTGAATCAAATTGAATTCAAATTGAATCAAGTGGATTTCTTCACTCCACTTAGACACTGGCAACAGGGTGAAGGGAACCGCCCTCGACTTGCAGCCTAATAGACCTTTGTTCACAGCTGAACATTCTATTGAATGGCCACATTGTGAGTAATGTCTATTCCTAGTGCCTACCCTCTTCTCGTGGTTAGGGATGATACATCTGACGAAGTTGGGCTGGGTGTTGTGTAGCGTGGTCATGAGCTTGGCCAGGGACTCCTTGTAGAGCTGACCCACGGTCCGGAACATGCCCTTCTTGGTCTTGGAGCCGCTGGGCATGGAGCTGTCGGACATCTTGGCCATGGTCTCCAGGCCCACCACGCGGTCCGCTGAGTCACATTCATGACAGAGAGGGGGGTTTGTTTTAGGATTTGGGTTAGGTTAGGACACTGGCAGCCTGTATGCCAAACATGACACCAGTTGGCTAATAGTTCTGGTTTCCACGCTCAGGAGGCAATATTTTCAATCAGAGCTAGTCACACAAAATGAAAGGGTATATGTATCCGTCTTGATACTCCATCTCGATGCTAAAAAGGCAACTGCTAACTGGAGTCCAGGGGAACTTACCATCTTTCCAGAGCTCCTGGATAAACGTGTTGGACGAGCCGTTAAGCAGTGCTATGACGTTGTCGTTGAGCGGGTCCATGTTCTTTGTCAACCAATTATCAGCATTGTAGTCCACCTACAGGCAAAGCACCACACATTTACTGTATTTGTATGTGATCCCTGTGAGGATTGAACCCACAACCTTGTCCCTCTTACCCGCTTACTGAGCCGCACACCACCACAAAGATGATAGATACCTTTCCAGCGTAGTGGTGCACAGAGAACACGGTCTTGCTCTTCAGCTGTTTGGGTTTGCTGAACTTGATGTGGCTGGCCTGGGTGTTCATGAGTTTCTCCACGAAGGAGACATCTGTGGCTTTGGGGAACCAGCACTCCTCATCCAGCAGTGCCAGAATACCAGGAGGATTGTTCTGTGGAGAAACAGAATCCAAATAAATATTTTCCTGGTTTCTTAATATATCTAGGTAAGGGTTTCAGGACATAGATTAAGCCTAGCACTGAACTAAAAAGCTCTTTCAATGTAGAATCTACCCTGACAATGCTATTTAGTCACAGATTAGGCTTAATCTGTATCTATTTAATGTCTTGAATGCATACATTTTACACCTAAAGACTGTGAAAAACAGTCTTCCCACTCACCGGCCTCTCAATGAGCTCAATGCAGGGCTGCAGGTCCAGGCCGAAGTCGATGAAGCTCCACTCGATGCCCTCCCTCTGGTACTCCTCCTGCTCCAGGACGAACATGGTGTGGTTGAACAGCTGCTGCAGCTTCTCGTTTGTGTAGTTGATGCACAGCTGCTCAAAGGAGTTATCCTGCAAGAGAAAGGAGAAGAATTTTAGTTTTCACCAAAGACAGTTTGGTGTGCCGCAGGGTTGTGTGCTAGGCCCCCAAGTCTTTTCCTTCATCTTAATACAACTTAATAGCTCAACTTTGACATATAGCATGTAGCCCAAGTCTTATCCAAGATATTGTACATACAACCCTATTAATCCTTCCATGCAATCATTTGAATCCCCTCACTCACCTCAAAGATCTCAAAGCCAGCGATGTCGAGGATGCCCAAGAAGGATGCTCCCTGGCGTTTGGTCTTGTCCAGAGCCTTGTTGACCCTAGCTAGCAGCCAGCGGAACAGACGCTCGTACATAGCCTTGGCCAAGGCCTCGATGGCAAAGTCAGCCTGGAGGAAACAGAATAAAATATAGATAACTGAAAACGAAACAATTTAAAACAGTCTCAAATTCAGCCCAGCAGTATGGCCTATTCCTGGACCAAAAAGCACTTTTAGTGGAGATTCTCATTTGAATATGTTTTTTAGTCCAGGAGATAAAATCTGAGTCTGGGAAACAGGCGAGCAGGACTGTCTGAATTTCAGCCTGCCAAAGCAACATGTACCTGCTCTTTGGTCTGTGCTTTCTGTACCACCTCTCTGCCCACTTTGATGCGAGGCGTGAGAATGGCTCTGGTGAAGTCTACCACGTTGATGCCCTGGAGATGGCACACCTTCTGAGCCGCTGGAGAGGTAAGAAACAAAAGACCCATTTCAGAAAGAAAGTAGATGTGATATTGTCCTACACATTATAACATACAGCATGTACTACATTTAATATAAGTGGCATAATACATAGCACAACATATAACATGTACTATACAATGTCATATAACATAATATATACACAACTTGTGCACTATCTGCCATCTCATGTCCTCATCTAACCTGTGTTGTCAGGCATGGTGGCCTGCTCCTGGTTCCTCTCCTTCTTGAACTCTATGTTTCCCAACTGCAGCACCGTGGAGCACACCTTCAGGATACCTAGAGGACACAGGCAGCAGAGAGTACAGGTCAATTACAGGTCAGCCTAGCTAGTCAATCACCATTAGCTATCTAAGATCTTCACACCTAGTTTACTGTGTAATGTATTTGACGTGCTGATGTAGGGCCACCGGGTTATCCTGACCATGTGATCTTGAAGAAACCCTAGACCCAAGTCATAGCCTGGTTATTCCTGAAAGTTATATAATATAACATTATAGTGGAACTGCCCTAGTAATGAAGAGTTTGTTGTGATTGAATAGAATGGCCCTGGACTGTAGCCTACCTATCCCCTCATCCTCAGTGAGGCCCATGCTATGCATGGTCTCATGCAGGACTTGTTAAGGTGATTGAATAGAACCCTGGACTGTAGCCTACCGATCCCCTCATCCTCAGTGAGGCCCATGCTATGCATGGTCTCATGCAGGACTTGTTAAGGTTATTGAATAATTGATTGATGTACCAATTCATTTTTTTGTTGATTCAATTAATGAACTACTTATCCTCTTGTTCTCGGTGAGGCCCATGATGTTCATGAACATACGCAGGACTTTTTGTGGTGATTTGTTGGTTTGATAAATGGATTCATTTATTGATTGATACAGTACCGGTCCGCTCTTCCTCAGTGATACCCATGATGTTCATGGCCTCCATGGTCTCCTCGTACATCTCATCGTCCTGCTGGCCCGAGATCGAGACATGGCCCGCAATCAGGAAACGGTAGGCGCTGAAGTTCTCCAGCAGAAGCTCCTCTGGAATGACAATGATTCAGTGTGTTCAATTTTGACAGTTCTAGAAATTCTAGCTCTAAGTTCAATCACGTACAGGAGCGCATCTGGGACAACAACGGTTGAGGGTTTTCATTGATGAAGTGGAGAGTTCTAGAAATTCGAGCTCTATAGTATCAAGAAATGATAATATTTGATTGTGTACAGAATGATTCTGCTTCTGGGGTCAATGGGATGAAAAGTAGGACTTCCACAACTGCCCGTCCTGCACTACAAATTAAATATCCTACTCTCCTCCACCATGACAATAATCAGGTTGATCAGGAAACCTGATCTAAATCCAAAATGGCACCCTATTCCCTACAGTGAACTACTTTTGACCAGAGCCCTATGGACCCTGGTCAAATGTATTGCACTACCTAGGGAATAGGGAACACAACCCAGATCTTACCGCGTAGCTTGTCCTTGACCCCAGCCACCATGTAGTAGAAGATGTGGAAGGCTCTCTCAGTCTTGGCCTGTCTGATACAACGAGACTTCTCCAGCAGGTCTGAGAACAGCTGTTAAGGATATACATTCTAATGCTCTGGATGGAGTTTCAAGTTTATGCCTGAGAGGAAAACAGCCTAAAGAAACACATTTACAAACAAGCTTGTCTACTTTGTCATCTTACAGTGAACATACACGGTGAACTATACACAGAATATACATTATATGACACTGGAGCTTCATTATCTCAATTTCTGACGTTCTTGGCAACCTGTATGTGATAACATGGACGGTTCAGCACCCTGTACCTACAGTATGTAGGAACCTTTACAAACAGGGCTCTGCGCCAAAACATCTTTAAACAACATGACCCAAATACATCATTCCAACCTAAACATTTCTCATCATTCCATTCCATGGGAACTTAAGCGTTATTGGATGGAGGGCACTTTTTAGACTGTCAGTGTGCAGATACCAACGACCTCCCCCAGTGTTTACCGTCGGTCACAGAAGAACCTATGACACTTCTAACAGGAATGTGTCAACAGTCCAATACCGCAGGTTTGGGTCTGGGTTCATGTTTACTGTTCAAACACAGGAGTCACAGGAGCTTTTGTAGCCGTTTTCCCAGGGTAGTGAACACAAAGAACAGCTTTTCTTAACCTGGATCCCCCCGTTTAGAGTTACAGTGTGTAACACTGTCAGGATACAGGTTTCAATGTTGGCTCCGACGATGTAGCCAGTCACATCAAAGTTGATGCGGATGAATTTACCCTAAAGGGAACAGGCACACCAGGATTACAGTAGGTCATGTGTTACACAACGAGGTACCGTATACATCCAATCAGATGACTGTTAAATAACACAAAAAGATATGGGTCATTGTGCAAATTACACAAATCAAGAGCTTGAATTAATTAATTGATGAATGTAAAAGTGGACACTACTCGGTGACCCGCCTCAAATACTTTAGGCCTACGCGTCTGCGTCTGCGAAAGGTGAACTCACAAATCGTGAAGAGTTGTCATTTTTGATGGTCTTGGCGTTCCCGAAGGCCTCGAGGATGGGGTTAGCCTGCAGAAGCTGCTTTTCCAGCTCCCCCTGGACAAAACAACGTAACAACAAACATTAAACTAAATCTGTGACATTATTCATTTATAAATAGAATAGTCAAATAAAAGGCTGGGACAGCGCAGCACAAGCCCTATGAAAGTCAATTGAAAAAAATAACATTTTCTAAAGATAGAACAGAAAGAAATATATCCTAAAAAAACAAAACCCAGTTGTTTTCAGTTTGGACTCCTATATCATCATCTCTACACTGTGCATATCTACACCGTGACTGGGCCTAATAGCATTATAACTGAGCGGACAGCACCTACAACTCCAGAACATCTAATCCCCTATTAGTCTCTATGCACTGAGGACACGTGTCCCACCAACATGACTTATTTCACTACCAATCTGCCTCAAACTGAGACAACCAGGGCCTGATTGTTCAAATGAGGCCCAGTAGAGTGTTTGCTGGCTGGGCCAGGGGAAGGATGTGAAGAGGGAGTGGCTGGAGGTGGTAGATTCAGAGTGTTGCCGGTCTGGAGAGGGGCCAGAGCAGAGGGTGGCGATGGGAGTGTGCGGTAGTAGGTAGGCAGTGGGTCTGTTCCAGGTCCGCAGAGATGACAGGATTGTTATTTCTATAGAAAAGGTGCTTCCTAGAAATAAAATATTTTGCACATCTCTAGGCTTTGTACAGATCTGATAATATGCAGTTTGATCAAAGGGCCTGTGTTAGCTTACTGGTTGGGTCAGAGGCAAGCATACCTCTGTCAAACACACACACACACACACACACACACGGAAATGTGCACAAACACACACATACTTAACAATGCTCCTCTGGCTTAGGTGGGAGTGGGGAACAGTGGATGGTTTAACCTCTCCCATCTTGACTAGCCGAGAATGATAGCTTGTTAGCTTGTTGTGGTCCTTACACCTGTTTTAATGGGTGTTTTTAGACTGGAGAGTTGAAACCAGGACACTTTTGTGCAAAACCACAGGGCAAATGAATGTAAATTAGGTAAATTATTTAACTTGGAGTTCACAGGTGTCTGTCACATGCCTTTCAGATCTAGATCTATGAGAAAACTATTTGATGATAACACATCAGCCAAATTTCTTATTGACAAATTCCCAGTAAGATAAAAAATAAATCTCACCCAAGTTAATAGATTTTAAAACAGAACAAGTTACTGCTACTTGAGTGAAGAGAGTAGCAACCAGATACTTTACATTTCAGCAGGGAAAAGGCCCTGCTCGCTTCAGACAGCCACAGAGAAAGAGAAAAGAGACAGAAAAACAAAGGGAAAGAAACAGCGGGGGGAAATGACAGACGACAGGAAGGATCAGTCATTAATAGGCTGTTGAAATGGAGAGATAAAGGAGGAAGGAGGGAGGAGAAGAGAGCGACACATCCTAGTTCTAAAGCAGACGTATTAAGTCCACTGCTGGTGGTAGGCTTCTAAAAAATGAATTACATTCTAATCTCCACACTAGCATACTACTTAGTATGAAGCAATGGATTGGCCATGCATTCTAAGTACCCACTGGGCACAGACGTCAATTCAACGTCTATTCCACATTGGTTCAATGTAATTTAATTGAAATGACGTGGAAACAGCGTTGATTCAACCAGTGTGTGCCCAGTGGGTAGTAGAGAAGGCTGGACAATGAAATTATGATTGGGCTTCACTGCATCTCCTGAAGGTCTTGAGGGGTAATGGCAAAGAAAAACACATTTTGACCCTTGACCTGGAAGTTAATCCCTTCATTGCTATACAATGATGACTATTCTGACAGTAGAGAGCTGCCCGAAAATGCAATTCAAAAAAAATTAAAAAATCAGGGACGAAGAGAGACCTGGCTGTTGTGATGAAAAGGTCAAAAGTCAGAGATCACAAGGTCACGTGTAGGTCACATGGTGTCTGAAAAACTCCACACTGGTGCAAATCATCAAAAGTGGTAGAACAACTACTGTGTAACGCTACGGAGGAGCAAGACGCCGCCACAACGTCCACAGGACAAAATGGCGGGTGGTGTATGTTAGCATTAGGGGATGAGGTAGGGGGGTTCGGTGACAGGATATGAGGTCATTTGATAAACAGGAAAAGGTAGATGGACATGCTCACACTGTGCTCTGTTGATCTGTGACGATCTGTGGTGGTGGTTAACCGTTTCAATGCCGGGCTCCAACCCCAGGCAGTGAAAGTGTTTTTGGAAAACCATGGACGACATAACAACCAATCTCAGGTGGAATATAAAGTAAATCATCTGACATATTATCTACCATTTTGTATTTGGATGAGAGGGCTGCATGTTAATAAAAAAAAAATGACTATCATGCAGTTTTTAGTTGTGATGTCCATAACTGGTAATATCAGGAAGTTATGAGCACACTGTTATACAATGGGGATATGGGATGATATTGCTCATGTTATAGTACATTTTAGATGTATTATTTTGAGCTCAACAACAAAGGAGATGGGGAACTTGATAGGAGGGGGATCTTGTTTGAAATATATTTTGTTACTACAAAAAGAAAAACCTGTCAGTGAGCCACTCTCGCATGCAATCCTTCTTTCTAGGAGAAAACACGCATACACCACCACACGCAAAACACACTTGGGTCATTCCCTTTTTTACTCACGTGGACAAATGCTCCTGGCTGTGTCTATTTGGAGGAAATTGCAGTACAGAATTATCATTCAACGGGGCAGTTTCCTCACACATTGGCCAAGTCTCCCTTAGAGCATGGAAACCGGCTTGGGGAGGTCCCCACTTTTGACACACAATAGCCACTTGTCATAGACAGCACAATGGCAAAAACGATACAAAAAAAACATTGTTTGCAGTATACTTACAGCACTGGTGTCCTTTTTGCCTTTGTGAGAAGAGGCCACTAGAGCCAGATACTGAATGACCTTCTTGGTGTTCTCCGTCTTACCCGCACCAGACTCCCCACTGGAGAGCAGGAGAGATGGGTTAGAGAGAGAGAGAGAGAGAGAGAGAGAGAGAGAGAGAAACAGAGAGAGGGTGGGGGGGGGGAGGGAGAGAGTGAAAGAAAGAGTTTGAGATAGAAAAACAGAGGGTGAGCGAGAGAGAGAAAACAGAACTGACAGGTTGTTCACGGTTGAATAACTCACTTTAATTAAACCGTGAACCACGTGAGTGACTGAGTGAAATAACAACATCAACTCCCAAGCACAATGTTATTGTCATTGTCCAAAGTAATGTAATGCCATCCAACCTCTTCCTGTGTGCCTCTAACAAACAATTAGCCCTACCCTACTGCTTTATACCATGATGAAAGGAAACTAAAGGGTCAGACTGACCCACTACCAGACCAGGGGGTCCAAGGAAAGGTCTGATAACCTGAAAAGACCCATGTACACGGAAGGCAGATCCAGGTAAAACATAATCCCTATTCCAGTGTATTTGAGGCTTAAGGAAGACAAAGGCAGGGTACAAATGTATGACATATCCTACAGCTCTAAACCAGAAGGCCAAGGGTGGGTATTGGACATATTTAACAGAGGTCGGAAACTACAGAAAGATGAGGGAGAGTAGTTTATTGGCCTTTGATCTCTAGATGCTGGAGACGCCAACCGCAATGCTGCTGTCTGAATGATCCCAGCCTAGCGTCCAGCTGGCTCCAACAACTCCATAAAAGGAGAGGTGTTTGTAAGACCCACCAGAGGCTGTCTGTCATGGGGCCGACTGGGCCGACAGGAATCTATCCAGTATCCACCATAAAGATGTAAGCTCTTAATTTGACGTATATTGTCATAGCAAAATAATCATTTTAACGTTTAGTCCATAATGTTGCTTGATCAGTGGTTAGGCTATTAGCTGACCAAAAGTAGACTACATGAAAAGTGCAATACTGTTAATATAACCGTGTGTAAGTGCGGGTTTTCAGTGAATTTATGTAATTCACAAAGCTCATCTGCCTTTCCTAAGGTGCAGGAAAATACTAAACAATAAAAGTGTGATCAAATTAAAATCCTATCTGTACCTCATCCACAGGACCTCATCTCACACTATATCCCTCACACTATACAAGGTCGTAACCTGATACTACAGCATATACTGTACATCAGGTCTGATTCACACTACACTCCTACAAAAGACCTACATTCGTGATGAATGTTATCATACATTTCCGTCATAACATTCATACCTCACCGAAATACAACAGACCAAGACTCACATCAGGCCCAACATTAACTGTCATACAAAAACCTAAAATCACACTACACTAACTCAACACTGCATCAACACACACATGACTTACAGCGTCACTCCTTACACCAGGTCTAGAACCACACTACCCAGGCCTCAACACATTGTAAAAACACAGAACTCCATAATCCTTGAAAATATCCTCCGAGACCTATAGGCACTGAGACAGAGACCTCACATTCTGTATATCGAAGTGAGGGGATTCCTCTTCTAACACAGTTTACGGCTTAAACCATCCCAGGGTCAGGGTGGCCACCGTGGATCACTGGTCTGGATGGCTGGTCAGCATCCTGGGCTTTGGCCCTTTTCATTCCAGACCTGGGTTCAAATGCTATTCCAAATCATTTAAAAATACTTTGTCTGTGCTTGATTGAAATTGCCTGGCTTATTGGACATAATCGAATAATTCCAAAACAGTAAACCCCCGCCCATCTGGCACTCCAGGCAGGCTAGAGCAACCGCTCAAAGTATTTGAAAGAGTTTGAACCCAGGTCTGGTTCACTTTTGGAAATGATGCTAGGTCTCTTACCACACTCGAATTATTGTAAAGAGAAAGAGATGACCCCAAATAAATGAGATGGCAAGACCCCAGCAAGGATTTGGTGAGCTATATGGCTTGGTTGTAACTAAGGATTGTGAGGAGAAATTCAGCAATGGAATGGGAAACTGCAGCATGCGTCTGTGTATAACATGTTATTGTCAACATACCACACCCTGACAGCAGTCCATTAGACAAAACATGAACTATGTTCACTTTTATGTGAACTGCATCTTACAAAACTAACCATTTATAAGAGGAGTCTGTCACAAAGCCTACACAATACTGTTAAACAGCACCCTCATATAAATGCTATTACATTGTCATAACAAATGCAATTAAAATCTCTAGACTTCAAAAGATGGTACATTACATTGTTTGCCGCCATACAGATGTGGGATCTTAATTTGAGCCAGTTTGCTACAGCAGGAAAAATACTCCAGCAGCAGCAGCAGCAGGAAATGTGAATTATGTGGAATATAATTCATTGACATTTTTGTAGACGTTGATACAATTTCGTATGGGAAACTCAAGTTTGAAATGTCAGTGTAAATTACAAACTTCAGAACTATTTTTAAACCTGAAACACACTACAACCTTTACATTTCCTGCATTGTGATCCTACACCAGGGTGATCAAATTAAGATCCAACATCTGTATGTTGACTATGTATGCCATGACGTGTGCTATGTCATGTTTATCAATATACAAAGTATACAAAGTAATGCCATCGTCACCAGGTCAAACCCCTGTTTGCTATGGCGACAACACAGTCGGTCCCTGGTTCATATGTTTTTACAATACATGTCATTTCATACACACTCAGGGAGCATGTCATACATGGCATTCCCCGTGGCGTATGTTTCGCCTATATATGGATAGAGAGCATGCTTATACCTAGCTGACCAAACTGATTTTTCCCTACTGATTCCAGGAATCTTTCAACAGGGATTTTGAAAAAACATGGGGGAAACATTAAGAACACTTCTGGAATTTTGAAACTCTATAGCCCCAAACTTCCCTGCTTCCATCCACAACCCTACTAAATTACCGACCTCCCATTCCCCGACTACAACAAACAAACAGGAAAATTAAACCCCAGTTCTCCAAATAAGCCTCCTCTGGTAAATTGTTCAGGCAAAACATCAGGAAGCGAGTCGATTTGATCAGAGAATGCTGCATCCTGGCATCAATCGGTTTAGAATAGAAGGAGCCCGGAGCTCCAGGGCTCTACTTTAGACAGGGACCCTCCCATTTCCTCTACTGGGTACACTGGAGGCCTGACAGGAAAGGTGCTCTGACTTACTGTAGAGTAGGGCTTACTGTAACTAGGCACGAGGTCAAACAACATGCCAAGAGGTGCTGAAGTGTATTGGGTTTTGTTATGTGTCGTAGACCCGACTAGCTAAAACCCCTAGAACTAGGGCCCAAAAATTTTCCTGAATGTGTGGCCTGACAACTCCTAGCCTATATAGTAACTAGAATGAGACAAGCAATTCAATTTCTCTCCCAGAGTCCCAGAGATATTCTCAATAATTGCTCTACAATGAGTAAACAAACAAAATGGAGCCCAAACAAAAACAAATCTGTCTTTATAATCAGGACAGGGCACGCTTCCTGTCTCTCTGAGAGGACAGAGGGGAGGAGAGGAGAAAGGAGAGAAGAAAAGAGAAGAGAAGTGTTCTAACCCTACAACTCCCTGGATAATGGTTCCCACAACATACAGATAGATGTAGGATCTTAATTTGATCACTGTTTTGTTGCTTAGCATTGTCTTGCACAGCAGGAAATTCTAACTTGTAGTGAATGAGTTTTCAAACAGCTTCTAAAGTTTGTAATTTCCACTTAGAAATGTCAGACTTTATTTGCCAAAACAAAAAAAATGTATCAATCCCTACAAAAATGTTTATTATAAGCCACATAATAATTCACATTTCTTGATGCTGCAGGATTATTCTCCAGCTGTAGCAAACTGTCTCAAATTAAAATCATCCATCTGTATGACATGAGCATTTGGTGAATCTTAGCTGAAAATACCCACGGAACTTCCTGTCATCCTTATTGTCAAACCAATCAGACATGGTCACCATAGTTGTCCCCCAAAGTGTTCATTCCCACCAGACAGACCACAGTGTGTTAGGGTAGTGCAGTAGCAGGCTGGAAAAAGGTAATGTTGATGTTAGAGGTATCTCATTTGTTTAACTGTGCCTGTGTCTGAAATTGCTCCCTATTCCTTATGTAGTGCACTACTTTTGACCAGGGCACGTAGGGCCCATAGGGAATAGGATGCCATTTCAGACACAGTGTGTGTTTATGTAACCCATGGGTTACATAACTGTTACTGTTCCATCTTCAACATCCCCCTCCTCAACCCCCCCATCCAACCATGTGACGTCTAGGAAAAATGTGGGGAGAAAAAACAACAAGGTGTATTTTAGGATCAAACGTACTGTATAGTGAAGTGTAGTGGATAGTGTAAAGTGTCAAATGTTTATTTTTTTACTCACGTGCAAAGAATGGACTGGTCCTCACGATCTGCAGAAAAAATACAAATCCTGATGTCAGGATAGAGTTGCTCATACATGCACATATGCAGTATGAAGACGGGCATCTGACATCAGTACACCATATAGTAAGACAATTGGATTGGTTAATCAAGACGACGTGTTTTTCTGGTCCTGGTAAGAGCGTGGCGCGTGCAACGCCAAGGTTGTGGGTTCAAATTCCCACTAGAGCCACAAATTCAAAAACATACTCACTGCACTTTAAGTTGCTTTAGCATGATATATCTATTCATCATTTCTAAACTTGTGTAAATCATATACAGTATTGGTATGTTAATCTGCTACCTGTTCATTTGGACAGTATTTCATTTTTATAACTCTTCCTGTATTTCAGTAGTGGTGCTCCTGAGTAATAACTTCTGAGCGATGATGACGTTCTGTTGTTTCCTGTCTCGATGTACAGTGCAGTCCTCAGATCACACACTATCATATGAAACATACACTTTATTACTCCAGAGAAATCAACCAAGCGTTCACATCTTTGTACAGCCATATGCGTTGAACCTTTGCACAAACAGGGCTCAAGTGAGAAATTGGTAGGGCTTTCCCAAGCCTAAAACATGAAAACAAAACAATAAAAAATAAAAAAAATGCTTTGATTTTGAAAAATAAATGTGTCCACCTGATGTGTTAAGCAATACAATGACTATCAATTCCTGATATGTGATCCCAAAAAAAATAGACTACGTCACAAATCCTAGGAAAATACTAAAGGTCCATGTAGGGGTATAACGAAACAGTATCCCCCTTTAAAAACGCTAGACAGGGTGTATGTGCTTGTGTGTGTCTGGAGTCTGGGGAATGCTGTTAAGGAGAGAAAGACCATTTGGATCTTATTAGTTAAATTATCAAGTTAAACTATTTGGAGCCCAGTGCAATCTAAACATGACCTATGTGAAACAGCGGGAGGGGGGATTGGAGGGAGAGAAAGCAGAAGGAGAGCGAGAAAGAAAGAGAGCAGCAGAGAGGGTTAGTTAATCCCCCTGTGCATTATCCTTATCTGCTAATAGAAAGCCCATGGCTCGTATGTTGTGTCATTTAGCGTAACTCCTCAAAGATTGAAATCTCTCCTTACTGGCCATCATTCCCATCCCTGGTCCTACTGGGCATGTGCTATGCTAGGCTACACTAGTCAGGCTAGCCTGTGTGGCTTTGCTCAGGTTGGAAAGAACTGAGCGCTAGGATGCTGTTCCTCATTTTGGACGTGACTTGGCAGTGGGTTAGGTTCCATTCCACACACAGCAAAATGCTGTCGGTTCCCCTTTCTTCCTAATTAAGGCACAGAGGGGAGAGAGGGAGAGGAGGGGAATCCAGGGTTGTGCAGCATTTCCAAACACGCTCAAAACAGATTCAAACACTGACACCAAATGTAACTCTGAGCCAGGGAGTAGAACCTCAAGGGGGAACGGGAGGCATTGGGAGAAGGGGAAATGCCAAACAGTAGGGGCCAATCTGAAATGGCACCCTATTTCCTACTGCAAAGCGAGATGAATAAAATACAGACAGAGACACACACAGAGAGAGAGACACACACAGAGACAGAGAGAGAGAATCTCCCAAATTACAATTGGTTTAAAGGGAAAATTCCAAGGTCACGCTAGTCTCATCCCAATCACGAGTTCACCAGAGAGAAAGCCAAAACCTGTCATCAAATCACCGTCAAACAGAACATTTCATATAAGAGATGTATATAAATTCCCGTTATGACAATGGCATTGGAAAAAAAAAAAATCGTCATCCTAATCATCCTCACCAGCTGAAACTTTTTACACAAAACCCAAATCGCATGAGAACTTCCCATCTCTCTTCCCTTCAAACTTCAAAGAGCAGGCAGGGCAAATTTCTAAGCCTTTGTGAAGGAATGTAAGTCTTCCCAGGAGAGATGAGAGCCAAGATTTCACAGAATTGTCAGAGACTCTGATTGTAGATAACCCTGTTAATAGTCTTAGTCTATACTTTCTTAAGTGTCTTATCTAAGACTTTTATCTGTTGTTATGTAGCAGACAGGCAAGGCTGTGGCTGGTCAAAAGTACCGCACTACATACAGTGCATTCGGAATGGATTAAATCGTTTTTCCCCCTCATCACACAATACCCCATAATGACAAAGCAAAAACTGCTTTGTATGCATTTTTGCAGACTCTTTACTCAGTAGCTTGTTGAAGCACCTTTGGCAGAGATTACAGCCTCGAGTTTTCTTGGGTATGATGCTACAAGCTTAGCACACCTGTATTTGGTGAGTCTCTCCCATTCCTATGCAGATCCTCTCAAGCTCTGTCAGGTTGGATGGGGAGCGTCGCTGCACAGCTATTTTCAAGTCTCTCCAGAGATGTTCGATCGGGTTCAAGTCCGGGCTCTGGCTGGGCCACTCAAGGACATTCAGGAGATTTGTCCCAGTCACTCTTGCATTGTCCTGGCTGTGTACTTAAGGTCGTTGTCCTGTTGGAAGGTGAACCTTCGCCCTAGTCTGAGGCCCTGAGCAGGTTTTCATCAAGGATCTCTCTGTACTTTGGTTCATCTTTCCTCGATCCTGATTAGTCTCCCTGTCCCTGCCACTTGGCATTCAGGCCAAAGAGTTCAATCTTGGTAGAATCTTGTTTCTCATGGTCCGAGAGTCCTTTAGGTGCCTTTTGGCAAACTCCAAGCGGGCTGTCATGTGCCTTTTACTAAGGAGTGGCTTCCAACTGGACAATCTACCATAAAGGCCAGATTGGTGAAGTGCTGCAGAGATGGTTGTCCTTCTGGAAGGTTATCCGATCTCCACAGAGAAACTCCGGAGCTCTGTCAGAGTGACCATCGGATTCTTGGTCACCTCCCTGACAAAGGCCTTTCTCCCCCATAGCTCAGTTTGGCCAGGCGGCCAGCTCTAGGAAGAGTCTTGGTGGTTCCAAACTTCTTCCCATTCCAGCTCTATAGACAATTCTTACAAACTCATGGCTTTTTTTTTTGCTCTGACACCCACTGTCAACTGTGGGACTTTATATAGAGAGATGTGCCTTTCCAAATCATGTCCAATTAATATAAATTTACCACAGGTGGAGTCCAATCAATTTGTAGAAACAGCTCAAGGATGATCAATGGAAACAGGATGCACCTGAGCTCAATAACGAGTCTCATAGCAAAGGGTCTGAATACGTATGTAAATAAGGTATTTCTGTATTTAAATGTTATATACATTTGCAAAAAAATCTAAACCTGTTTTTGCTTTGTCAGTATGGGGTATTGTGTGTAGATTGCTGAGGATTTGTTATTTATGTAATCCATTTTAGAATAAGGCTGTAATGTAACAATTTGGAAAAAGTCAAGGGGTCTGAATACTTTCCGAATGCACTGTAGAAAATAGGGTGCCATATCAGACACTGCCAGGGTTGTTGATAGTCTTGCTCCTCTTAAATGTACATGTAGACCCATGGAGAGATTGCCACGGCGACACCCCCCTAAAGGGTTTGTTTGGACCGTACCATTAGTCATCTCCTCTATTCTGTCGTGGGAAATCCTATCAGTCTGTTAACAATAAAAATTCCCAACACTCCAATCTAAACATAGCGACAGAGTAGACAGCGAGCTATTGACCGTCCATCGCCATAATGTTTACTCACGACCCTAGATGCACACACACCATAGCTGTAGATGTACACACTGACATTTCCTGTGTGTACATGCAATTAAGCTGGTAGATTCCTACACATACAGCATATCAACAGAAAGTATGAGTCATCCACTACACCAGGGATGGGCAGCTTTTGTTGGCCCGCTGATAAAAAATAAATACAAAATAATCTACTATTCTAACTCCCAACTTACTGTTGGGAGTTAGAATAGTAGAACACACAAGGTGCAATTTCAAAATGTTGTTGTGCATCTGCATTTTTTGTTCTTGTTATGTCAGTCAGCCCATGTCAGCAACATTTTTGGGGGTGTTGTCTAAACTTGTAGTTATCATGGTAGAATTACCGACCGGAGGGCCCCTATTGATTGTTAGTCACTCAGTCAGATATCATATTAAAAAAACAACTCTCTCCACGCTATGACAAATTGAGTAGAATTGCAGAAAATTTGCAACATTTTGCTTAGGGCCCCCTCAAATATTATTGTTCTCAGATTTTTATTTATCAATTTTAGGTGTATTAAAATGTGTTTGTTTTTTTGAAAACGCTATACACTGAACAGCTGCTCTTTCCATGACAGACTGATCAGGTGAATCCAAGGTGTTCCTAATATTTGGTATACTCAGTGTATTTTCATTGTCTAGCTGGAATGGCATGTTCATTTCCTGTATATTTGACTGTGATATGTGGTCACCCAAGATGAATGAACTAAGTTGTTCTGGATAAGAGCATCTGCTAAATGACGAATGTAAATGTTTTACATACTCATTACTGTATTGATTCATTTTTAGATATTGATGTCACAAATGTATCATTTGTACAGTTTTTTTAATAAAAAAAAAGTAGTTAGTTACATTTGTCTGTAAAACCTAGCAGTACTACTTATTTCTCTGAGACTGAGGCAGATATATATAGTTTTGCAAAAAACATGATCGTCTCTCCGAAATGAAACCATCAAGTGATAGATTTCAAACAAATACATGTCTGTCATTGAACAACCCCATGCCATGATTAGACAGTGAAAAATAACTATTTCATAAGTTCTTTAAACAATAAAAGCTCATTTTCCAACATTTCTGAAAATGGTTATATAGTGTTTTGGAAAGAAACTTTTCATATAAGCACACCTACACATCTAGCAGCTTAAAAGATCTTTACAGCTAGACACATTCTAAAATGCTGTTTAAAATTACTCCACATTTCTCAAAACAGATCAAATCGAGTAACAATCATAGACCAACGTAGATCAAACTTAGTAAAGAAATTTAAAAATTGCTGGTAAAAACATTGATTAACTATTTGTTATTCTGCTCCAAAGTAGGTATAAAGTGTCAGTGGCACAATTCATAAATGTATCCAATGAGGGCTTAACATTCTTGTTGTGGTTTTGTTTAACCTCAACCTGCCTTGTTTCCTGTTCACCTGACAGATGCCCCTAGGAGCTGCGTACACACACACACACAAATGTGTTAATTCTGACTAAGCTGGAATGTCAAATGCTATCTGACAAGAACCCACAGAACTGCAGGCAGCTTCTAGGGGGATCTGTTGTGTGTGTGTGTGTGTGTGTGTGTGTAAATTCAAAGATAATGCACACACACAAGCACAGTATCCTGCACGCACACACACACAGGCTTAACCTGTGACTTACGAGTGTAAGAAAGTCCATCTAAGACCTAAATCCAAATTATATGAACATGGAGTTTCAAGTTTATGAAGTTGGAGTGACTGATAAAAAGAGAGGATAATCAAGTCAGTGTGTTTGCTCTCCTCTTTGTGATGTATGACTAGAAATGTATCCAGTACTTACACCGACTTCAACATAATAGGGAACTTGAGCTCGAGTAGGAGTGAGGTCATTGTGTTTCTGCTTGGCCAGCATCACAGGGCTTATTCTAACTTCTCTCATCATGCTGCAGCACTTTGAACAATGGAGAGGGTTGGTTCTTACATCATTTACAATGTGCTTTCAAGGTCATGTTCTGGGAGGACCCCATTGGTCAAAAAAAGGGTCCAAATGAGGTCTAAAGGAGAGATGGTGTTGTTTTTCCCCAAAGAGGTGACTATCTGCTGTTTGACTGCAATGTTAGGTTCACTAATACTCTTTTTAGACTATCGTGCCAACCTGAACCATACGGTGCTGACTCAGATACATTTGTGTCACATTCTTTTCACAACTACCGTAGATGAGTAAGCAGGCCAGTGCGATACGTTTGCCTCAGCTTGGCTCAGTGGTGTAAAACTGGTGAAGAGTAACCATGCTGAAGTAGTGACTTGGTAAGGAACGTGGTATGCCAACAAACTTAGCAGAAGAACAGCCTCTTTGTGTGGTTATTGATTTGTTTGAGTGAGTCAGATCTAAGTTTTGTTGATGCACGATAAGCAACACTGGTGACTGGCTGTAAAAAATACAGTCGTAGAAGTGTGATATAACCGCAAAGCCCTTGTGAGAACATGTTGTATAGTGTCACTTATCGCCGCATAATTGACATGTACTGTCACAAAAGTGATGATCATTTAAATAAACTGTTAACATTTACTTACAGCTAAAACGTCAATTGTAGAATTTAAAACATAAAAAAAAGGGTCTGATATCTACAATCTGATTAGAATTTACAATAAATTATACAAGTGCTTGAATCAAAGAGGTAAATACAGAAATGTTTGTCTCTGGGAACTTTTGGGCCAAAATAAGTCTTAATATTTAATACTTAATATTTAATACTTAATATTTCTGTCCATTTAAATGGACAGAAATATTGTCAGAAGTTAGCAACTTAAACTTCCATAGCTTATCTTTAATCCTAAAGCAACAGACAGAAAAGGCTAAATGGAGAGCATATTTTATTGAAGATTCCAACAGGAAGTGTCTTCCGACTTCCCGTCCTCCATCTCTCTAAAGCCAGATGTCAGTAAGCTCCTCTGAAAATCCCCCAGAATTCTTATAAAATCCTTGGGGTCAACTAGGTCCCGCATGACCCCTGACCTCTGGCATCACATAACAAAGCCTTGTGGGAAACGCTGAGTTGTCCACATCACGATTTTAGCCTCTTGTCCTCTCTCAGTCTTAGCACTGTAGGGGCTAGCCAAGAGCCCTTCACTGGCATTTACTGTAAGCAGAGTTAGCCCATCGTCACCTCGTGTCCAGATTTCTCTTTGAATGAGCTACTAAAAGGCTTTTTCTGCTTCTGTTCATTAACTTTCATTGGAGTAAGCTGTTTTCACATTGTTTTTAATGCAGTTTCACAGCACACGTACTTCAGGAAGAGAGGTTTTTGACCATTGAGGGCATTGATAGAGCATGCAAGGCTATAGTATATTTAAGCAATAAGGCACCTCGGGTGTTTGTGGTATATGGCCCATGTGCATTATAAACTGGTTGGGTCGAGCCCTGAATGCTGATTGGCTCACAGCCGTATACCACTGGTATAACAAAACATGTATTTTAAGTGCTCTAATTATGTTGGTAACCAGTTTATAATAGCAATAAGGCACCTCAGGGTTTGTGATATATTGGCCATTTATCACCACTCCTTGGGCCTTATTGCTGAATTATATCTCTGCAGTATTCTGCACTGCAGTTTGGCTGCTGCTGAGTTGATAAAATATTGTACCTTTTGAAGAGTATTGAAGCTATCGTTGAGTTATTGAAAATGTTGTTTTGTTCATTTGTTGACCTAAAGACAGCTGACACAAGATTGTTGCAATCACTGTTTTGTAGCAGCTGATATTATACAAACCACTTTTAATCCTCCCAAGATAGTAGCTAGCTAGATAGGAAGATTAGGTGTGGTGAGATACCATGGCCCTCAAGCAGGGTTGGGATCTGATCAAACGTCATTCATTTCAATTCAGCAGGTAAACTGACATTCCAAACATTTCATTTCAGTCAATTGATGGACTGAATTGAAGCGACGCCAACCCTGCCTTCCCAGACAAAGAAGCTACAGTATCAGGAAGAGGTGTAACTATGAACGATGAATCTACCTTGCATCATGTTTCTGTAGGCATTGTCAGTGATGGAGTAGATGTGAGGGGGAACTTCGTGGCGTTTCTTCCCTTTGTACATCTCAATGATTTTCTCAGAGTAGATGGGCAGCATCTTGTATGGGTTCACCACTACACAGAACAGGCCAGAGTATGTCTACAGAGAGAAAACAAGGATGAGCAGGGTTATTATTAAGCAATAAGGCACCTCTGGGGTTTGTGGTATATGGTCAATATACCACGGCTGTCAGCCAATCAGCATTCAGGGCTCGAACCACCCTGTTGATTATTGATAAGCCAACATGGTTATTCTACACTTGGCTGTGTTTGAAATTACCCTTGACTGTCATGTGTATCACAGTCCTTTTTGCTGGTAGCAAGGACCTATTTCTCAGATTGTGAAGACTGTGTATTATTGTGAGTATTTATGGGTCTGTGTGCTTCTACGACCATATATTCTCATGTAGATGGGCCTATCCCACTTGCCACACACTGGTTGAATCAACGTTGTCTCCACGTCATTTCAAGGAAATTAAGTTTGAACCAAAGTGGAATGGACGTTGAATTGACCTCTGTCCCAGTGGGACAGAATTCATTTACCTCAGGTTGTGTAGAGTGTGTACTGTACAAGTGTGTATCTGTGTGAAAGTAGAGAGTCCAACTCACATAGATGAGCCCGGAGAAGTACCTCTCCCGGATGTTGTGCAGCACCGACGCCTCGTTCAGGCAGGTGAGCTCGGCCATGTCCTCCACCTTACTGAACTTGGGAGGGTTCATCTTCTGGATATCGTCCTTGTTCACCGTCACCTTCTTCCCGTTGTCGGCCAGCTCTACCAGACACTCGTCCCCGTGCTCCTCCTTGACGCTCGCCGCCTCGAAGCCATTCTTCTCTGAGGGGATCCACACCAGCTTCTTGGCTGACCAGTCGGCCTGGGCCATGGGACTGTTGATGAAGTCCTTGTCCAGGAAGAGGAACTTCTCGTCCTCAGTCATCTGTTTTTTATTAGCCATCTTGGTGGTCGGTGGAGGATCTTGGATCTTCTAAGACCTTCTGTCTTTGGGGGGGGGGGGGGGGGCAGCGGGAGATGGGGATAGAGATAGGGGGGCTGGTGGGAGAAAGAGAGAAGAAATATTCAAATGTTAAAAGACTGGGTTGGATTGTTTTATGTGTTTATGGTTTGGCTAGTCATTGACTCAGAGAAGGGGGTTATGGGTCTGGGTCGTGCACAGCAACCACAAGGTCAGGGGTCAGTGGTATAAATTGCTTCTCCATAAATTGCATGATTCTTTCTGTAAATACGTTCTCACACAGAAAACTCTGTTTTCAGTCCAGCACTTCAAAAACATACTCAAGGGGTTATTAACTAAATGGTGTACGAGTCAGACACTACATATACACTCTCCTACCACTGCCAGCCATATGTCCACAGAAGGCATGGACACTCAAAGGGTTAACATTTTTTTCATCCATCCAGAAACTCCCAGAATACAGTAATTCTCACAGACCCACCCTCTTCGGGCTTAGCCTCCTACACGCTCAAACACGGGCCACAAGGGAGACTACAACCATTACAGTGCCTAGTTTAGATATGAAGATAGACTCTGGGAAACGAGTTCTAAGTAACTGTACCATATGCGATAAGGACTTACATCGATCTTCTCATCTCGTGTACTGTAAGTACGATACACTTTTACAAGTGAGGGGTTTACCCATACCCTAATCAGAATAAAAATGCTCCAACAACAATAAAGTCCATTTTTCTTCTTTCCCTCTCTCTCCTGTGCAACACCGTCCGCTACATTGCAGTCCCATGCTGTAATGCCCATATATGGCCTGCTTCTCTGGAGCAGGCCTTTCGATGGACCTAAACAGCCAGGCAAGTTCAACTCCCAAACAAAGCCCTTATAGGGAAGAGTATGTCTACAGCTGGTCCACACAATTTGGAGTTTACGCCAAAATGATAACACAGACAGAGAGGGAGAGCTTGTTTGGGGGGGGGGGGTTCATGGTTCATGCTTCACATGGTCCCGCTGCTGTGCTGTTCTCCTCTGTGGCTGTGTAGTGTTGTGTGGTGGTGGGAGGGAGGGAGGGATGCTAGCTAGCTAGCTGCTGGGCTCTGAGTCATACCTGTAGGAAGTGGAGCCACAGCAGGTGCACAGTTCTATGGCAAACTCGGTGCTAGTATTTTATCATTCAGTGCTGTTATGAATGCATTACAGGAATCTTGGTAACAACTTGCTGTGATTAACACCCTAATAGAAACACCAACGGGTCAGTGGAGGCTGCTGAGGGGAGGACGGCTCATAATAATAGCCAGAATGAAATCAATGGAATGGTATCAAACATGTGATTTCCATGTGGTTGACACCATTGCATGGACTCCATTCCGGGCATTACTATGAGCCGTCCTCCCCTCAGCAGCCTCCACTGTAATGGATCCAGTTCAATAGTACTACAGTATCTAAAGGATTCTGACACACTATCTTTTAAATTACAATCAGACTATGCAGACATAAGACATAACTAATGATACATGTTGACCTTTGTGCTGGTAAATCAAACTACTCTTGCTTGATAAGATTCAGACTATAATCCATTGCACTACATCATGGAGTCCCTGCACCAATCATTCCTATCCAGCCCAGTCACAGTTACAGACTGGCATGCTCTTTCTAGGACTAGAAATGGGAACAAGTCACAAGTCCTCCTGGGAAAAATTGTCACTGCGTCCCCTGGGACCAGCCAGAGCCAAACTACCCACAAAAGCATAAATATCCACTTAGCCAGAGTGAAACACTATTTTTTAGGAAAAAGGACATTGTCCTCTACCCTGTTCCTTATTTGCAATGGTTGCAGAGCACAGCACAGAATAAATTGGGGCCATACTAGTACACAACCCCATGCAGCTCTAACACAGTAGTCCAAGGTTGTGTATGAAGGGGAGACATTACAGCTGATCCAGTATGAACTATTTCCTTTACTGACTGAGGATAAGTGGACTTTTCCTGACACTCCCCTCCAGTACTGTCACTGTAGATGCAGCAAGACAAGTGTGTTCACTCCCTTGAACTTTTCCGCACCTCTCAAACAATTTAGACCTCTCTCTCTACTATTTTTATATCTATCTTTCTCTCTTATCCCTAAAATCCTTAACATTTCAGCACTTTCCTTCCCTTCTTGTCGTGTCAACGCATGGTCAGTGGTTCCTCACCCCCCCCCCCCCCCCCCTCTGTCTCGTTCTTCATCTTGTTGTGTCAACGCGTGTTCACCTTTGTTCTCAGCCAGTGTACACTGACGACAGCTGTCTGAGTAGGGGGCTGACAGGGTGGCAGTTTGCTGATAGGAAGCAGTCCAGCCTGGGTAGAGACTATAAGACCGTACTTGAAGAGCATGATAGGGAGGGAACATGAGGAGGGAGGATGAGGTGGAGGAGGAGAGGAGTCTCAGAGGATTCTGTTTGTCAATACTGCCAGGAAAATGAGGGGCAGGGGAAAACAGGGTAGAGAAGAGAGGAGCGGGAGGAGAGGAGAAAGGGGAGGGTACAGTAAAATTATGGTGAAATTCTCAATAGCAAAGTTGGTCTTTCCAGGAAGCAAAGCCACAAGATAAGGAATCACTTCATGCATCATCAGATACGACAATCAATAAGTTCTTATCTAATCCTGGTATCTAGTACGAGGCAAATGTCCAACTCATCACAGAATTGTATAGAGATTGAGTAGGAACCATTTTAATTAAATAGTGGAACCTCCTGTGGTCTTGCACGTACATCCACTGACCCGCTAAGTTCCAAATAAACCACTGTTTAAATTATTTGTGTATGAATGGACTGGTTGCCCAGGAGACTACTTGACCTTTCTATTTGTAGGGGCTGAATGGTGACCCCTGGGCCTGTGAAAGGCTTTACCCTCTCCCTCATCATTCCATCCCTTCCCTGATTTCTGGCTTCATTGCAAAAACTAATTTCCTAATAGTTACTGTACTGTTACTAAACACTGCATCATCAAGCCTTGACGACTCAAATGGATTGCACTCAGCTATGCCAGGATAAGAGTTAGGCCTAATAAAGGTAATTCTCCCAAACTATCACAGAATCTAACACATTCACTACTCTGGTATATCGGCTGGTATTCTGTGTCAACTAACACTAAGGCCCTGATTTTCCTCGCCTGATGACTCGAACTCTGCTCTATGTTCACTACATACTTCAGTCTGAGACAGCCATCATTGAAGTCATTTGTGGTGATGTCAAAGTGAGGTGTGTTGGACAAAACAAAGTCATCAGCAATAGGATCATTTCTAACCAATCAGAGTATCAAAGTCCATTTTTTAAAATGTCTAAAAGCAGTCGGGTTTCTGAGACCAATCAGAACAGTTAGAACGTGTTTGCGTTCTAGAAATCGTCAGGGAAGTACTCAGATCCAGACTCATTGTGGAGAGGAAACGTAGCATTTGGCCGGAGCAAGGAGTTTGGGTAGCCAGGCAGCTGATTTGTTGCGCTCTGAGTCCTGATGAACTGCAATAGGCCCACATGTAAATACAGACACAGTTATCCTAGTGAGCGAAAACTGGGTGTAATGATACCGGATTCAAATAGATTTGCATGCTGAGGTATGTGATGAATAAACACTCCAATCCAGTACATCCAAATAAAAAATGTAAAAGCCAGGTCCTGTAACATTGAAGAAGAATGAAGCCTATGAACTCACAGTTGCGTTAGGTCATTGAAATGCAATTAAGGTTAATGTTGTAACTACCTGCCCAGAGATAGTCAGAGTACCATGCATTTCAGTCTTGGGTTCTACTGCTATTGTGTCTCACATGTTGCTTACTCCAAACACCCCTCTTCTTATTAGGCAGTTTGGCCGTTCTCCACCTCTAAACGCATCTGCCTTTATTTTCTCCTGATAGACCTTCTGACCATGTTGTTTTCACTTGTGCCTTAGAGCAGTGCTTTATTTCACCAAAAGACTTGGATGAAAGTTGGTTGAAAACATCATTTCGATGATGCTGCAGGCTCTCTGTGGTGGATCGACAAAAGGCCGTCAAAATGAATCTCCAAAGTCAGAGACAAGATGGCTGAGAGGTAACAAAGTCCTCAGACTGAGATAGAAAACCTCATGCTTGCTTTACTCAAACTCCCATGCAGCATAATCATATGATAACCACTTCTCCTGTCAGCAAACTACGAGGTTGTGTTTCAACATCAGGTCAACCTCAGTTACTATGATGACGACCCCAATGTCTTTCTGCTCAGTCACAGACATTTTGGAGAGGATACGACTCTCACAAGTGACAAGTCTACCCTGAGCCACCACACCGCAAAGTTCGGCATCAAGACAGACAGCTTTAAACTACCATATTAGGAGAACAGGAAACACCCTGGTTAGCGTTCAGCCCGTTTCTTCTTTCAGATATACAAAGTCAACTTCCCCTTACTTCCTATAACATGGCACTACTGGTGTAAATAATTCAGTCAAGCTGTTATTCCAAGCTGTTACAGTATAAATAACATGGCTGCTGTATAGATAGCATTACTGGTTAGTGTATAGAAAACTTGGTAAAGAAAGGCATTGTTAGGCAATGTTGTGCAGCACTGATAAAGGGAAGAATTCGCTGATAAAGATGGCCAACATAAAAAGGTCACAGACTCTTTAACCACAGCATCATGCGACTGCATCATACAGATGTCAGCACAGCAGTTACATTGTATCGGCTACCACGGATAGTCATTTCTTCTAGGGTGATTTGACTTGTTCTGCATTTACATTAGAGTCATTCGAAAACAGCTGTCAAAAGCATGCAATTGTAACAGAGATGAACAGTGATAATTGATATCCGATATCTATTTTCTGGTCATTTTGCTCAGTGATAAATGCTGTGTGTGAAACCTAAACACATGAAGGAATTACAATATAGGGTACATGTGATAAACAAAAATGTCAGTTTTAGAGCCACAATCCATGTCGCTAAGCGTGCATAATAAAGGTGCGCGCAAAACAACAAGTGCACTCTCATTCTCTCCAACTTGTATCAAAGTAAAACAATGGCCTTGCAAAAAAATAAATGACTTACAAATTTGATGAATTCGAATCAGCAAGGGGGATTTGGAAAGTTGTGGTTTGGAGCGTCCTGCGGTTGACAGGGTAGCCTACTCCAAAAACGAACAGTCCAAATTACCCTGGTAATTACCTCGCTTTACCATTTAAACCCGGGGGGTGGAGTCGCACGCGCAGACCCTCCCCTCTCTGATCTGACAGCAGAAAATCATCCAATTCTACCGCAGAGCGCGAAAGTACTGTCCAAGACGGTACTTGTTTGAAGACTCTGTGGTACTGTAATGTTCACAGCGTGCTTGACGCTGAAAAGCAGAACGAATTGCAATTTGGCTGCGCGTATTTTAATTTGACGCGGACACACTTTATAGTTATCTGGTATGCATAGTACACTTTAGTATCTCTTCATATTCATTTTCTTTCAGTGAGCATACTGGCAAACGTTATGGGGTGTGTGTACAGTATATATGTATAGCCTACTTGTATGTGCAATTAAATTAATGGTAATTATTTAATATTATACCTTCATAGAAACTGTTGAATATGCGGGTGATGAGTCATCCAAGGACTATATGACCCTCCCATGGACCTACTGTGGGAATATTGCCCGAGGAGCTCAACAACATCTATAGTAAACAGTGGTTATCAGTGTCATTTGTCTGTTTTTAAGGATGATGTTTAGAATTGACACTGTCACTGTCTCTTTCCAAATGGCACACTTCCATCAACACCAAGAGCCCTCGGCACACATCATATCATGCAGAACCTTTGGAAATTACATCAATTTAACTCAAACTTGGCTCCCTTTTTCACTATTTTGAACTCTAAATCATGGGAATCTCAGTATATCCCATGGATACATATACAGTCTGTGTCTCTACAGTCTGTCTGTTCACTTGATGGTACTTAGGCCTGTCAAAATAAATAATATGGGCAATTCATCTCCATTGGCAATTCATCTCCATGACACTTCTGATGATGTTTAATGGCACTTCGTCCCAGAGGTTCTGTGGTCCAGTCCCATTGACATACAGTACTATTGTATATACAAAGGTCCAGTCCCACTCCCATCAAGCCCAGCTGTTACCAGAGGAGAAAATCCGTCTTGATGGACTTTAGAGGAGGGGGAAGAGAGAGAGAGATTCCCCTTGATACACACTACTGGAGGACGAGGGAGGAAGGGGGAGGAAGGGGATGCGTCCCATGTGTTTGTGTGTCCCAATATTGTTACACACATCGCATTCCCCTCTTCTCCCTCTTTCCTGCTCCTCTATCTCTAGTCCAATGGAACGTCCTATATAAGGACACCTCCTGATTGGCTCAATAAATTACCTTGCTTTGTGATGCCATGACTGGGCCTCTCTCCGGTGCCAAACAGCACATCTCCATTGGTATGTGTGCAAAACGACGATGACAGTTCAAGGGACCAAGATGGAGGGGGATGACTAGGGGTTGGAAACCTGCTGGCTCGGTCTCTGGTCAACATCAAGATCAGGGGGGCTGGTGTGTAGTAAGGAAGGAGAAAGGAGAGAGAGAAAGAGAGAGAAATGCAGAGATGCAACGCACTGTGCCATATAAGGACTGTGGGGTCTGGATGGAATCTGGGCAGCTTAAAAGTCTAGTGCAGGTGGCCTGGGCCCCAGTGACTAAATATGGTCCAGCAGCAATGGTATTGTTCAAACAAGAAGGGGTGTTTCTATGGGGATAACTCTGCACTATTTACTTGTAGCATCTCCCTCTGATGACATATCAGTGTCTTTGCTATGAGAGTTTTGGTGATCAGTATTGGTTATTATCAATATACATTCATATGATGTTAATGACATCACCTCGACAGATTAGCATTCAATTTGTGTGTTTAAAGGGATAGTTCACTTTGGTGAAATGTCATCTTATTCCTAGGGTGTTGATTCCATGAAGTTATATTTCATGATGTACTCGCGCTGACTATTTTCAAAGCGCCAGTTCTCCAGCACACACCACAGTTAGTAGTTATTTAGTCTGTATAGACTTTCCGCTCCCTGAGCCCTGCTCATCCCTCCACCTCTCCTCTCACTGCCGCTTTGTTTGTTTCTCGGTTTATTCATTGCCCTTTAATGACAGTGTAACAGACTGTATCTCAGGCAGTAGACATTATGTATGACCCAAGAAAAGTGGGAGGTGCGGGGGGAGAGATGAAGGACGGACGAGGTGGAAAACCCTGACGGGGTAAGTGCAGAAGTCAGGACGAGGCAGCAGTCCAGGCACGGCCTGTAGCCGAGAAAGAAGCTCTTCTGATAGGTCCGAGCCAAGACATACTCCCCTCCTCTGGTTCTCCAAGATGCCTGCCTCATTCAGCCTCAATTCATCTCTGACAGACTGTGTCTGACTGGGGTTATGCGGAGGAGGTGGTGATGAGGGTGGGTGTCCACATTTCTGACTGGGAGAAGGTTACTTACAGTAGAAGAGGAAATGGACACCATTCCAGACAAGGGTATTGTTGTTGTTGATGATCACGCTGTTGATTAGAAGGATGTAGAGAGAGATGAAGGGTTTTGCCATGCACAAGTACAGTACTTGGTGATTACATGGGCATGAACCATAAGTGCCTATCAATATCGCCGGCTTTGTCCCTCACCTCCAAAAACGGCATAAAAAGGTTATGATTTATTGACACGAGTATTAGTTCATAACCAAATTCTCCTTATACAGCACAATCTATGTGGGAGCTGAAAACTATCCAAGACAAATACATATTTTCTGAGTTCTTTAAATAATTTACCATACATACACTTTATGTCCCCAGCGGCCCCCCTGACTACCATTTGTAGCCATAGATGGACAAACAGTTGACACAGCCATATGTTTGTAGATACATTTGTCCCCATAGAAATGTAATTGCGTTCTAATTTAAGCTCAGAACAAACAACGCTGCTCTCTGGTGCAGTGAAGCAGCACTGTACTCAATCGTATTTATACAGATGTTGCACACACTTCCAATGTACAATATAAATGGTGGAACAATGCTACCAATTTTCAGGCAATCGGCCCAGTGAATAACAACAGTCATAGTTCTATTTCCTCTGCATATATAGCTATGTATCTGTCTGAGAAAAGATTTGGACTGCCTGAGCAGAGGTGCAACCTAGGCAGGGCTAGGGAGATCCGCAGATAGAGCTGTAGTTCTAAGAATTAGCTAAAGAGTTCTAGGAATAGTGCATGGCATCACTCCTAGGGATGCCAAAAGCAGGTTGCTTCTGTAAAGCATCTTTGCTGTCACCATTGATACTGTGTCTACAGGAGCAGCAAAAAATAACATCTCCATGAATTAACACTCAGTAAACAAACAGGTACAGGAACACCTGTTCATCTCATAGAATATGGTTAGCCATCATATTCATAACTAGTTTCTCTTTAGATCACTTGCCGATACAATGGCAGGCTATTCAAGTCATGTCTTTGTTACAGTACAGTTCAATACAGCAACCTGTAACACTACAGTACAAGATATCTGACTGGGGAAACATGAGGTAAGGTAAAGAAAGATGTCTGACTCTAGGTATAGACTTGAGTTTCCAGGGCTCAGAGCAATGTCATTCTCAGAGTGAGATAAGAATGTTGTGTTCCCTTTTATGGCGAAAGAGGAAATGAGGATGGGGGAGACGGGTGAGAGAGGGAAGATAGAGGCCCGGCCCACAGCAGCAGCAGGCAGATGTTTGTGTGACCTGCGCTGAGTCTAGGCAACACAGGGACGTCACTAGGGCTCTCCAGCTACAGTTCTGAGCTGCCCCACGGAACACAAGGAAGGAGGGAGGGATGAGAGGAGAGAGGGGGGGGGGGGGGTGAGATAGAGAACAAGAAGAGAGAAAAAGAGAGGGAGCAGGGACCGGGGGGAGGGAAGGAGGAGGACGTTTCTCACTTCATAATCAGTTTAGGTCAGGGATCATCAACTAGATTCAGCTGCTGGCCCATTTTGTCTTGATCGGATGGTCAGGGGGCCGGAACATAATTATACATAATAGACTGCAAATTGACCACAAGGCGCCCAAACATATACAATATTTGACTAAAACATAACCATTTCAAACATTACTTACATTTGTACACGATCACATATACTGAGTATAAAAAACATTAGGAACACCTGCTCTTTCCATGACACAGACTGACCAGGTGAATCCAGGTGAAAGCTATGATCCCTTATTGATGTCACTTAATAAATCCACGTTAAGCAGTGTAGATGAAGGGGAGGAGACAGGTTAAAGAAGGATTTTTAAGCCTGGAGACAATTGAGACATGGATTGTGAATGGACAAGACAAAATATTTATGTGCCTTTGAACGGGGTATGGTAGTCGGTGCCAGGCGCACTGGTTTGTGTCAAGAACTGCAACACTGCTGTGTTTTTCACGCTCAACAGTTTCCGTGTTTTTAAAGAATGGTCCACCACCCAAAGGACATCCAGCCAACTTGACATAACTGTGGGAAGCATTGGAGTCAACATGGGCCAGCATCCCTGTGGAATGCTTTCAACACCTTGTAGAGTCCATGCCCCGATGAATTGAGAATGTTCTGAGGGCAAAAGGGGGCCTGCAATTCAATATTAGGAAGGTGTTCTTAATGTTTGGCATACTCAGTGTATCTCTCTATTATGGGTGGGAATACTTTGGAGCAGTTTTCCAAAATGAAAGTCACTTGGAGCGAATTTGCTGGTGTTTTTACAGTCTTGGGTGGCCAAATAGATTCACTGCCAGTTGAGGAATCCTGGCTTAGGTAAATATAGGGATTAGTAGAAATGTTGTTTTTCATTCAACTGATATGGATAGGTCTCAGAAATAATTTAGTTGAGAGGGAGAAGTGGACGTTTCCCATTTTATAAACGGAAAGATTAGTGAGTATTTCATAAATTGATATGAAGGAGATGGTAAGTTGGGTTGAAAAAAAGTTAATCTCTGTGGTAATTCTACTAATAGACCTTCTGCTTGTGGAAATGTGAAAGCAGATAGGAGATGCATAGTAAAGGGCTATATCTCCTTGGCTTGTCAACAATATATCGATTTCAAGAGATTTAATACTAAAAGGGTGAATCCATGCTGATTCTGGGCTAAAGTGTCTCTGAATCTGCACCCACTACACTGTTATCAGTTGTTTGAAATCTCCATCATAACTTTCCTAACATCAGAGAGGTAGACTATGTAGATAAATCAACAGAAGTCCACAGGGGACATTGTTCCAAGACAACTTCAACCTTTTAGATTTTGGCAGCACTGGGAGAGCATTGCTCAAATCTTTCCTTATACAGCAACAGTATGGTGCTCTGACTGTAAACGTGGAAAAAAAGGGTTCCAAGAGGGTTCTTCGGCTGTTCCCATAGGAGAACCCTTTTTGGTTCCAGGTATAAACGTTTTAGGTTCAAGAGAGCACTTTTTTTTGGTCATCTGTATGTCATCTGGCCTTAGAATTTATAGCAGCCATTTATCAAGTGAGAGAAATCAGCTCTAGACTAGTTAGATTACATGAGACACGTGATAGCAGGCAGGCCTATGTCCCAAACGGAACCCTATTCCCTATAATAGTGATAAAGAATCCCTATAGGCCCTGGTCAAAAGTAGTGCACTATAAAGGGAATAGGGTGCCATTTGGGACACACAGGGTAGATGTGATAGCAGGCAGGCCTAAGTCTTTCTTTACATGTGAGCTACAGCATATTATGCTCTACAGTACAATGCCTATATGCTAAGACCATGAGATAACACTTGTATAAACATTCTATACTGACTTCATAAATGTTGGCTTTGTTTGTCGTGACCACAATAGACATTCGAGACAGTTTATTGCCTCTGTGCACTTCCTCAGTGGAAGGTGTTTATCACTGAGTTTTATGAGAATGTGGGAGTGAAGATACACTGTAAAAATGCCTGAATACTCCGGGCAAAATTATTTTGTGCTAATACAGCCACTGTGTGATGAAACATAAAACATTTATAAAGTGATAAACCCATTAACTACAAACAATAGACCTAATGCCTAAATATAAATGATTACCTATAGATCCACATCAACAAAATCAACATGTGTAGCCTATACCTAAAATCGAATAATTACAAATATGCTAAAAATGCTTTATTAAAATAAAAATGTATCAAAACAACTATTTATTTAAAATACATCTTCATGAGCAATTGGCACATAAAACGCTTACTACAGTATGTACAGCTATGCGGACATAGCAGTAGTGAAGAACAGACTACATTTACAGACTCTCAGGGAACAAACAATTGGCCAAATGAAATAAAATTCAGACCTGTTGATTTTTATCTGTTTTGGCAACATTAACACACACTACTAAGGCTTTATTGACATCAACTGCAAAAAAATAAAAATAAATAAAATAAAAGTCGCTCAACACCCCCAGTCCCAGTGAAATCTGGAGTGACAAACAGGACACACCTGTGTTAAGACTCAGGACCAGGGAGTGTGTTAGGGTCTCTGGTCATATTAGCAGGTGCTGAGCCCCTGAGAAACAGCTTCCCTCCACTGCTGCTTAGGAAGTGGGACAGCAATCCGTACAGTAGAGGCCTGAAAACACACAATATGTACGTCTTTACTAGGCCTAATAGTAGTATTTACAGTTTTCAATCAGTATAGGATAAGAATTTCAGGTCTGGAATCAGTTTCCTGTGACCTTTTATGAATAATTTCTAGATAAACTTACACAGATCTGGAACTGTGGTCCTCCACCACTTTCAGCTCATTCGCCATGAACTGTCTGTCAATTGGTACCTCAGGTTGACCTGATTCTGAAAAACATTGATTTGATAAGGTCATAGGATCCAACTTGTAATTGAATAACGGTGAACCTACCAATGGCACTTATATTCAGTTCTGAAATTGATTGTCATATGGTTGAATTGAATGCATAATATTCACCTGCTGTCAACACAGACGCTGTGTATCGATACTTGTTGAATTCCAGGTACTCGCGGATGAGCTCGTAGAAGGTTGTCGTGCGACAGCGCAGGACGCGGCTCGCTCTGATCGTCGAGCGCACTGAACACCTCAGCTCTGATCCGAGCCTTCAGCTGACCCAACACACCTCGAGACTCTAGGCTCTCCCTCAGAGCTGGGAGATAAGATAAGATCATTTGTTGGAAATGGTATCTTAAAAACCTCTGCAACTTGTGGGGACATATTAATAACGTACAATTTAAGGTGTGTTGCTCTGTACGATAGCCAGGCAAACGTTGATAGCTAGCGCTACCTACTGTCCTCTTCTTACACTGTGCGTTGCACGAACTATGAAATAGTTGCACAGTTGCAATTCGCTTCCGTTTAATAAATGTAATATATACTTTAAAGTGAAAGAAAGGACAATGCTTACCGCAGTTCAGTTCCGTTATGGTCGCCATTGCAACAGGTATAAACAAATGCCGTTCGTGTCCCTCACCGAGTTCAGAGGATAAACTGTTAGCTTCACAAGTTAACTTTTGCTCCCACCTAGTGATCTAAATTGGTTACTTGCCTGGGCATGACCAAATCGTTTCCCACTAGTTCCCACAGCGACAAAGTCAAAGTGGTCTATGTCGTAAACATTTATGAAAACAAAAATGAGCTTTTTGTTTTTAATGTAAGGTCAGGTATAGGCACAATGTTAGCAGTGTTATTAAGGTTAGGTTTAAAATCACATTTTAAGTAGAGTTTATGACTTTGGCTGTGGTGACTAGTGCCTTTACTGTAAGCAAATTATGCCTAATGTCTGCATCGCAGGAGGTTGGTGGCAACTTAATTGGGGAGGACGGGCTCGTGGTAAAGGCTGGAGTGGAGTTGGAATGATATCAAATACATCAAACACATTCCATTTGCTCTGTTCTGGCCATTGTTATAAGCTGTCCTCCCCTCAGCAGCCTCCTGTGGTCTGCACACCCTGTCAATGACAGGCTTTGGAAAATGTTACCCAACTGCCTGCAGTCATGCTTGACTCATACTTATATAAGGCATAGAGGCATAAAGGTTTCACAGACAAGACTCACAAAAACATTATTTTCAAAACAGTTTTATTATTTCCAGCATGAATTATTGCACAGTAAAATGTTCAATCAAAAAATTAACAGATTGAATACAAAAAGTATAAATATAATACAATCTCTTAGAATTTGAAGGCAACTTCCATGTTCATTATTTCACAAATATTGTATAGTTTCTTCTTAGCATATTGTCTAAACCAGTAAGACAAAAATATTAAGATCCTTTGACTTCTTTTGGAAAAGTCCATGTTATAGATATAAACAGGAAGGAATGTCTATTTACAGCCAGTCATAACTGGAACCAAAGGAATAACAACAATAACACTGACATTGAATGGTATGTGATGAGAGTCTGTTACCTCAATATGTCACCCATAGCTTTGAGAATTAGGTGGTCTGTGTGCACATGTGTGTTGCACCCATAGCTGTGAGAATTAGGCTTAGTGTGTAGGTGGAATGACTGACAGATGTAAGGTGGAGAGAAACTTTTTTTCCCTTTTTTTGTTGTTTTTACACGTTTTGTCCATTGTTTTGAAAAGGCGTTCTCTTCATTCCTGTCGGGTTTCCCGTCACCACTGTAACAGTTGAATGGCCAGGTATTTTAGTCCTACATACCCGACCATACAGATTCTATTGACTGTTTTATGTGTTTACTTAGACTGAAATAAACAAATACCGCAGAATAGTTGGACGCTAGGCTAGCTAAGCACCTTGGCTCGCTGCAGTGTTTTCTTCTTTGACCAGACTCATAAAACACTGAAATGGCTGGGTAGGAATCAGACTGATGAGTGTGTTTGTGCGTCTGAAATGGCACCCTATTCCCTATATAGTACAAAGCCTAAAAAAGTGCACTATATTCTGTGGAATAGGGTTCAATTTCAGATTGATGACTGTGAAAAGCTTTGTGTTTTCTGGGTTTTACAGGGTCAGCCCTTTAAGGCTAGTGGTCAGTCAGAGAATATTGCTCCACTTTCTCTAGACTTACCCTGTGGTTGGATGGTATGAGAATAGATCTGAATTTATTATAAACTTTTTTTCTGTCTGATGAGATGATAACACCTGTCCTGTTGGAGGAAGACCCAAATGTCAGTTACCATCACTGATATGAACAAAATAGTCGGATTTGGTTGCCTGAGATTTCAACTCAACATCAAATGTACCCAAGTGTTCTTCAAAAAGATGCTTCATTAAATGTAGCAGATCTACAAAAATAATTTGGTTCACATTCAGAGACGGAACCAAAGTCCTGTGGATTTTGCACTCAATCTGACTTTCATCTCCATAACTTTCATTGGCACAGCCTATATACAATATTTAAAATGTTTGCCTAGCAACAACCCATCTGCGTCCAGTAATAGCTTCATAAATTACAGTCTTTGAGATCGGGGCTTGATGTCTCTTTCCAGTTCCGAGCACCAGTTTAAGTGTGCGTAGGTTACATGTCTTTATCGTGACCAGAGAGCACATACTGTTCACTAAATCGTCATCAGCTTCGCTTCTGGGTCATCTTTGGTTTACATCGACTTCAGTTCCTGGTCGTTATAAAAGCATTGCTCTCAGGAAGAGTTTGAACTGCCTGGATCGTGGAGCTTGGAATGGCCGATTCTACATGTGTTAGTTTGGAAGAGCCAGGGCCATCAGAATTTTCCCCTGGCCAGAGCCACCTCGGAGCTGGGTAGCTTTTAGACTAGCCCAGCCTCTCGGCACATGCGGTAGAACTGTCCTCTGTTTGAGATGAGGTTGGTTGGGGAGTCCATCTCCGAGATGTGGCCTTTGTCCATCACTATCACTCTATGGAAGGAAGAGAGAGAAGAAGTGTCAAATTCTGTGACAGAACCATTGATTTTGAGATGTTACGACATCATTTGACTGGGGCGTAGTAGCTACTAGGTGTAGGAAAGGAATTGATATGCACATCCCAAACTTGAGACAACTGGCGCTGGGCAAAAAGTAGAGCAGAGAGCCTTACCTGGTATAGTCCATGATGGTGTTGAGGCGATGGGCGATGGTGAGCACGGTGCAGTCCTCAAACTGTTGTCTGATGGTGGACTGGATCAGGGTGTCTGTCTCCAAGTCCACAGCGGCTGTGGCCTCATCCAGAACCAGGATCTTGGTCTTACGGAGGAGAGCGCGGGCCAGGCAGACCAGCTGGCGCTGACCCAGACTAGAGATGGAGACAAGTGAAGGTTGAATATTGACACTTAAACCTTTGAGCACCAAAGCACAGAATATAGAGGTTTACAGGTGATAGAACCAGATATAGTAGACCAGATTAAGCAAAAATAATGCTCAATATAATTTGTTGTTCAGGAATAGGCTTAATCTGGATGCAGGACACCAGCCCTAGCCTATATGCTTTGTGTTTGGTCTTTAGTGGTTCTTTGTAGCTCAGTTGATATGTGTCACATATTGTCACGGGAGCGACGCAGGAGATGAGAAGCAGGTACGGGGAGTGAAGGTTTATTAGCTGACGGATATTAAACGGAACAGGAACAGTGCCTGGACAGGAACACATAACACAATGCGGACACAGGGAAAACAACCAAGGAACAGACAGATATACAGGGGGTAATCAACAAAGTGATTACCTCGAGCACCAGGGGGGAAGAGCGGGAGCAGGTGTGACAGATATACATGCCTAAAGTGTAGGCACGCATGACTGTAAGTTGCTTTGGATAAAAGCGTCTGCTAAATGGCATATATTTATATATACTATTATGTTATTTGGTCAAATATATCAATTGTCCGTACCTGAGGTTCTCTCCTCCTTCCGAGCACTCATAATTCAGTTTGTCAGGCAGGTTGGACACAAAGTTCTTGAGGTGCGCAAGCTCTAGCGAACTCCATATTTCCTCGTCAGTATACGTGTCGAAGGGGTCAAGGTTCATACGCAGAGAGCCGGAGAACAATACAGGGTCCTGTTGGAGGAAGAAGCAAAAGTCAGTTACCATCACTGTAGTAAGACATTTTGGGGGATTATCAAATAAAATCAATCAATCAATAACTGTAGTACCTGTGGGATGATGGTAATGCGGGATCTGAGGTCGTGGAGTCCGATCTCTGCGATGTTGACTCCATCGATGTAGATCGCTCCCTTGGCTGCTTCTAGGATTCTGAAGATCCCCAGGGCAAGGGAAGACTTTCCAGCTCCGGTTCTGCCCACAATGCCAACCTAAGAATGACAAATGAGACCCTTCGTTAGATAGGATCAAATAGTTTTTACTGGTCAGGTAACATGGCCGGGAAAATGCCCCTGGTCCTAAGTATGATAAAACTGTAAAAGGAGTATGTTGCCTCAGACAAAACTGAATATCATAAACAAAGCATTATGGGTACTGTAGAAGGCTACCTCATTCTAGATTGTACTGACCTTTTCTTTCTCCTGGATTTTCAGGGTGATGCCTTTCAGTGCCCAGTCCAGGCCCTTGCGGTACTGCAGTCCATAGTCTTGGAACTCTATAGTGCCAGTCTGAGGCCAGGCCAGAGGCAGGGAACTGCCCTCCACGGTCCACACAGCCTGGTGAGTATAGAGAACAGTTAAGATTAAATGGATCTGTGTCTCTATATCTATGTTCTTTGTCCCTCTATGTCTATAGATCTAAACAGGTTAGTTGCACAACACTTCAGTTACTGTGAACCTTGCTAGATAATGGTTAGTTAGGCAAGACTTCAGATACTGTAAACCTGGCTAAACAATGGTTAGTTTGGCAACACTTCAGTTACTGCAAACCTGGCTAGAAAATGTTTAGTTTGGCAACACTTCAGTTACTGTAAACCTAAAAAAGAGAATGAATAACATTCATGAAACAGTAACTGCCGACATAACTTACAATGTTAATGTCATGACTCCTGTCATGCATATTACTTGTATAACAGCTAATTTCATTGGGGGTATTAGCTAACAGAGAAGGTATGCAGATGCTTACCTCTTTTGCAGTGTCAGCGTACTCCTTCACCCTCTCAACAGACACAATGTTGTTCTCTACGTCTGTCCATGATCTCACAATCCAGCTCAGAATGCCAGTCACCTGCACAACACAATTGCGAGGTTCAAATGAAAACAGAGCTCTCTCATTTGAGGTAATATGCAGTTAGGATTGTGCAGCACGTAGGTAGGCTATTCTTCTGCTTTTTTTCAGTTTGGTAAACCACGCACTTTCTGATGCAATAAAAGGGATTGCCTGTAATGGGTTTTGTGTGATTGTAGCCGGATACAAAATATTAAAATGACTATTCTTCTTTGTTGCTAAATGAGTTGTCTACCTATAATGACTATGGTATAGGGTGTAATATCTTACCTGGAGGGAGTGTGACACAGCCAAACCAACAATGCCAGGGCTCAGGGTGTCTTTCCCCATCACTGAGAGAATAGCTGCGGCTAAGACCACACCGTTACCGACAAACTCAAGATTAACTGCCAACCACCTGCGGTTATCAAGAGAAGAAAGCCTGATTAGTTGTGAAGAAAGTTTTGGCCTCCACCATTCATCATGGAGGTGTTTTGATTGTGTCAAATCGCCAGTTGGCAACCCATCCCTTATGGGATTAATTGACACATAAACAAACATTACAATGATTCACAGTGATAATTCCCAGTGATAATTCTTCAGGTGTTCTGCGCAGTACGCACCGCATAAAGAATGAAAAATAAATCAATACATAATAGAGATAAGGTTATCCAAGCATTAATAATAACCCTAGAGTAGTGAAGAAAGAAATGCAGATAAAGAAATACAGAAACATTTGACAGAAGGCATTTAAAACTGGTCTGTCACAAAGAGATGAGAGAAGTGTGAGAGATATAGGCCTACAACACAATCAATATGCACTTTGCTATAGGCCTATGTCTGGAGCTAAATATTTGTATAATTTAATTATAGGTCGCCCTTTTTCTTTTATTCCAGGCTTTATTAAAAAACATCTGAAAACGGAACAATGTACACCAGTCACCACATCAACTGGATATATTATTTTACCAGAGCATGTACTGCAAGGTGAATGTGTTGTTTATATCTAACCTGGTGGCCACAAAGCGGGGGAAGTAGGAGGTCTGGTTGAAGTCGACCCTCTTGTTAGCCTGCACAATGAAGCGGTGCTGTTCTCCGAAGGCCCGTATGACACTGGCTCCCTGCACCGTCTCGTTGAAGTGGGTGTAGATGGGCGAGCGGCTCACCGACTCCAGCCTCCTCAGCTGGCAGGATGTGGCCACGTAGAAACTCTGTAATGCACAACGGAAAAATAAAACATTACGTTTTAATGAACCGAAAGTACCAAGAGGTGGTGTATGTGTGTGGAAGTGGGTTTTCCACTCCAGCATTTCTAGTAGATTTACAGTATGTAGCCTGCCATTACTTAGTACTACTATGTTAGCAGGTGGAATAAATCACCACGCAAAACCAACAACTTGCAAAATCCGCTATTCTGGTTTTCAAGAGTCTAAAACTATTATTCCCCCACAAAACATTGTCTCAGTCGGTTAGAAACATACCTGAACGAAGGCGTAGAGAATGGCGAGGGGCAGGATGACGACTGCCGCAAAAGGTGTAGCCAGCATGACGATGATACAGACTTCCATCAGCTTGAAGAGGTAGCCCAGCATCATCTTGAGGCCGTCGGGGATCATGCAGTCGATAGCGTCGATCTCCTTGGCAAAACGGTTTAGGAGGTTCCCACTGGGGGTGGTCTCAAAGAAAGACATGGGGGAGTGGAGAACGTTCTTCAGGAGGTCCATGTGGAGGTGCCGGGACGCGATGATACCTCCGACCGAAATGGCCACCGTGGTGCCGAAAATAGCGATTCCTGAAATATAAAATAAACTGCTGTTAGGATCCCTGCTGTTTGGCAACTGTGGTTTATATCAGATACTGAAACTCTCAATCTCTCAGAAGGACTCTTGGAGGACTAGTACAATGGAGGGTTATAACAGGTCCAAATAAACAAACATTAGTGGGATGAAAGATGGAATCCACATTAGGGGACACAGCGCCACTGTCCTCCCCAGCACCTTTGTTGTTATTGTTTGTGTTTTGTGGATGAAATGGAGTTGAGGTGTGTCAAGCAGCATGGTAAAACAAAATGCAGTACATATTCTGCTGTTCAGTCGTGCATGCAATAATAAAACAGTGTTCATTCTTCAGAGTAACTCATTTGTTGTTGTAATAGCCCCAAACGTACCTGGCTGTTTCACCATTAAGGATTCTAACTAAACTGTAGTATTTTCTGTTTCACCATTAAGGATTCTAGCTAAACTAGTCTATGCTGTTTCTGTTCATCCAAGTCAAAAGGACCTACTTTTATCTTTGGTGCCTTTTCTCAGTAAAATGCATTCACCACTGACCTTGTGCGAAGCCCAGAGCCCCGTAGACGGCCAGCTTCATGTCCGTGTCGACCTGGGTGCCGTTGACGATGGGTTCGTCGGCCCACAGGCTCAGCCAGTAGTTGTAGGCCAGCGAGGCCCCCTGTTGGAAGGCGTACAGGAAGACGATGGGGATGATGAAGGCCATGCCGATGGTCTTGAAGTACTCCATGTACATCTCCAGCCTCACCTGTGGTAAAAAAGACAGGCAATCAGTTGCTAGAAATTGACAAACACCTGTTAATATGTAAAAGGTGAGAAAGAAGCTCCGTTTGTTTTAAAGAAACAATGTACTGGAGCGCTCAAATGGGTACAACCTGTATGGCTATGGAGACTTTATCATTTAGTTTGAACAATTTTAACCATAAGAGGTGCAGTCAAAAATCAGCTCTTCTTCTAGACTCACCCTCCCAGTGCGTGCCTTGTCAACCTCCATCAGCTTTCCCAAGTCCTCAGGAACCTGCTCCTCGTCTATCTCAGACATGGGCTCCATACCCTGCAGGTTAGTACTGTTGGTGTCTCCCCTAGAGAACATAGAGGGGTTTCAGTTAGGTTTTTATTTTTAAAATGCTTGGCATGCTCAATGTGACTTTCTCCAATAGACGTTTATTATACCACTGAATCAATTAGAACCATGATGTTATCAGGAAAAAATTATGTGATGTGCGCTGGAAATTCACTTACCCAATGAGCTGCTCTTGGGATAGATCTCTTGAGAATGGCATGAAGTCTGTAACACTCAGCCGTGAGCTTGCCCTCCTGGCACCTGCAGCAATGGTACAAAATTTTAATTTACATGGTGAATAGCTTGTTGGTGAGAAGCAAATGTTTGTTCATCAATGGCAATAATGACTTCTCCCAAATTTCATTACAATGAGGTCCTACCTCTCTGTGCGGCAGTCTCTGTGACACTCTCTTTACGGTCGTTGCTGGCGAAGGTATGGATGAAGTCTGCAAAGGCCCCATGGCGGCTCAGCAACTCCTGGTAGGAGCCACTCTCTGTTATCTCCCCGTCCACCAGCACCAGGATGAGGTCCGCCTGGGGCAGGAAGCTCATCCCATGGGTTACTAGGACACGGGTCTGGTTACACAAACCACAGGAGCAGGATTAATCAAAACAGACAATCAACGGAACTAGCCTAATACAAATGGTGGATTTGATTTGAACAATCTGCTTTTCCATCTCAAAACCACACAAGGAACAGTCGATTACGTGTAAGCTTCTAATATTGATTTCTACAAGTGTCACTCTGACTGTTAATAGAGATCATATTTTGGTCGTAGTTTCACCTTATTTCTTAGCACTCCCTTGGGTCCGATGACTTTGTCGAAGATGTGTTGCCCCACATGAGCATCCACAGCAGACAGGGGGTCATCCAGCAGATAGACGTCAGCCTTCCTGTACACAGCCCTTGCCAGGCTCACCCTCTGCTTCTGACCACCCGAGAGGTTCAGACCCTGTCAGGGAGAACAATCAAGAAGAAGACATGACTCAAGATTCCAGAACATTCTAGAAGTCCATTTGATTGACCATCTAGTGAAAGGAGGTGGAATTCTAGAAGATTATTTTCACACCTTCTCCCCAATCTCTGTGGAATCTCCAGCAGGCAGGATCTCCAGGTCAGGCAGCAGAGCACAGGCATCCAACACCCGCTGGTACCAGGTCTTCTGCTTCTCACGACCAAACGTAACATTGTCCTGGACCGTGGCATTCTGGATCCAGGCCTGCTGAGGTACATAGGCCACTGAGCCCTGTGGAACATTAAATAGAGGAACATTAGCATTGAAGAAGAAGAACATTGAGTGTAAACCAGACCCTCATAGACAGATTGTAACACTGAAACTGAAAACCTTAGATTCAATATATTCAACTTCTGTTGCTTCCTATTTTAAGAGAACTTGTTTACCTTAATTGAGACACTGCCGCTCCTCTTCTCTGTCTCTCCAAGAATGGCAGACAGCAGGGAGGACTTCCCGCTACCCACATGGCCCACCACCGCCACCAGTGAACCCTGGGGTACACACACATTAATCCTGTAAACAGAGGAGTGGAGTTGAGTCTCTTAACTTAAACTTCAGAATGTGTGAAAATGGGAATACTGTTATGATTTACCTTTTAAGGCATGGAGGACCTTCTTTAGTCCAACTGAACGTTCCATTGTCTATCAACACACCTTCCCCATCTGAGAAGAAAATAGAAAGGGAGGAGAGAGGAACCATTGAAAAAATACACTAATATTTCCTCTCTGCATACAGGCATAACAGTTTATGCACCCGTTTATGCACCCAACAACTACCCAACGTTAAAAATATAATGTCCTTTTAAGTGACATGTCAAATTGCAGAGTCTACATAATTACAAGAAATCTAAAATTACAGTGTGTTCTTTTTACGAGCTGTCTTAAGGAAGTGTTGACGGATTACAGGCGAAGAAAACTGCTTTTATTTATCCGGAATCATACGTCTGACTGTCTAGAAGTAATTTACATTCAACCACTGGATGGCAACATCCTATCATTACTCAGTCTCCCCAGTCGACCTCGATCACAGGAAGTGACAACATAACATTACCATTACGGGTTCTGGATAGAATGCCATGGATGTAAACAACAAATCTTCAGAGGCTTGTTTTTATTGGTTACGACAGGCAGAGGCAGACCACAGTTCCCACTGGGTAAGAGTTGCTATGAGTGTTTTTGTTGATTAATTGCTATAGGCTGATACAAAGCCCTTTGCTCCACTTGGAGCTAAAAGTTATAGGTAAAGTATGTCAACATACATGGCACCAGTAGGTGTTCTTACCAGTACTCAAAGGGGCCTTGGCTACATTGTCGTCTTTCAGCTCCTCAGAACACAGGTATTTCCCTAAGCGCTTCAGCGAGACAATGGCCTAAAATTCAAAGAACATTTTTTTTTTGAACAGCAGCACAAAACATTATACATTGGTTTGGTCTGTTGAATACTGGACATTGTATTTCACCTGCATGGTGGTGCTCATGGCAAAGGGTAGCTGGCTCAGTGGGGTCTTCAGAATGTTGATGAGAGCCATGGAGACAAAGACCTTCTGGGCATCTAGGACGTTCTTGTCATCAATCAGCACATAGACACCAAACATGGCAAAGGCAATCTGGGGGAAAAAACAAATTAGCATGATTGGGACATGGTGACCTGAAGCTGTAACTGTAACCATCACACACAGAATTCAGCGATGATACATTTCTACAGTGAGGCTTGAAGCTATGGATAGAAAAGAGTAGACCTGTATAGCCGAGCGAACACTGCAGCACGGGTATTATTTACCATGCATTTTCCAGACAATTGTATGTGTTCTGGCTTGTTAGGATGTTCAACAGAGGGTTACATTTATACAAATGTTGAAGTTAACTTTTTTCCCTTCTATTTACTTATTTAATTAAATGTTTTGAGAGTTGTGTGTGTGTGTATATATATATATATATATATATATATATATATATATATATATATATATATGTGTGTGTTTCAAGTCATCCCAAGTGGATGGGGTTGAGGGGGGGGGGACATAAACCTATACTTCCTTTTTTATATATTGTTTTAATATCCTTAAAATATGCATTTTGCATAAGATACCATAGATAACTTTGGTGGTTCCCTCCAGAATCCCTTCCCTAGTTGTAACTTTATTATGTTGGCCCAGGATAGAGCTCTACTGAGGTTCATTTGAACATGGTAGCATTTCGCTCTGGTCTAGGAGAGGTAGATGCAGCCTTCCAACAGGGGGAAGTCCAGCATAGGGGTCCAAGGTTGTCTTCTGGGTATTTTGTTGTTTTAGCTGTTTTTTATTTTCTTTACATTTTACATTGTACTAACATTCATTTCTGATTACTATGACTACGCCTAATTAACATACTCTAGGCTCCACATGCTTTATCAGCTGGGACGTGAAAGGAATTACCCAGGTGGTCAAGCGTAGCCAAGTGTATGCTCATCTTATGTCCTTAAGTCTGGACATTGTTTTTCTCCAAGAGACCCATCTCCGGTCCAGCGACCATGATGAACTAAAGAGAGGATAAGTAGACCAAATATTTCACTCCAACTTTGGTGCTAAGGCCAGAGGGGAAGCCATCTTTATCAGAAAATGCACCCCTTTTGTCTCCTCCAAAGTCATTTCAGATATTAATCGAAGATATATTATAGTAATGCGGAAATGGTTTAGCACACAGGTTATTCTGGCTAACCTCTATGGTCCTAAATGGGATGACGCAACATTTTCCTCTGACCTCATCGCAACACTTCCTGACCTTAACACTCATCATTTGATATTGGGCGGAGATTTCAATTGTGTAATGCATCCAAGTCTAGACAGATCCAGACCGAAGCCCAACAATGTAATTTCAAAATCAGGTGCAGTAATCAACTCACTTCTAGAATCCTATAATTTGTCTGATCCATGGAGGAGGAGCAATCCCACTGCTAAACAGTACTCCTTTTTTTCTCCAGTCCACAGCTCATACTCTAGGATTGACTTTTTCCTGCTGGACAATAGAATTCTTCATTTTGTAACTAATAGCCAATATCGCAGCATCGTTATCTCAGACCATAGCCCTGTCCTATCTCAGACCGTAGCCCTGTCCAGCTAGATATCCGCTTTCCGGACAGTACTGTGTCACAAAGCGCATGGAGACTTGACCCACTACTACTATCCTGTAGTGCATTTAAAAAATACACATCAACTTACATTGATGTCTTTTTACAGATCAACTGCACCCATAATGTGTCTCACTCTGCTGTGTGGGAGTTGTTAAAAGGATATCTAAGAGGCCAAATTATTTCATTCACAGTGTATGACGACAAACAGCGCACCAAACGCTTATTGGAGCTATCTCAACTCATTCTAGATGTGGACAACAGATATGCCTCTTATTGGAGCTATCTCAACTCATTCTAGATGTGGACAACAGATATGCCTCTTATTGGAGCTATCTCAACTCATTCTAGATGTGGACAACGGATATGCCTCTTATTGGAGCTATCTCAACTCATTCTAGATGTGGACAACGGATATGCCTCTTATTGGAGCTATCTCAACTCATTCTAGATGTGGACAGCGGATATGCCTCTTATTGGAGCTATCTCAACTCATTCTAGATGTGGACAACAGATATGCCTCTTATTGGAGCTATCTCAACTCATTCTAGATGTGGACAACAGATATGCCTCTTCTCCGACTCCTGAACTCTACAAAGAGAGACTGCTACACCAATCAAAAATTTGACAATCTTTCCACCAAACAAATCACTTTAGTAGCCTTAAGCCATTAATCAACCTAGATGGCAGTGACCCCAACCCAGTCACTGACATTTTTGGGTTACTTCCCCTAGACCAGAATGCTACAATGCATCAGGCTCGCCACCTTGTCCTCTTTCACTGGAAGTCTGCAAAGCCGCCCTCCTTTATGCAGTGGGTTAAGGAGGTGGTGTCATCTCTGCCTCTGGAGAAGGTTGGGTACACTGTGCTTGGGTCCCAACAAAGTTTGACTTAACCTGGTCTCCATTAATACAATACCTGGAGAGCCTGTCTTTTACTTAGTGTAACTTGCATAGTTTGGTAAGCAGCCATGTCTGTTCTAGTGGCCATTTGTGCTGATAACATTTTTTATTGAACTTTTTTTCCCATTGGTTTTGTTTCTATTACTGTTTGTTTCTTTCCTATTGAACTTACTTTTATAGATGCCTTGGTGGGTGGGTGTTGTGGAGGGTGGTTTGGAGGGAGGGAGGGAGGGAGGGGAGAATGAGGGGTTGGGGTTGTACTGTTTTTGTTGTTTATAAAGTTTTTGTTTTAAATAAAAAAGTAAAGAGTAGACACTGCTATACTCCGAAAGACCAAATAACTATTACTACTAGTTATATTGTATATACCAGGAAAGTGGATGAGTTGAAGGAGGCGATGGAGATGGAGTAGAGGATCTGGGACTTCTTCAGGGCCTTCAGTTCTTTCTCCCTGTATCCCAGGACCTGCTCCAGAAAGGCCTTCTCCCATGCATAGAACTTCAAGATCTTGATCCCGTTCAGGATCTCGTTCATTAGCTTGATTCGCCCATCCATAAACTTCATCTGTACCTCCTAGGGAGAAGCATTCAAAGACATGGTTAAATAGAAGTGTTGTTGCACCAGCATACCTGTATCTATTACTCATCTCAGGATGGCGCTGCAGTGGATAGTAGCTGTCTTACGGGCTCCTGACCAATTCTGCTATTTTGTGTGTTTTTTTGTTTGACGAAGCCATTGACAAATAAAATGTGATTTAATGTGATTTTATAAACATTGAGTTGTCAGTTACAGCTGCAAATACTTGTCAAGTAACAGCTAATGCTGAGCACTCTACAGAAGTATGTACTTGTTTAATTTAATTAGAATTGTACTCTGTTACAGCATTGAACACAGTTCTTAACACTTAGCAGTTTTACGACGAGGAAACAACAAAGCGGCCAGGAAAGCGGTCAGTGACATTCTACGACTGTAAGTTAGATTAAAACAGGCATTATTGCCAAAACTGTCTGTTGTTTTTCCAAAAAACAAATGAAAAATATAGCCTTTTATAGCCCCTTTTTTTCTGTGGTTGTTTTTCATAAGCATAACAAGGTGGAGACATCCATCCAACCCGCACTCCCACACAGCTCTGCTTCGGCTATGTAAACCAGCTGTGGCATCCCTGACCAAACATGCAAAATCACATTCTGATTCGGCTACTGCCTGGGGTCAAAGTAGCCTGGAAAGACTGTCTGGTCCCAGATCTTTTTGCACTGAGGTCAAAGTGCATATGAGTCTCCTCTTAGGACATGTCCGTACCTGCAGTTTGCTCCTTTTCTTGGCGATGAATCCGTTGAGTGGGAAGATGAGGATGACGGTGGCAATTCCGGCTAGCGCAGATGGGCCTAGGTGCTGTAAAATGGCATCGTTTTACACAAGTCATCAAAAGCAATGTTTGTTATAAATGAGTACCAAAGAAAACAAATGTCCATCATCAATGAGTACCAACAAAAAACAGAAGTGACCGTGCCATCCATACCTGCCAGAGGAAGAAGAGGCAGAGGGCGATCTCGATAGGAGCCAGCCACACTGCGTTGAAGTAAACCACAAAGTCCATGAGCTTCTGAGTGTCGGCTGATACCAGGTTGACGATCTCCCCCACTGTGCACGTCCTCCTGGATGCGCTGTTGATCACCAAAGACTAGAGGAAAAACAGAACAACCTCAAGTTAAACCTCCAGTAAATGAGTATTATGTAACACTTGGTTTCAAGGTTTCTTAACATCCAGAACCTCTTTTTCCAAATTAAATAAACCCTAAACTTGACAATGAACATTTATTTTTCAATGTTTTTTTCTTGGTCCTTGGAAAAATAATATGTTAATTGTCGAGGTATAGTTTATTTACGTTGGAATTTCAAGCCTGCCATTAAGAGCCAATGTTTACAACGTGACGCACAGTCACCCACTGTCTACTGGTTGGCACGACGACGTACCTTTCTGTAGACCAGTCCCATCACGGCTGTCTTCACTCTCATGCCCACGGTGAAGCAGGTGTACATGTACTGGTGGTTGAACAGGGACTGGAGACAGGACAGCAGGAACATCAGGGTAGCGTAGAAGTAACCCTTCCACAGGGGGGCGTCTTCTTCGTTCATGAAGCCCAGAAGAAGACTGTTGGAGAGGGGATAAGGGTGAAAGAGAGAACATGGTAATATCATACAGTGCTTCCTGTGGATACGTTCTGCTTCATGTTTCTGGAGACTTTCAGCATACTCAACTCAACAGAGTCTTATTCATACTATAAAACATAAGCCTATACACAGAACATGGACACTGTGCCACTGCAGTGCATTTAATGGAGTCATAAGACAGACAAGTTACTGTTCTCTGTCAGCTTTGCCATGCAGCCCTGTGTGGACTATGATCATTAGTGTGGTCGCAGGGCCTGCTGGTCGACACAAAGCCGTCTCTAGTTGCACAACAGTGCTCCTCTTGTGGCTGGGCTGGCCTCAACACTTGGCTAGTGGCTCTCTTATTGTGGTCCACCAGAGCAACCTCAGCCTTTCTGCTGTTTAGAGCCTTCTCTTCACTCTCTCTTTCCTTCCTTTCTTTATTTTCTTCCCTTCCCTCCCTTAAGCTAAGCTAATGTCCTTGACTCTCCATGTTGGGGCAGAAAGCTGTGGTCTCTGACTCCTTTCTCTTGACCGTAATTAACACTTCCACCAAGCCATGGCTGTGCAACAACAACAACAAGGTTCCTGTCTAGACTGGCATTGGGTGCCAGAGATGGGGTCAAGCATGGCGGGTCCAGTTTTAAGGTTTCCAAATTGACATTTTAGTATGTATATCTATGTCAAGGGCATTTGAAATAGACGTGGAATCTGTCTGACTTGCAAGGGATTATTGTGTCGTGCTGCCCAGTTTACAATGGCTTTGTTTACGATGTGATGCCATGGATTTTTGGGAGCTTAGTCTCCTGTGTAGAATTAACGTCAAACCCTTAGCAATTTTTACCTGAGCACCTGAGGGATGGCAAACATAAAGAAGTCGTGGAAGATGATGCACATCGTCCCAGTAAGGAAGTAAGGTCCCAAGTTCCTGGCCAGTGTCCTCAGCAGACAGAAGCCGGAGCTCTGCTCCTTCTGCAGCTTCCTAAGTATCTGGGCCTGGTCAGGCAGTCTGGTGCCCAGCGCCACGCCTGCTGCCATGGTCTTCTCCTGCCTGGAAAAACAAACAGACAGAGATGACATCTGGGTTTGATGGCCCTACATGTTGCCTGTTTTTAAAAATCTGAAACAAAGGGATGAAATAAATTCAACAACAGTCATTGTTGTTCATTTGACACATCTCCGATGCAAAAATGTGAAGAGAAGACTTTTCAGCAGCCATAAAAGGCATTATCCTGCTCAGACATGAGTTGATGAGTGCTGAACGCAAGGTTTTGGAATTTAACAATGGGGTCTTCAAAGCTAGTGTCTCAACATTACAGTAAGGGGACTTCTTTTGACCTATTTGAAGGGGACTTATTTTGACCTTTTGACCTATTTTCGGACTTAAGTGTCCCTTAGCGAGACAGCTTGTTTTTCCGATTACAACTACACAAGCTCCTCAAGGGACCTCAATCATCTAGAGTTCTAGGCAGACACTATTCTGAAGTTTAACCACAATGTCATTGTCATAAAATTAAGTTAATTGATTCCTGAGTCTCTGAAGCTACTGAATTAGTTTGGCGAGAGTATGCATATTGTAATTGGTTCTTACTGTTGCAGTTTGGCACATTCTGTGGTCCACTCCTCCTCCAGATCAGAGATGATCTTGTCCGATGTGTCCTCTTCCCTCAGGTTCCACAGGTCTCCAGCTTCCAGAGGGGTACGATAACCTTTAACCACCAGCCTGAGGGGAACAGCGATGATACACTAAGTGTGCAAATTAAGAACACCTTCCTAATACTGACTTGCACCTGGTCAGTCTATGTCTTGGAAAGAGCAGGTGTTCTTCAGGTTTTGTACACTCAGTGTATAAGTTATACACAAACACCCACGTACATTATAAGATTTACAGTATAAAAGATTTTTCAAACAAGTCAACATGTTGTTTGAGAGTTTCATTAAACCATCTTACCCAGTAAACCACCAGAAGAGCATCTTCGACAGGAAAGAGGCATCCTTGACTGGACATGGGTTCTGAAACAGATTAGAGGGTGAATGTCACTGACTTTGACCACCATGTAAATCTCTCAATGTTTAAAGGCTTTGGTAAAACATAGGACTCCTCTGTGGCTGACTTTAAGGGTTCTATGATGTACTTGTGGAGTCAATTTACTGGATGCTAATGAGATTAAACAGCATGATGCAGTAAGGTGGTCCTCAGTGGAAACTGCATGTGTAAATAGCTGGAGACTGTGGACAGGAGTGAAGCGCGTAAACAGTTAGCGTTAGTATTGGAGCTAGGGTTGGGAGGAGAATTTGAGGTCCATGCTGGGTGGTAACGTGTCGTCACTGTGGAACCATGCTGAACACACACACCTACACACTAGCAATTTGTGCTCATGCTCGATCTTTGGCAACCTCTCTTCCCTCTACCGCCCCCTCACCGGAGGTCTTACTCTGTCTCTCTCTCTCCATCTCTCTTGCTTTTCCTCTCCATCCCTTGCTTTCTCTGTTGTTGTCTGACTATGAGAATCTCTGACCAAGATGTGGGGGAGCAGAGAACACACTAGGGTGTGGCTCTTACGCCAGGCTGTGGCTTCCAGTCCTCTGAACCTCACTACCGCTGGCCGACCAGGATAGATGCTGAGAGACATTTAGGAGTTTTTTGGGATAGTTTGTTTTCTTGTTTTTCTCTCAAGATACAGTATCATGTAATGTCATGGACTATATAGGCTTCACTGTAGCTACCACTGCCAAAGTCAGGTTGATAGTCGCTATGGTTGTTTGGTTGGGACATGATTCATCAGTCTTTTTTGATTGGACCGACCGTGAGAGAGTATGATTCCGTAAACCGCATAAATACAGAACTGCGTTGGTGTAGTAGTGGTGTAACGGTCGTAGCATGGTTCATGTGGTGTGTGAGTCGTGTGTATGGAATGGACAGAGTAGACAACACACATTCATTCATTAATTCACACTGTCCTCATAGGAAAGTGGGCAGAGAGAGGAAGTGAATCACTTGAGCTTCCACCAAAAGGGAAACTCAGTGAGTGTGTTGACAACGAAAGTCGAAAACCACAAGATGGATTCCATTCTCAATCCCAGTCTCTGCCCAAGCATTCTCTCATGTTTTGGAAGGAGAGAGCATTTTGGCGGAAGTGAAATATAGCCCACGTTCTGATCTAATGCCTACTTTGACGAGGACGGTTTTTCCCTCTGGAGGCTGGTCAGCGAAACAACACAGGAAGAGCTGGGCCAGTTGGAGTGAGAAGTAGGAGAAAAACGCTGTGTATCTCACAATATCGGTGGTGATACCCTGTTAAAAAAAGAAAACACAGAATATTACATGATTTGCCGAAGTAAATAAAGGTTAAATAAGGGGTGGGTTACTGAGACATGCATCTTTTGAGTTTTAAGACATGGAAATGGGTTGGTTACACACAGTATTGGAACTGTGGCATCAAGGAAATCGTGTTTCAATTTAAATGCTCTGTCCCAACTAGTAAACAATGTATCATTAATTGCAATACTTTTTATTTAATCAGTGTGGGTTTGCATGAGTTTGTAAAAAATGCAAGCTTTTCTTCCCAGATAAAGATTTCAAGATTTCCCATGCTTGAACTCAACATAAGGAACACTATATAGGACAGGATATGGTTATATGCCACGATCACAGAGAGACTCAATAAAGCTTATTTTGAACCGTAAAGCCAAATCATGGTGAAAAACCAAAGTCTTTAATACGTCGCTTTATATAAATGAAGCAATAGTAAAAAGCTCCCTGCAGTCACGCTACGACCCATATCTGTAAATAGAGAGATTGTGGGTGAAGCAGACACAAACCAACAACCCTCCCTCCCTCTTTCTCAATGGAAGACAGCCAAAACAGTGATATTAACCACGTATTATGTGAAATGTGGTTTTCACATGTTATTCTTAACTTATAAGAGACCAGCAGGCCTGTTTTTGATGGCCCATATGTCAACCTAATGTTGACCCGTTTCCCTTTGTGTGAAAGTTAGAGCCATAGTAAACGGCAGTTGGAGTGATTTTGTCATTTTAGTCATTTAGCAGACACTCTTATGCCCTTACAGGAGCAGTTAGGGTTAAGTGCCTTGCTCAAGGGCAAAATATTTTTCATCTAGTTGGCTCAGGGATTTGAACCAGAGACCTTTCGGTTGCTGGCACAACACTCTTAACCGCTAGGCTGTCTGCTGCACAGGTATGAATTGCAATCTGACAATTGTAATTGTCAGATGCTTCATAAACAACAGGTGTAGATTTACAGTCAAAGGCTTATGAGCAATGATAGCTTGGCTATGTACAGGGGGTACCAGTACCTAGTTGATGTGCAGGGGTACAAGGAAATGGAGGTAGATATGTACATAAAGGTAGGGATAAAGTGACTAGGCAACAGGATAGATACACTGCTGCTATTGTCTATTACTGTATGTGATGTGTGTGTGTGGCGAATGTGTGCGTGTATGTGTTGGAGTGTCAGTGTAAGTATGTGGGTAGAGTCCAGTGTGTGTGCATAGAGTCAGAAATAGTGCAAAAAGGGTCAATGGAGATATTCCGGTTAGCTATTTAGCACACTTATGACTTGGGGGTTGAAGAGGTACAGGAAGCTTTTGGTCCCAGACTTAGCACACCTGTACCATTTGCCATGCGGTAGCAGAGAGAACAGTCTATTTTTATTACCTTTATTTAACTAGGTCAGTTAAGAACAAATTCATATTTTCAATGACAGCCTAGGAACAGTGGGTTAACTGCCTGTTCAGGGGCAGAACGACAGATTTGTACGTTGTCAGCTCCGGTTACTAGTCCAACACTCTAACCACTAGGCTACCCTGCCGCCCTGTCTACCGAAAGGTCTCTGGTTCAAATCCCTGAGCCAACTAGAGGAAAACATATTTTGCCCTTGAGCAAGGCACTTAACCCTAACTGCTCCTGTAAGGGCTGGATAAGAGTGTCTGCTAAATGACTAAAATGACAAAATCACTCCAACTGCCGTTTACTATGGCTCTGACTTTGGCTGGAGTTTTTGACAAATTTTAGGCCCTTCCTCTGACACCACCTGGTATATAGGTCCTGGATGGCAGGGAGTTCAATCCCGTACGCACTACCCTCTGTAGCATCTTGCGGTCAGATGCCGAGCAGTTGCCACACCAAGTGGGGATGCAGCCAGTCGAGATGCTCTCAATGGTGCAGCTGTTGAATGTTTTAATCATCTGACAGCCCATGCCAAATCTTTTTAGCCTCCTGACGGGGAAGAGGCATTGTCGTGCCTTCTTCACGACTGTGTTATTGTGTTTGGACCATGATAGGTCCTTAGTGATGTGGACGCTGAGGAACTTGAAGCTCTCGACCCGCTCCACTACAGCCCATGTGAATGGGGGAATATTCGGTCCTCCGTTTCCTGTAGTTGTTGATGACAACCTCACACTATGTTGCGCCCAGAGTGCAGATGGGGAGAACAAACTAGATCCGGCCGCATAGTGAAAACAGGGTCAGGATGGTATGGAGCTAGGAGTGGGTGGTAATATATGCCTGTAAACATAGGTCAGTTGGAATTGGGTCTGCAAAACCAAACCAAACATGAACTCCGTACACTCAGAGCTTTTACCGTGGCAGTGAAATGTCTCATGTTGAGATACAGGAACTCTTCTAATGTTGTTGCTAGTCTACCAGAAGAGCTGTCTCAAAGTTCTTCTCTGAGTTTGTCCATATGATCAGTGCTGGTGGTGGCCATGTGTGTGCACGTTTGAAAATGTGTCCGTCTATACACTAGTGTACAAAACATGCTCTTTCCGTGACAGACTAACCAGGTGAAAAGCTATGATCCCTTATTGATGTCACCTGTTAAATACAATCAGGGTTTTTCACGCTCAACAATTTCTAGTCTATATCAAGAATGGTCCACCACCCAAAGGACATCCAGCCAACTTGACACAATTGTGGGAAGCATTGGAGTCAACATGGGCCAGCATCCCTGTGGAACGCTTTCAACACCTTGTGCCGATGTATTGAGGCTGTTCTGAGGGAACAAGGGGGTGCAACTCAATATTAGGAAGGTGTTCTTAATGTTTTGTTCTCCCGGAGTATGTGACTGTGTTGAGTGGATAATACAAATACTGTATTTCCCAGTAGGTCGGTCCCAGTAGGTGTTTGCTGGCTGTTCCTGCCTTTAAAAGTGGTGTTGACGTGCCTCTGGTCTGACCCTGGGCTGCCATGTTGGGTTGTCTCACCATCACTATCGGTTTTACCTCAGACCTCTCATTACCGCTGGCCTAAACACTACGTGTGGTAATGTCATACTGGAGGCGATAAGGATGTGATATGGATGTGTGTGTTTCTAAAAGCACGAATGCTGTTACCGCTTTGACAAATACGAGGACAATGATTGCAGTGTCTGTAAGGAAGAGCCACCGTATGAGAGGAGGGGAGTCTAGAAATCTACAGAGGCTTTAGGGAGACAAGGGAGACGAGAGTTGGCAGTGTCTGTCATCCGCCCTACCAACACTGCAGGGTTTCCTCTGTCGACTTTGGGGAGGCAATGCATTTATACCCAAGTCATGCTAAGTCTAGACTAGAAAACCCTTGGTTAATTTTGTGGAGTTACGAATGAAGCATAGCAGGTACAACAGCATATCTATATCAAGCAATGCACTCTTTAGTCTCTAAATCTAGACTATGGGTAGACAACCCTAGACCTTAGACAACCCTTCAGACAAACTGGTTCTGTGGGGTCACTGAGTGCAAACCTAAGCAGACATAACAGTCAGGATGTAGGCGTAGCATATTCATCCAAGTAAATTGTTTCCTACGATACAAAATTACTGTGTGTCATGACTGTTTTGACAGGAGTCTCTAACCTACATTCACATAGCGTGTGAGAATAATCTTGACTACTTGTAACATCAGTCATGCAGACACTGAGTAGGTTAGTGCCTGTGTCATCACACCTGCTACTTCTCCCATAGACCATGGAGAATAAAGTCATGTTCTACTACCACCGTACCTCGTACATAACCAGCTGGATCTTTGCCCGTAGGGGCACCAGGGAACACACCACCGCCAGGACCCAGAACAGGAAGAGGAAGACGGAGGAACGACAGCCTCGTATCCTCTCCAACTGGATGATGCATATGGCCAGGACCTGAGGAGAGAGTGGGAGAGTGAGTGAGAGACTGGGAGAGAGAGTGTGACAGTGAGTGAGAGTGAGATTAGTATGACTTGCATTACAACGGATTGTGAAAGTCAAGCGAGAGACCCCTGACTGAGGACTGGCAAGCGAGTCTACTTTGAAACTCAACAACTATTACTTTGAAGATGAAAATGAATCCCTCAATAAATCCTTTGTATCAGCATTCACTGTCATTCCCAGTAGTCTCTCTGATAGAAAATAGAAAATATTTGTAAGGATTGGATTTGGCTTTTGTTGGTTTTGGAGAAAGAGGTTAGATTGGGATTTCCCTGACCACAGGTGGTGGCCACGTGTGTGCACGTTTGAAAATGCTGACTTCCTTCAATAAAACAACAGATGCATGGTACTATGCCCTCCACCCCTCCTTCTTTCCATCCCTCCATCCATGCATTGCCTTTTGCCTGAATTGCACTATATTTATTTTATTTTATTTGTTCGAATGCAGGCTGTCATTGTAAATAAAATAACATTCTTAACTGACTTGCCTGGTTAAATAAATGTGTAGTAAAATGAGTAGATTAAACAGGACTGATTCCATGTTTTGGGGCATCACTGTCTATCCGAAAAATCCCTCGTCTTTCCACGGACTGTGTTTTGTCTGTAATTATCTCTGACTAGCCTCGCCAGCTCATCACTAAAAGGAGAGTTGTGGTTATAGAGTTGCATAATAGATACCATACTGGTTCCATCAGATCTTAAAAACTGTCCTGTTTTTAAGCAACCAGCCATGATTATTTAACGTTTGATAGATCAACAACACCATAGAAACACTTTTTGTATGCTATAGAGTAGAGATAAATATGGTGATTGTTGGGTTCATTTCAGTTTCTACACCTATTGTCTGACTAGCCACATTGCAGGCAAAGAAACTGCCTCCAGCCTCATAATTACCAGTATAAACTCTTGATATATCAACGACACCATAGAAACTAACCTGGTCCCAGATAGTTTTGTGCTACCTTGACAACTCCTAAAGCTTGTAGTGTGGCAAGACAGCACAAACTGATCTGGGACCAGGCTAGGTAGAAACACTGTAGAGAAAAATATCTATGATGTGTGGTTGGATGTCAGGTTAATTTCCCAGTTTCTATGCTGCTTGGCCTGTTGCCTAACTAACCACATTGCAAGCAAGAAATGGCCATTCCCTTTTGAGAGGAACCCATTTCCTTGAATGGAAGTCAGTGGGTAGAACTAAGTCCATTACTAAAACCTAACTCAATTCCCTACCTAGTAATTATACTGGAAGTCTGGGGAATTGGGGTGGAAAAATAACTCTGCGTCATGGTGTCGCTGATTACAGCAGATGGCGTGCCTTGCAAGCAGCTCTCATGGTAGGAAGGGAGAGTAACCATGACCACGAACCGGGGTGAGTCTGGTGAAAAAAATAAAATTCCCATACATTGACTGTATATGGGTCGATGAGGACGAGAAACAAGAAAAATAACGTTGTTTCTTTTGGACACAGTGTTCCTTAGCTTTACGTATGGGAAACCAGAGGGTGGTGACTGCCATTATGGTTCTGTGTCCAGAAAAGTATTGGCCTTGGCTTTTTATTTATATAGCAACCAACCAATCAACTGTAAATATCATGGCTGGTTAACTGTAGCAAGGTCTTGGATTTCAAATCCAGGTCCCTAATGTGATAAAAAAGTGACCTTTTTAAAAATGGATGCCTTGTGTACCTGGTACAAGAGATGCATTCAGTTTTTCTTCACCCAAACAGTTGCTGATATTGACCTAAGAGTCTGAGGTGACCACAGGTGGGCCAGACTGTCTGATTTGGAGGGACTGAGTCTGTGCAGCACTTGTGTTCGGCCTCTGAGGGAGAGGGGAGTTATGGGTAGAGGGGTCATGGCTATGTGAGTCAGCTACAGGAGGCACACTGCCCTACATCCGGCCTCCTCCGCTCCTCCCTCTATTCCAACCCCTTGCACCTCTGCCTTTGTCTTAAATCTGACGTTATACCCCCTCACACAGTAGTAAACAGGACTTTATTCTATCTAGCTGGACCTCCCATAGTGCACTGCACTGCTCTCCACCGACGTTCTTCTCAGCCTGATCCCAGTACTGTAAATCAGTGGGGAGGATGATTTGAGAGTAGAGTACAGTATGTCTTTGTAATCATTGTAAAAATTGTCACAGTGTTTATTGACAGAGGTCATGGAGTGCTTTACCTAGCCCCTGCCCTCTCTAAAAGTAAATCAGGAGTAAACGACTCAAACTGCTGCTATACGCATGCACCCCCAGGATCTGCTGTCAGGGAAGCCTCTTTGTTCACGATTGCTCTCTCCATCTAATATGTCTCAGTATCGCCTCTTGACTTCTCTTCCTTGACAGCAGATCCTGCCAGTGCATTAAAAATATATATCATGTATGTCACCTGCTTAAATAAAGGTAGGGGGGAAAAGCAACTCCCAGGATCTACTGTCAGGGAAGAGAAGTCAACAGCAGATACTGAGACATAAACAGTAGATAGAGAGAGAGAGCAATCGTGAAGAAAGAAGCTGAGACAAAGACATTGGCTGATGGTTACAGTACTTACCACAGTCAAGCTGCGTATGATGGGACTGAGGAGGAAGACCATGTGGTTTTGGATCTCATGACTCCTCTCCAGAAGAATGTAGAAGAACTCCACGAAGCCAAATGAGGCCAGAAGGAACCCCAGCACCTGTAGGATGGACAGACACAGGGAGGGAAGCAGAGTGAGGTCTGCAGTACTGTCATTGTGATTGATTCAAACGTTTTGGTTACTGGGGAAACCAGAAACATGCATCTTTAGCACCTAAATGACAATCTGGACTCTAAAGAGACTGGAACCGTCAATCCATATTGTCAAGTTGCATGTCTCCATATTGTAAGTATTTTATATACTTTATACAGACCACATGAAACATAACAATGGAAAGTGAGAAGGGACCAATACATTTAAATGTACATGTAACCCTCTTGGAGTGCCATGTAAGCCATCCTATAAACTCTTACGTTCGTCCTGTAAACTCTTACGTTCTTCCTGTAAACTCTTACGTTCGTCCTGTAAACTCTTACGTTCGTCCTGTAAACTCTTACGTTCGTCCTGTAAACTCTCCATGCTTTCTTGAGTACTCTCCAAACCTTCAAGGCTTTTCCCCACTGATATCCCCTCCTCTTGCTCGCTAAGGCATGAAATTGTCCCCGGCCGGCCCTATATAAACACTAACCATTTGGTGCTTGGTTTTCACAGTACTTCACACTCATATTATTTTATGGCAGATATGGTTGGTGCACTCGAACACTCGCCTGGTCTTGTATAATGTTAATGGCCATGCCATGTCTACTCTTGCGGTTTGGTTTAAGGCTGGTCTTAAGGCTCAGGACTGATTGGTGCAGGCTGGTTGTACTTTCGGGTTGAAGCGTTGCACTGAATAACACTACAGGCGCATCCAGCAGTGTGTGGGTACTGGGTATCTATTTTTCTTTCATGACTTTACTTTTTGTACCCTGCATCTGCAAGTCACTGGATGTGCTTATAAACTCAGGCTGGTTTGGCTCATAGAGATAGAATGACTAGAATGGACAATTCAAGTCACTGTTCTGTGATCATTGGACCGACCGCTGACCGTATTGGGATTCTATGGGTTGGCTCACCGTCTTGGCAGTGCAGAGAGTGGAGATTCGGATGCATCCACAGTCATGGCAGTAGAGTTTGAGGGCGTAGAAGGGCGCCAACAGCCAGAGGTAGACGCACGGGAACCAGACCAGCACCGTGTTCTGGAAGCACTCTGTCAGGTCCGGTTTGTCTGTGTACCACGTTCGATTCCAGTCCTGGAAAAGACAAAGATAGACCAGTTAATATGCAGTGTAAAATTAGGATGGTAGAGAGCGGAGGAGTAGGTTTCTGCACCATTCTCTGCACTGAGTAGAAGTCATTTCTTTCTTGACTCAATACAGATTTACATTTATGAAATGGAGTATTGTTCATTGTTCATTTTAGGTACAGAATTTCTCATTCAGTCTCTGAATTGGCTGTGATCAAATAAATACAACTCAACCAATTTTCCTCCAAGCTTCGCCTACTGTACTGTCAACTTGAGGAACGTCAACTTGATATATCAGTCTAACAGTTTACTTCTGTCAGGGTATTAGCCTGCTTGAAGCAGGGCTGAGTCCAGTCCAGAGAAACTGGACGCTGGTTACAGTATAATGTCCCGGTCTGTGTATCTAGGCAATGGAGAGTGAAACCACAGCAAGTCAACATAATCTGTGCACGTTGGTTGGATGGTTGGAGCTTGGGAGTTTTTCTTCTTTTTGTCTACAGAGCTGAGTCAGTCCTGGAATATTTTAACCCACGGCTCCACCACGTTTAAAAACTTTCCCCTTTGGAAGGGCGAAGTCAGTCAAAATATTACAGTACATGATGACGATACAAACCCACTTAGACGACAGTGGGATGTATTCTGTTTGTGCCGACCGAAGTGTGTACTGTTGGCCGAAGTTGCCAAATCCACATTTCCAGATTGCATCATGCAAGCCTGCAGCCCCCGGCGACGGTGGGCTGAAAAGGAAGGAAGTCTGACTGTAAAAAGCACCAAAATACTCTTAGCCTCTAAGTGCTCTGTTGTACTCTCACCTCTCCCTGTTTATCACCTCTAAGCCCTCTAACGAGGGGCTGGGTGTCTGGCTGCAGTTTGGAGGAGCTAGAGGTGCCTGCAGAGTCGCGAGAGGAAGTGGGTTTAACTACTACGGTCGGCTGGACTTGTTGAGCGGCAGCAATGCAACATTGTGAATCACACTCACACACACACACACACACACACACACACACACACACACACACACACACACACACACACACACACACACACAGCAGCTTATAGCAGCTGGGCAAGGCAGACTCCAAAGGGCGTAAGGGAGAGTGACCACAATTCATAACAGCTGCATGTTGGTTCATTACGCAACAGCAACACCAAATGTGTTACTATACTAACAAATGTGTTATTAATTTCAGTTAAATTTATCCATCCCACATGAGACTACATAAAATACTCCAGATCATGTGTGAGGAAATTCATCCACCTACTGAATATTTTGTCAGTGTAACAGGTATTCTTCTGAAGTGCTAGATGGCTATTGACTCAATGAGTGGGAGTCTTTTTCACAGTCTCTCCTTGGCTCCAATTTAGGCCTGCGAACAAACACTTTTACAACTTTTATATAAGGATCGTAAGTTGTCAAACAAACTCAAAAGCTTTTTCTTGGTCACCTTGCTCAGCGTTTTCTGAATTGGCTACAGAAGCTTCTTCCAGACCTTGGTTTGGATGGAAATGGAAGGTCTATTTGTACCTATCAAACGTAGTGATGTGAACTGAGGAGAGAGAGCCTGCATGGACTGTGTTGTGCACCTTTCAGTTATCTGAGAGAAATGATACATTCTGATTCCTTTTTGATATCATTCAATTCCTCACTGTAATACTTTACGTCACTGCAAGCATAAATGTGTCCAAAGATCTCAACCATTAGTGTTAGTTAAATTGGATCTGTTCATTGTCATTTAGAGAATGTTGTAATTGTCTCGACAGGACTGTTCATCACTGCCTTTGTCACGTCTCCCAAATTGCAGAGTAGTTTTGATTTAAAATAATGTTTTCAAAACTTGTTGAATTGCAGGGTTTCAATACAATCCCTCCAGTTTGCAGAGTAGGTGTTGTCTGAACCACACCTCTCTTGCTGAATGCAGGATTCTCTACGTCAAATTGTCTTTATCCACAATGCAAGATAATAACATTTGATTGGTAGGGGATGAAACAATTATCTTTTCACCTTTCAGCTCTTTGACCAGAACTGTTACCAAAGTAAGATTTATGTTGTTGATGTAGCCGCACAACTCTGAAGGGCCCAGGGACATACGTTGCCATAGAATTACTACATATCCGTTATCTATTCTATGTTTCACCTTCTGTAAATGTTTCATTTGGATGTTCCAGAGTTTTCCCATTCACAACATTCTGTTTTATGTCTTGTCCCACGTTGGGAACTTTGTTAAAGAGACTGCTGGCACAAGATTAGGTCGGCCACCTTTGTATATAGTTAGATTGGCGAGCTCGGAAGGTACATCGACTGATAATGGCCATGTTTTTTTCTGGCTTTGTTGGCAATATAACGGTTATGGCATGTTACTTGGTAGCAGATTGTTCTAGAAGTAGCAGACTGTTCTATCGATGAAATCACAATTAGTGTTTGCATGTCTATTCCTGAACAAGACTGATATGTGAATATCAGGTGTGTGAAAGAGAGAAAGAAAGAGAAATAAAAAGAGAGGGGGAATAGAGAGAATGACACAGGGAGAGAGCGAGAGAGGCACAGAGACAGAGAGCGAGTGATGACAGGCGATTGACCGATACCTCTCTTCCTGGATCAATGCCATTCTCCAATTTTCAAATAAAAGTACACTTACATCAACGATAGTGTGTATCTGAATTTGGCTGGCATGTGAATAGCAGGTCTGAGTGATAGAGAAAGAGGGGGGGACGGGTAGAGAGAGAGAGAGAGAGGACAGGGGGATTGACTAATGGCTTTCTAGCTGGATCAGGGCCATTCTCACATTTTTTTAATCAAGATACAGAATGTGGAGCTTTGCTCCTATGCGTACTATTAGGGATTACCGGCAGCTGTCCACATACTGATTGATTCACATGCTTGGCTGTACCTGATATTCCCAGACATCCTTACATTACCTACGGTAGCATCACATAGGATGCTTACGCTCTTTGAGACTCCAGTTCTCGTGCTTAGCGTGGTGTCACTATCCATGCCATCATTCTACTTAGATTAGAATGCATGTCCAATACATTGATTTCGTCATTAAGTGGTATGCTAGTGTGGATATTGGAACCTCGTAGCCTAAGGTCTTTCTTGGCCAGGATTATTCCTGTCTGCCTATGTGCCCTATGTGCACCATAGGTGTCTATGGCTCTAATGTAATTTGAGAAAGGTCAATGCATACTGTGCAACTGTACCTTCCTTGTACCGCAGAGAAGTCTACCTGGAAAGTCTTCAGTAACCTAACTTTGAAAGTGAACTTTCGGAAACGTATGCCTGAACTCTGAACTTACTCTACGCCCTGTAGGTTTAAATGTGTCAACATGTGCATGCTGGGAAAGTTTGAACTGAACTCTTTCAGGACAATAAAGTCAACCACCAATGAGCACCTTATAGAAAATTGGCAGAACGTTAGTAAAAAAGACAATCCTACACAGTACACACTACTCTGCCAAGATGCATTTATCCCTGCAGAACAATACATAGTCCTGCCACAATAATTGCATGATACACCATATATACAAAAGTATGTGTACATCGCTTCAAATGAGTGGATTTGGCTATTTCAGCCACACCCGTTGCTGACAGGTGTATAAAATCAAGCACACAGCCATGCAATCTCCATAGACAAACACTGACAGTGGAATGGCCTTACTGAAGAGCTCAGTGACTGTCCCATTTGGCACCGTCCAACAAGTCAGTTCATAACATTTCTGCCCTGCTAAAGCTGCCAACTGAAAGTGCTGTTATTGTTGTCAGCCGTGAAGTGGAAGGCCACACAAGCTCCCAGAACTTGACCGCTGTGTGCTGCAGCATGTAGCACACAGTTACAACACTCACTACCGAGTTCCAAACTGCCTCTGGAAGCAACGTCGACTATTCGTCGGGAGCTTCATGAAATGGGTTTCCATGGCCGAGCAGCGGCACACAACCCTAAGATCACCATGCGCAATGCCAAGCGTCGGCTGGAGTGGTGTAAAGTAAGCCAACATTGGACTCTGGAGCAGTGGAAACGCGTTCTCTTGAGTGATGAATCACGCTTCACCATCTGGCAGTGTAACGGACGAATCTGGGTTTGGCGGATGCCAGGAGAGCGCTACCTGCCCCAATGCATAGGGCCAACTGTACATTTTGGTGGAAGAGGAATAATGGTCTGGGGCTGATTTGAATTTTTCTGGCTAGGCCCCTTAGTTCCAGTGAAGGGAAATCTTAACGCTACGGCATACAATGATATTCTATATATTCATTACTCTTCTGGGAAGGCTTTCCACTAGATGTTGGAACATTGCTGCAGTGACTTGCTTCCATTCAACCACAAGAGTATTAGTGAGGTCAGCACTGATGTTGGGCGATTATGCCTGGCTCACAGTCGGCGTTCTAATTCATCCCAAAGGTGTTGGATGGTGTTGAAATGCTTATGTTTCTAGCTCCAACAGTACAGTAATACCTAACAGCACAAAACAATACACACAAATCCCAAAAATATCAAAACGAGCAATGTCAGAGTCCGAAATGGTGTGTATAGACCGTATGGACAGTATATGAACAGAAAAGGTGTGTACAACAGTAGTTGTAGTACTACTACTACTATTGTAGTAGATTCAATGACTATATACATATGGCAGCACTATGTACATAGAGCAACTGTCTATAAGGTGCAAAGTAGAGTACTGGTTGGGAGCCGGCTAGTTGTGACTATTTAACAGTCTGATGGCCTGGAGATAGAAGCTGTTTTTCAGTCTCTTGGTCCCAGCTTTAATGCACCTGTACTGACCTCGCCTTCTAGATGGTAGCGGGGTGAACAGGCCGTGGCTCGGATGGCTGAGGTCCTAGATGATCTTCTTGGCCTTCTTGTGACACCGAGGGCTGTAGATGTCCTGGAGGGCAGGCAGTGTGCCCCGGTGATGCGTTGGGCTGACCACACCACCCTCTGGAGAGCCATACAGTTGCGGACGGAGCAATTGCCGTACCAGGCGGTGGTACAACCCGACAGGAGGCTCTCAATGGTACATCTGTAGAATTTCTTCAGCCTCCTGAGGTTGTTGCGCTTTCTTCACCACTCTGTGTGTATGGACCATTTCAGGTTGTCAGTGATGTGCACGCCAAGGAACTTGACGCTTTAGATCATATCCCAAAGACAAAGATCATACTCCCAAGACATGCTATCCACCTGTATCCGAATACCTGAGACCCGAGTGGGTCCGGATCCAGAATTCTAAAATATGTCACGGGTCTGGGTCGGCTCTGATATGATTGTCACGGGTTTCGGGTAGGTGGATGAGAGAGAGAGAGAGAGAGAGAGAGGAGCGTGTAGCTTGTTGTTGTTGGCCAATCATAAGTCAGCAAAGCGGCAATAGGCTACAGTCATAGAGCCTCTGTGTGTGGCAAAAGTTAGGAGATATCTAATCAATGGAAGATGGAATTAAAATGATGGAATTTTAGAGTTAAAGGAGAAGGACATGCTACAACGACCAAGAGCCAACATGTAGACTTCTGCTTAGTATTCTGAAAGGAGTTGTTGTTATTTGTAACTGTAGGATGAGAAAGCGTGTGCACTGCAGCCTCAATTAGCCTAGCTAGCTAAAGTTAGTTAGCTTTAATAGCTTCTCCTTCTCCTTTAATATCTTCTCCTGGTTTGATGCAGTCAAGACAGGTACTACGTCATCATGTTGGATGATAAATAACCTAGCTATGGCAGCTATTAGTCTACTATAGTGCGAGTCGGCTTGTTGGTTGCCGTCTCTCGTCTCTCACTCCCTGCTCCCTGTGTCACTCGCTCACAGTAAGGCCCCTCCCCTGCCTAGTAGAGCGGCACCTCTCTCTCCCTCCTCTCGCACTTTATCAGCTCTGTTTAATAAATTAGCTTAGCAAAGGACTTTTCTGCTGCTCCCATCACTCGGATCGGACCTGTTCAGGATTATACCAGGTCTATACGGAAAGGGTTTAGTTTTCCTCGGGTCACTTTGGAATGGATCTGTATTTATGCATATCGGATATGGGTGGGAAATCCCCAGGTCCATTTTGGAATGAGTCGTTTTGGACCCATGAAGACCTCTATTTCTAACCTCTTACCATTACCAATAATAGGGAAGGTTAGCATTTTTTTTTGGGGGGGGGGGGGGGGGGGGGGGTATGATATGTATGCCTCTGTAACTTTCTCACTCATCATTATTCATGATTCGTTCAGGATTATCCGTAATCATGGTAGCATCCACATTTTCCATTGTTATTTACTGTAAAAGCGAGACCAAATGACACAATACATTTTTTACCATTGATATCTATTGGGCACAAAATAATCTGAAACATAACCAAAACAAACTGCAAATGCATCCCACAAGTTTTGCTGCATCATGTTATGAGTATGCTTGTCATCGTCAAGGACCAGGGAGTTTTGTTAGGATAAAAATAAATAGAATAAAGCTAAGCACAGGAAACATCCTAGAAGAAAACCTGGTTCGGTCTGCTTTCCAACAGACATTTTGAGACAAATGCACCTTTCAACAGGACAATAACCTAAAACACAAGGCCAAATCTACACTGGAGTTGCTTACCAAGATGACATTGAATGTTCCTGAGTGGCCTAGTTACAATTTTGACTTAAATCGGATTGAAAATCTATGGCAAGACTTGAAAATGGCTTTTTAGCCATGATCAACAACCAACTTGACAGAGCTTGAAGACTTACGCAAAAATACTCACTGCCAAAGGTTTTATTTGTCATACATTTTTAATCAATGTTAGAATTTTTCTTCCACTTCCACATTACATAGTATTTTGTGTAGATCGTTGACCAAAAATGACAATTAAATCCATTTACATCAAGGGGTGTGAACACTTTCTGAAGGCACTGTATTCTAAATAGATTTCAAACAGTTGACTACAGGTACTTGCTCAAACAAGTGAACTTTTGAACATGAGGTCCATCATGCACTCACCCATAGAGGATCCAGGCCACTGAGTTCACAAAAGGCATCCATCCACTCCCCTTCTCCTTCCTCCTCACTTCTCTCTGGGGTACAATATCCCTTCTCAGGATGGGCACAGGCACTGTATGAGTGAGAGAGAGTGTCTGTGTGTAAGACTCCTTTTTCGGAAGTAAAATAACTCTGCTCTCAGGTGTAGGCTAGTCACTCAGTGTGTGTCAGTGTGAGACTTCTCCTCAATGAAGGCACATTGTGTGTGTCTCTATGTTAAGGTACACTGTGTGTGTCTGTGTTTTAAGGTACACTGTGTGTGTCTCTGTGTTAAGGTACACTGTGTGTGTCTGTGTTAGTATAATACTGTGTTAGCCACTCAAGTGTTCTAGTGTTCAAGTCAAGTGTTCCTCTCTCTCTCTGACACCTTGTGCTCTCTCTGTGCTCCTCCAGCAGTTCTGAGTCCCTCTCTGTGTCTCCGCTGTTTATGAGTGTGTCTCCCTGTTAGGTGGGTGGAAGTATTTCTCTCTCTCTGTCGCTCTCTCTCTCTCTCTCTCTCTCCCCTCTTTTTCTCCAACGTCTGCTGGATCTTGATCAAAACACCACAACTTGCTACTCCCCCTTGATAGGATGGCAGTCTGTTCCATACCCAGAAACACTCCTCTCCCCCCTCTCTCCCTTCTCCCTTCCTCCCCTCGACACCCGTCCTCTCCCTGTAGTAAAGTAGCAGCTTTATCTCCCTCTGTGACCACGAGGAGTTTTGTTTTTGCATTGACACAGTTAAGTAGGTGCGATTTTCAGAGTTCAAAGTTCATTCCTGGCCCCTTGCTTGTCCTAATAACCTAGATATGTATGTGCAGCTGTAAACAAAGGACCATGGAATGCAATGAATTTCCTACCAGCATTTAGGTGAGAAACACTGAGCAAGAGCAGAACAAACACACACACACATATCTTTATATATGTATACACACACACACGCAGTGATGATTTATTTGAGTGTAGTTCATAGCCGTGCCATGCCACTCTTGCTAACCACACACACACACACACAGGCAACAGTAGTCTATCAGTGCCCCAGCCAGCACCATGGAGTTGACACAGAGAGAGAGGGTGTCATTTCTGAGATATATAGCCATCCATGATGTTGTGTGGAATGCAGCAACTTACTGATTAGTTTTTTTGGGAGTGGATTCTGAGAGGCGATTATGGAGAGTGTGTGTGTGAGGAGTTGGAGGGTGTGTATGAGGAACTTTTGTGAGTGTATATGCGTGTGTGCTTGTTCATGCATGCGTCTGTGTGTGTGTGTGTGTGCATGTGCATCTGTGTGTATGTACTGTACGTGTGTGCTTGCTCATGCATACTTCTGTGTGTGTGTGTGTGTGTGTATGCGTGCACGTGTGTTTGTGTGTGTGTGTGTGTGTGTGTGGGCAGTGTGTGGGGCAGTTATTGTGTGAGGAGAGTGCCAGATGTGAGGATGAGTAACCCTGCAGCACTTCACTTTCCTCCGAACCTCAGCCAAACCTTCAAAAAAACTCACCACAAACTCTGACCCCAACAGACATCCATCCCCATCTGAACCTCATGGAATATTTTTGTCGAAACCCAATAAAAACAGTGTCTGTGTCTCTTGCTCTTTAAGGGTCTTTGTAGTCTGCTTATAGGTACGGTAGTCTAACATCAGACACACTAACTGATGACCATCACCCTGGTGAAGACCCAAGGGAAAGTTCAGATGGTGCACGGGGAAAGTATGACAGTGTCTGGTAATACCGACACCACAGTAGAGAAACATGGAAAGAAGGGAGGGCTGGAGGGAGGGATGGCATGGTAGAAGCAACCCACCATGCCCTCTGCTGTGTCTAGCCACGTCCAAAGAGCGTGAAAGAAAATGTTACTCTATTTTTCTTCAGCGTGAATCATCGCCATAAACATATCAGTTCTTCTCAAGGTCACTTGTCTGTTCATGGTGTGAAACCTGGGGGGGTAACACAACCCAGTAGTCTCTCCCTTGGAGTCTGTGTAGAATCCAATTAAATATCCAATTCAATTCAATATTCAGTTCGATATATTCTATTCAATGTAACTTTAGGTGTTAAGATGTGTTCTGGCCTATAGAATAAAAAAGATATACCTGTATACTAAATATATTGAGTGATACTGACATAATGCTCATATTCTTCATTGGCCCCCTTTTTCAGTGTCTTCCTTAACAAAGGTCAAAGATGTGTCATAGTCGTTGTGCTTGATATCCCTCCTCTCCTGTGTGACTCGTTCTATTCTGGGTTGCTCTGTAACATCGCTGATAAGGCAACAGGTTGATAGTGACAGGGGGAGGGGTTTATAGGAGAGCGATATCTCCCTGACCACCAGCACCACTACGGTAAATGTGAGTTTTAGCTTTTATCATGAAAGGCCATCTTCCTAATTACTGGGTCATCCATGTTTTGGTGTGTGTGGGTAACGTAGTCAATGGTCAGGGATGCTATATGCTGTCTGTTGTTCCATACAGGTGAAGTCATAGGATGTAGCACTGCAATTCTCTAAAACATGACAAAGTAGTTAGATGCATCCAAATGACTCTATGGATGTTGTATATACTGTATAGACAGTATGTGCATTTATAGTGCATACCGCTATATACAGTGCCTTGCGAAAGTATTCGGCCCCCTTGAACTTTGCGACCTTTTGCCACATTTCAGGCTTCAAACATAAAGATATAAAACTGTATTTTTTTGTGAAGAATCAACAACAAGTGGGACACAATCATGAAGTGGAACGACATTTATTGGATATTTCAAACTTTTTTAACAAATCAAAAACTGAAAAATTGGGCGTGCAAAATTATTCATCCCCCTTAAGTTAATACTTTGTAGCGCCACCTTTTGCTGCGATTACAGCTGTAAGTCGCTTGGGGTATGTCTCTATCAGTTTTGCACATCGAGAGACTGAATTTTTTTCCCATTCCTCCTTGCAAAACAGCTCGAGCTCAGTGAGGTTGGATGGAGAGCATTTGTGAACAGCAGTTTTCAGTTCTTTCCACAGATTCTCGGTTGGATTCAGGTCTGGACTTTGACTTGGCCATTCTAACACCTGGATATGTTTATTTTTGAACCATTCCATTGTAGATTTTGCTTTATGTTTTGGATCATTGTCTTGTTGGAAGACAAATCTCCGTCCCAGTCTCAGGTCTTTTGCAGACTCCATCAGGTTTTCTTCCAGAATGGTCCTGTATTTGGCTCCATCCATCTTCCCATCAATTTTAACCATCTTCCCTGTCCCTGCTGAAGAAAAGCAGGCCCAAACCATGATGCTGCCACCACCATGTTTGACAGTGGGCATGGTGTGTTCAGAGTGATGAGCTGTGTTGCTTTTACGCCAAACATAACGTTTTGCATTGTTGCCAAAAAGTTCAATTTTGGTTTCATCTGACCAGAGCACCTTCTTCCACATGTTTGGTGTGTCTCCCAGGTGGCTTGTGGCAAACTTTAAACGACACTTTTTATGGATATCTTTAAGAAATGGCTTTCTTCTTGCCACTCTTCCATAAAGGCCAGATTTGTGCAATATACGACTGATTGTTGTCCTATGGACAGAGTCTCCCACCTCAGCTGTAGATCTCTGCAGTTCATCCAGAGTGATCATGGGCCTCTTAGCTGCATCTCTGATCAGTCTTCTCCTTGTATGAGCTGAAAGTTTAGAGGGACGGCCAGGTCTTGGTAGATTTGCAGTGGTCTGATACTCCTTCCATTTCAATATTAGCGCTTGCACAGTGCTCCTTGGGATGTTTAAAGCTTGGGAAATCTTTTTGTATCCAAATCCGGCTTTAAACTTCTTCACAACAGTATCTCGGACCTGCCTGGTGTGTTCCTTGTTCTTCATGATGCTCTCTGCGCTTTTGATGGACCTCTGAGACTATCACAGTGCAGGTGCATTTATATTACTTGATTACACACAGGTGGATTGTATTTATCATCAATAGGCATTTAGGTCAACATTGGATCATTCAGAGATCCTCACTGAACTTCTGGAGAGAGTTTGCTGCACTGAAAGTAAAGGGGCTGAATAATTTTGCACGCCCAATTTTTCAGTTTTTGATTTGTTAAAAAAGTTTGAAATATCCAATAAATGTTGTTCCACTTCATGATTGTGTCCCACTTGTTGTTGATTCTTCACAAAAAAAATACAGTTTTATATCTTTATGTTTGAAGCCTGAAATGTGGCAAAAGGTCGCAATGTTCAAGGGGGCCGAATACTTTTGCAAGGCACTGTATATATATATATATATATGTATGTGTGTGTATATATAGTGTATATATAGTACCAGTCAAAAGTTTTGGACACACACACTTTTAAACAAATCAAAATATATTTTATATTTGAGATTCTTCAAAGTAGCCACCCTTTGCCTTGATGACAGCTTAAACATGATTCCACTTATTTATTTTATTTAACCTTTATTTGACTAGGAAAGTCAATTTCATAGTTTTGATGTATTCACTATTATTCTACAATGTAGAAAATAGTAAAAATATAGAAAAACCCTTGAATGAGTAAGTGTGTCCAAACATTTGACTGGTACTGTACCTGGTAAAATAATGATTAATAAACAACTCTATGGGGGGCCCTATGAAATATTAGACTTTTGAATTGTACTGTGTGTGTATATAAACTCAGCAAAAAAAAGAAATGTCCTTTCACTGTCAACTGGGTTTATTTTCAGCAAACCTGTGTAAATATTTGTAAGACTATAACAAGATTCAACAACTGAGACATAAGCTGAACAATGACTAACAGAAATTGAATAATGTGTCCCTGAACAAAGGGGGGGGGGGGGGGGGGGGGGGTCAAAATTAAACGTAGCAGTCAGTATCTGGTGTGGCCACCATTAAGTACTGCAGTGCATCTCCTCCTCATGGACTGCACCATATGTGCTAGTTCTTGCTGTGAGATGTTACCCCACTCTTCCACCAAGGCACCTGCCAGTTCCCGGACATTTCTAGGGGGAATTACCCTACCCTAATCTACCCGAATCCGACCATCACCCCTGATGAGACAAAACCGCGACTCGTCAGTGAAGAGCACTTTTTGTCAGTCATGTCTGGTCCAGCGATGGTGGGTTTGTGCCCATAGGCGATGTTGTCGGTGATGTCTGCTCTCTCAGGCTATTGTGGACAGTTTGAGCACTGACGGAGGGATTGTGTGTTCCTGGTGTAACTCAGGCAGTTGTTACCATCCTGTACCTGTCCCACTGGTGTGATGTTCGGATGTACCGATCCTGTGCAGGTGTTGTTACACGTGGTCTGCCACTGCGAGGACGATCAGCTGTCCGTCCTGTCTCCCTGTAGCGCTGTCTTAGGCGTCTCACAGTACGGACATTGCAATTTATTGCCCTGGCCACATCTGCAGTCCGCATGCCTAAGGCACGTTCACGCAGATGAGCAAGGACCCTGGACATCTTTCTTTTGGTGTTTTTCAGAGTCAGTAGAAAGGCCTCTTTAGTGTCCTAAGTTTTCATAACTGTGACCTTAATTGCCTACTGTCTGTAAGCTGTTAGTGTCTTAACGACCATTCTACAGGTGCATGTTCATTAATTCTGTATGGTTCATTGAACAAGCATGGGAAACAGTGTTTAAACCCTTTACAATGAAGATCTGTGAAGTTATTTGGATTTTTACGAATTATCTTTCAAAGACAGGGTTCTGAAAAAGGGCCATTTCTTTTTTTGCTGATTTTATATATATATATATGTGTGTGTGTGTATATGAACTCAGCCAAAATGTCACGGTGTTCATAATAAGAAGGATTGGACCAAGGTGCAGCGTGGTAAGCGTACATCTTTCTTTATTTGATGAACATACATTTTATAAGAATTAAACGAACGTAACGTTTTGTGGCACTAACACAGCAACTATACAAAAACAAGATCCCACAAACTAAAGGTGGAAAAAAGGCTGCCTAAGTATGATCCCCAATCAGAGACAACGATAGACAGCTGCCTCTGATTGGGAACCATACCCAGCCAACAAAGAAATAGAAAACCTAGAATACCCACCCAAATCACACCACGACCTAACCAAATAGAGAAATAAAAAGGCTCTCTATGGTTAGTACGTGACACACAAAAGAAACGTCTCTTTTTCAGGACCCTGTCTTTCAAAGATAATTCGTAAAAATCCAAATAACTTCACAGTTTCCAATGCTTGTTCTTTTGCTGAGTTTTTATATATATATATATATACAGTTGAAGTCAGAAGTTTACATACACTTAAGTTGAAGTCATTAAATCTTGTTTTTCAACCACTCCACACATTTCTTGTTAACAAGCTATAGTTTTTGCAAGTCGGTTCGGACATCTACTTCGTGCATAACACGTCATTTTTCCAACTATTGTTTACAGACAGATTATTTCACTTATAATTCACTGTATCACAATTCCAGTGGGTCAGAAGTTTACATACACTAGTTGACTGTGCCTTTAAACAGCTTGGAAAATTCCAGAAAATGATGTCATGGCTTAGAAGCTTCTGATAGGCTAATTGACATAATTTGTCATCATCAATTGTCATCATCAATTTGTCATCATCAATTGACATCAGTCAATGGGAGGTGTACCTGTGAATGTATTTCAAGGCTTACCTTCAAACTCAGTGCCTCTTCGCTTGACATCATGGGAAGATCAAAAGAAATCAGCCAAGACCTTAGAAAAAAAATTGTAGACCTCCACAAATCTGGTTCATCCTTGGGAGCAATTTCCAAACACCTGAAGGTACCACGTTCATCTGTACAAATCATAGTACGCAAGTATAAACACCATGGGACCACGCAGCTGTCATACCACTCAGGAAGGAGATGCGTTCTGTCGCCTAGAGATGAACGTACTTTGATGTGAAAAGTGCAAATCAGAACCAGTAAAGGACCTTGTGAAGATGCTGGAGGAAACAGGTACAAAATTATCTATATCCACACTAAAATGAGTCCTATATCAACATAACCTGAAAGGCTGCTCAGCAAGGAAGAGGCCACTGCTCAAAAACCGCCATTAAAAAAGGCAGACTACAGTTTGCAACTGCACATTGGGACAAAGATCATACTTTTTGGAGGAATGTCCTCTGGTCTGATGAAACAAAAATATAACTGTTTGGCCATAATGACCATCGTTATGTTTGGAGGGAAAAGGGGGGCGCTTGCAAGCCGAAGAACACCATCCCAACCGTGAAGCACGGGGGTGGCAGCATCATGTTGTGGGGGTGCTTTGCTGCAGGAGGGACTGGTACACTTCACAAAATAGATGGCATCATAAGAATGGAAAATTATGTGGATATAGTGAAGCAAGCTTGGTCGCAAATGGATCTTCCAAATGGACAATGACCCCAAGCATACTTCCAAAGTTGTGGCAAAATGTCTTAAGGACAACAAAGTCAAGGTATTGGAGTGGCCATCACAAATCCCTGACCTCAATCCTGTAGAAAATTTGTGGGCAGAACTGAAAGAGCGTGTGTGAGCAAGGAGGCGTACAAACCTGACTCAGTTACACCAGCTCTGTCAGGAGGAATGGGACAAAATTCACCCAACTTATTGTGGGAAGCTTGTGGAAGGCTACCTGAAACATTTGACCCAAGTTAAACAATTTAAAGGCAACTCTACCAAATACTAATTGAGTGTATGTAAACTTCTGACCCACTGGGAATGTGATGAAAGAAAGAAAAGCTGAAATAAATCATTCTCTACTATTATTCTGACATTTCACGTTCTTAAAATAAAGTGGTGATCCTAACTGACCTAAGACAAGGGATTTTTACTAGGATTAAATGTCAGGAATTGTGAAAACTGAGTTTAAATGTATTTGGCTAAGGTGTATGTAAACTTCCGACTTCAACTGTATATATACACACACTGTGTTTCTGGGAATGTTTTATTTGTAGATTGCAGTGAGGTTCTGAGAACCTTTTACTCTGGTTCCTTGAAAATCTTATGAACAATCTGAGAATGGATATTATTGGTTATCTGAAGGCCTTTTAATAACTTCCTTACAACTTTTAATAACAATGCTATTTATGTATTTATTTTTTAACTGCAAGCACAGATAGGACACATGGCAATTCAATTCCTGAGGCATCAATCATGCAAAGACATTTTGTTTTTATTGTGACACGGCAGCAGTGAGATTTGAACCTCTGATCTTCCGGTTTCTATCCATGGAATTAGTCCACTGTTCCACTCGAAGGGAGCAGGCATGCCATGTTTTTTTTAGACATACAAAGCTGTTCATTTTAGTCTGTTGCAACGGATCCCATTTCAAAGGAAACAAGTTATCATTAAGATCAGGTGTGGCCGATGAGTGGGCACGGCCAACACATCTGAACACACTTAACAGAGGATAGAGAGAGTTTTGTTGATGCTGAGAACGGAATGTATATGTGTTTTTTTTTTAAACATTCTCGGAACGTTCTTACGTTTCCTTGTGGTTTTTTTATGGCAAGTTTTATTAACGTTCTCTGAACAATTTGAGGATATAATCAGGAAATAACCATAGGTCAACCAAACTCTCACCATGCTCTCAGACACATATGGTTGTTTGAAGGTTTAATGTGCTATCTGGGTATGGTGTAGTTTAATCAGTGTGACTAGGGCCAACATACCATTATCTCTGACAGGACCATCAAGCAAAGAGAGACAAATACATGCTCAACCCTAAAGGTCAACCCTAAACCCTACCAGCCGTTTCACCCACCAGACAGACCAGTTCCAAACAAGAACTAAAAATGACCTGTCTCAGTTATGTCTCAGAGTTCCAGAGCTCGGAGTTCTGAGTGGAGTGTTTTTCCTGGGAAGGACATGGTCCGAGTCAACCAATGGCAATAACAAGGCACACGCCACCACAACTAGGGGGGCCTAGAGACCATAACACCGTCTGTCTGATGTTTATTTCACTATACTCCACTCTGGTAATTGCTCAGAAGTGATACTTATGGAGAAGTTAGGCCTCAACCTGTGTTTGGCCCGTCTGTGATTGAAAACACACTCATCCAGGGGAATAAAACGTTTTTTTAAAAGAATTGCGGCTAAGCCTGTTAGTCTTTACTAATCAACTCCAGACCAGACAAAGGAGTATGTTCTGGTAATTGAACGGTAGCAAAACAAGGTCTGGTGCGTTGGACAAATCGGGGGAATCTATTTTCGGGGGGATTTGTGCAACATTAAGGAGCTCAATGTGTACCTGACTGCCACTTCACTTTACAGGTTCTCATATACCGTTTGTGTCTCACAGGCGGGCGATGTGAAAGTGGTCTGTCTGTAACTGCCCTCTATAAAAGCCCATTGGTCAACGTTAACAACGTTAGCTCTCACCTCGGCCAATCATAGGTGCATATTGGAGTCCAGAGGAATGCTTAATGTTACAGTTGTGTCCAGAATAAACTCTATGGTCAATAGAGTTGGCCTTATAGCAAGACGTTTCAGCTGGAGAGAGACAGGAAAGTGGAGGAGGTCAGAATTTGGAAGTGTTGCAATCCTGTGAAGGTTGCACATTGCACACACACACACGTACACAATCTTCATGTTATATGCCAGACTGTGTAAACCAACCACTGAGCCCCACTGAGCCCCAAGGTGTATGTCTGTAAACAATATGAACAATAACACCATACAGAAAACAGCACTAACCAGCTGTTTACATCAATGGGGAGAGACTGAAGGTCGGGACGAGCCAATGGGAGGCTGTCACTGGACTGGGGCCACTTGCAGTTACGGAGTATAGTAGCTGTGATGGTCTAGCAGTCGGAGGCAGAGGCCAAGCGAGAGATGATGAGGGAGGTGGCGGAGGAGAGGGTGTCGGTACCAACTGTGCCCATGCCAGCCCTGCCAGTGGTGGTTAACCGACCCAGGTCACCTACACTTCCTCTGGCCTCTCCTCCGCCTCTCCTCTCTGCTCCTCCTCCTCTTCCTCTCCTTCAGAGGGAAAACAGTCTAGTCTAAATAATGGTGTAATTTTGGGCTCTTACATTGGGGCTGGAGTGCTAGGATAGGGGGATAAATATAGCATCCGACCAGCAGCATCAACCAGGGGAGGGTTGGCTTTCGGCTGCTGAAACCGATTAAGAAACATAGCGAACAAAAATGTTTTTTTTTCATAAGCGGTGTTAAGATGTGTGGCTTGACTCCAGCTGCAGGCTGTAAAATAAATTCAGATGTGTCAGCCTACGCAAGCTATTATAACTGGGTTCTGTCTTCCGCTGCTTGCTCGCCCTCCATCTCTCCCTCCCTTCCTCGCCTCACTCCTTCCCCCTTTCCTCCCTTTCCCTCTCTCTGCGTGCAGTCGGCTGGTCCATGAAGATGAGACAGGGGGGAGTGTGTGTGTGTGTGTGTGTGTGTGTGTGTGTGTGTGTGATGCCTCTGTCTGTCTCAGACTCCAGACTCCAGACCTGTCTCACATGCCACTGTGAGTGTCATGCTCCAAAAGTATTTACCACCCTGCTGTTCTGGCACCTGCAATAGAGCTTTGCCTATTCAAAGAGACTGGATAAACGTGTGTGTGTGTGTGTGTGTGTGTGTGTGTGTGAGATACTATATAACCACAGGAGGTTGGTGGCATCTTAATTGGGGAGGACAGGCTCGTGGTAATGGCTGAAGCGGAATAGGTGGAATGGTATCAGATGCATCAACCACATGGTTAATGCCATTCCATTTGCTCTGTTCCAACCATTATTATGAGCTGTCCTCCCCTCGGCAGCCTTCCAATGTATATAACCATATATACTGAACAAAAATATAAACGCATCAATTTCAAAGATTTTACTGAATTACAATTCATATAAGGAAATCATTCAATAGAAATTAATTAATTAGGCCCTCATCTATGGATTTCACATGACTGGGAATACAGATATGCAGATACTGTGGATCAGAAAATCAGTCAGTATCTGGTGGGACCACAATTTGCCTCATGCAGCGTGACACATCTCCTTCACATATAGTTGATCAGGCTGTTGATTGTGGCCTGTGGAATTTGGGGTGGCAGGTAGCATGGTGGTTAGAGACTTGGGCCAGTAACTGAAAGGTTGCTTGATCGAATTCCTGAGCTGACAAGGTAAACATCTGCCTTTCTGCCCCTGAACAAGGCAGTTAACCCACTGTTCCTAGGCCGTCATTGTAAATTAGAATTTGTTCTTAACTGACTTGACTGGTTAAATAAAAAAATTAATTTAGAAAAATGTTGTCCCACTCTTCTTCAATGACTATGCTAAGTTTCTGGATATTAGCGGGAACTGGAACATACTGCGTACATGTCAATCCAGAGCATCCCAAACATGCTCAATGGGTGACATGTCTGATAAGTATGCAGGCAATGGAAAAACAGGGACATTTTCAGCTTCAAGGAATTGTGTTCAGATCCTTGCGACATGGGACCATGCATTATCATGCTGAAACATGAGGTGATGGCGGTGGAGGAATGGCACGGCAATGGGCCTCAGGATCTCGTCATGCCATCTCTGTGCATTCAAACTGCCATCGATAAAAAATGCAATTGTGTTTGTTGTCCATAGTATATGCATGCCATTACCCCACCGCGACCATGGGACACTCTGTTCACAATGTTTGCATTAGCAAACCGCTCATCCACACGATGCCATACAAGTGGTCTGCGGTTGTGAGGCCGGTCGGACGTACTGCCAAAATTACTCTAAAATACTCTAAATACTCTAAATACTCTAAAATTACAGAGGTGGCTTATGGTAGAGAAATTAATATTCAATTCCCTGACAACAGCTCTGGTGGACATTCCTCCAGTCAGCATGCCAATTGCACGCTCCATCAAAACTGTGGCATTATGTTTTGTGACAAAACTGCACATTTCAGAGTTATTGTCCCCAGCACAAGGTTCACCTGTGTAATTATTATGCTGTTTAATCAGCTTCTTGATATGCCACACCTATCAAGTGGATGGATTATCTTGGCAAAGGAGAAATGCTCACTAACATGTTATTTTTGAGGGAAATAAGATTGTGTGTATGACTAACTAGGACCATAACCTAAACACTTCACGTAGAATGGGTCTCCAAATTATAGCCTCAACTAGGGGAAACTGGGTATTATGCAACCAGTATAAAACGTATAATTTTTTCTCTCAGAAAAATATCCCAGTATTCTTTACCGAGGAGTCACACTAATAAATGTCACCGCATTCTTGCCTCCCCCTCAGTTTTCAGCGACTCTATTCTTAGGGTGCCATTCATTGAAGAAAACCAACAGGTCGTCTGTGTCAACAGAGTGTCTCACCGCCACACTGTGTCGTGACTCGTTGTGACGTTGTGGAGCCTGCCTACGTCAGGGAAACCCGGTTGAGTGGGTGGAGGGGCTCCAGCCCTCATTAGGACGAGTGGAGCAGTCTCCAAAGTTATTAGGCATTATGACGAGGAGACCATCCCCATCCTGACGATTTCCATACTGATGCTATTTTAGGTTGGACCTGGGTCTGTTTTGAGTTTTATCCCCAAAGCCACAGCATTATTAACGGAATTGAGCAATGTTTACTGAAAGACTTGCCTGACTCAGTCGAGGCAGATGGGCGAAGAGACTGATAGTAGGAATGTGACATATGGAAAACATTTCTTGAAGTTTAAACTGCAATTTTTGGGGGGTTTTCCATTAAAATGTATTCAATTCCACGTGAATTAACAATGCAGCTGCGCTGCTGCCAGCAACAGTTTGGGTCTCACGGTACGACCCTGGTTAAGCAGCTGTACTGCCATTACTGTACCTCAATTGCACCTCGCAAAGTTTGCATTTGCTTGTCATTTAACTTGTCAAAGTATTGCAATACAGAACTTCGCTGCGGTCGCTTGCCTTTCTTTGTCATTTTCCCAACTGTTAATGACGGAGATGTAGTGGTGGAGAGTCGACTCCAAAATAATTGATTCCTCGACTCCTTGCGTGTCAACTCCGGGTGTAAACTCCCATTTCTGAGTGTCGACTCCTAAGATTCAGTATTTTTGGAACTGAAGAGACGGATTAGTTGCAGTTTCTTGGCTTGTAATGTCTCGCAACTTCCGTAAAGTAGGGTCAATGAATCAATGAATAGGCTAGGATATTTTGAATCAAATAACATTTTATTTGTCACGTTTCGTAAAACAACAGGTGTAGACTAACAGTGAAATGCTTACTTATGGAACCTTCCCAACAATACAGAGAGAATATTAACCCCACCGCCAATGAGTAGCGTTAACTATGTGCAGAGGTACGAGGAGAGGAAGATGTATGTACATTTATTTATCTAGGCCAGTCAGTTAGGAACAAATTCTTATTTTCAATGACGGCCTAGGAACAGTGGGTTAACTGCCTTGTTCAGGGGCCGAACGACAGATTTTTACCTTGTCAGCTCAGGAATTCGATTTTGCAACCTTTCGGTTACTAGTCCAATGCTCTAACCACTAGGCTACCTGCCGCCACAGGTATGGGTAGGGGTAAAGTGTGATGTTGTGGGTAGGGTTAAAGTGTGATGTTGTGGGTAGGAGTAAAGTGTGATGTTGTGGGTAGGATTAAAGTGTGATGTTGTGGGTAGGGGTAAAGTGTGATGTTGTGGGTAGGGGTAAAGTGTGATGTTGTGGGTAGGGTTAAAGTGTGATGTTGGGGGTAGGGTTAAAGTGTGATGTTGTGGGTAGGAGTAAAGTGTGATGTTGTGGGTAGGGGTAAAGTGTGATGTTGTGGGTAGGGTTAAAGTGTGATGTTGTGGGTAGGGTTAAAGTGTGATGTTGTGGGTAGGGATAAAGTGTGATGCTGTGGGTAGGGGTAAAGTGACTAGGCAACATGATAGATAATAAGCAGTAGCAGCAGCGTATGTGATGAGTCAAAAGAGTTAGTGCAAAAGAGTGTCCACGCAGATAGTCCAAGTAGCTATCGGGTTCATTATTTAGCAGTCTTATGGCTTGGGGGTAGAAGCTGTTCAGGTTCCTGTTGGTTCCAGATGTGGTGCATCGGTACCGCTTGCCATGCGGTAGCAGAGAGAAGAGTCTATGACTTGGATGGCTGGAGTCTTTGATTATTTTTAGGGCCTTCCTCTGACAGGAAAGTCCTGGGTGGCAGGGTGCTCGGCACACTGTCTGCACTACCCTCTAAAGCCCCTTTCGCTCAGATGCCAAGCAGTTGCAATACCTAGCGGTTAATGCAGCCAGTCAAGATGCTTTCAATGGTGCAGCTGTATAACTTTTTGAGGATCTGAGGACCCATGACAAATCTTTTCAGCCTGCTGACTGGGAAGAGGCATTGTTGTGCCTTCTTCACAACTGTGTTGGTGTGTGGACCATGTTAATTCCTTAGTGATGTGGACTCTCGACCTGTTCCACTACAGCCCTGTCGATGTGGATCATTTTTCGGTTTGTGATGTTTCTTAATGTCAAGGATCCCAATTTCATTCACACACCTAGCGGATAGCGACAGTAGAAGGGATAGAGAAGATACATGTAAACACTGTGTGGCTTAAGGTGGGGCAAGCTAAAAGCAACAACGGTTAGCCATGATGTCACTAATGTACTTATGAAATATGACACAAAGGAATATACATTCTGACAAGCTTCAAGAGGAGGAAGTGTTTACCACACACTGTGCGATTCGGTACTCACACTGTAGTGTGAGGATTTAGAAATGTGAAGAAAGAAAAGAAAAGCATAGGTTAATTACTGTATCAAAGATTTATTTAACACAGCTTCCGCTTGTCAGATACTTTTTAAGAGCCTTTAGTAGGCTAAAAAAATAGACAGCCATTTTTTGACGAGTCTTCACCACCTCCATTCTACTGGCTGCCGTACCTCCGCAAGACTGTGGTTTTCTTCAACGGTGCAATCACAACATCGTTCCTCATCGTCATCACTTCCTGTCTATAGAGGGAGGTGAGACTAGAGAACCCTATCTGTCTGGACTCTGTCTGGGAAACAAACCAAAAAGTGGGTTCAGCTTTACTTAGCCAACTGTGCTATATATGGGGGTTCAAGATATGGGTTATGGTATATTATGTGATTGTGGGGTTGTGACTAGAGAAACTGGATTTGTCTGGAGTCTGTCTGGGAAAATTAACATAAAAGTGGGTTAAACTTTACCTACTGTAGGCTATCTAGGTGTAAGATATGTTCAGTTGTTCAGTTGAAATGTCCCACTCTATGCTTAAGGTAATAGTATATAATATCTTAATGTCATGTGACATCAAAATATGAGGTCCTATTAATACTGTAATTCGTTACCTGGGATCTTCCTTTTCTAAGAAGGTACATTTTTAAGTAAAGAATGTAGTTGAAAGTTATTGCTTTGAATTGCGTCAAGCTGATTTGATTTTGTCTGACTGAAGAAGGGAATCATTTATCTGGTCTGTCGAACTTCCACTCCTGTTGGTTCCTTCTCTCCTCTCTCAGTCTGCAGCTGTTTCCCATATGTGCCTCTGCAACCGCCTGTTGCACAAGAACAGCAGCGAAGCGACATGTAAACACAGCAATTACCCTCGATTAAAGTGGCAAAATAACGCCAGAGACATTTTCTTAAATGTTTTTAACCAATATCTTTTCATATAGAACCAACCCAGGATAGCCCAGTCAACCTCTCGTATAGTCATTATCCTAAACAAAAAAAAGAAGGCGCCCTATCTCCTCCACCCCAAAACAAACCAGCCCACTCACTGGCCTATTGTAACGGGTGTCGTCGGAAGGATGAGACCAAGACGTAGCGTTCTTTGAGTTCCACATAATTCATTAACGAAGTGAAACTTTAGAAAAAACAAAACAATAAAGAATACAATGACCCAACAGCTTTGTTGTGCAAACTACCTGCACACAAACAAAGAACAAGATCCCACACAGAAGGAGGGAAAGGGCTGCCTAAGTATGATCCCCAATCGGAGACAACGATAGACAGTTGCCTCTGATTGGGAACCATACTCGGCCAGAAAAAAAAGAAATAAAGAACATAGAATGCCCACCCAAATCACACCCTGACCAAACCAAATAGAGACATAAAAAGGCTCTCTAAGGTCAGGGCATGACACCTATATAACACATTAAGGTTGTGTAAAATTTGGTGTAAATGATGTTAATTAAAAACACAAACACATTTAATTCCCCCTATATTCTGTACATCTCGGACTCACTTCCCGCCTCAAATTCACCGTAATAATAAACGTGACATATATACAGTATGTGCACCCTATGGCCTATTGGGGCATTCATGGGCTTTTATTTATTCATTGAACCTTCATTTACCAGGTAAGTTGATTGAGAGCATGTTGTCTTTTATAGCAATGACCTGGGGAAGAGCAGGGATGATTGAGCCAAGCTGGAGACGATTAGGTGGACATGATGGTATGAGTACCAGATTGGGAATTTAGCCAGGACACCGACTCTTACAATAACTGCCACGGGATCTTTAGTGACCACAGAGAGTCTAGACACCCGTTTTAACTTTGCAGAGCAATGTCCCCTTCACTGCCCTGGGATCTCTTTAGACCAGAGAGAAGAGGGCCAATTCTTCAACCAATAAGGTTTTAGCTAGCTTGATAAGCTAGCTAACGTTGCTAATAATAAAGTTGGCTAGCTTGCTTAAATTGAAAATATTGTCAAACTAGCTGGCAGTGGCGGGTTTAGGTATAGGTGACATGGGCAGACGCCCAGGGCGGCACGGGGCGGCCGCACCAAACAATTTGGAATGGTGACATTTGCACGATCGGTTTTCTATCGCTCATTTGCACGTCACGTCAATGATATCATGTCACCGTGTGGGACTGTGGGTCAATTAACCTTGTCGGAGTTGGCGCCCTGATTCTAGTTTGTGAGCTAGGCAGGCTACTGCCTGGGAAGGTCTCCCACTCAGAAGTACGAGTTGGGGAGGGGGCCGGGGGTAGGTTGACCTCAGGTCTCCCCACTCGAAGCCCAAGGTAGGGGGAGTGGGGGAATCGATCAAATATTTTGGAGCATCCTCTGGCACAGGCTAGGAGCCATCTACCTCCTCAGCCACACAAGCCTCTTCAGAAATGACTTCGGAGCCTCAGGATGAGGAGCCATCCACCTCCTCAGCCACACAGGTGTCTTCACAAATGTTGTCTGAGCCTGACGATGAGGATGAAGACCCATTTGCTTCCACATCTTCCCAGCAGGATTCTTTAGGTATGTTTGTGCGCATTACGTGTGGGTACACGCACATGTGTTTATGTGTGCATCCCTGCATAACATAAACAAAATTAATAATTTCCCTTTTGCAAAGTTTTATGCTTCCATATTGTAGGTAACAATGATGATTTTATTATTACTGGGTATGTATGTGGGTGGGATGTTCCACCACTATAAAACTATAAATGCTGTGAATAAAGTGTGTAAACTAATGCCCATGTGCTCTCCATTAGAATCCCCACCAAATCCTGCTTTTTTTTTGTGGGGGTGGGGCTGAAGTGGGGGTTCGCCCAGGGAACCATACAAGCTAGAACCACCACTGCTAGCTGGGCTTCATTATCTGCATTGATATGTTTGTAATTGTCCAAAACTGATATATTCTCATCTTTTGGTTGAAAAGGTGAAAGGTCGTGGTGAAATGTCACAACTCGGCAACGTGGGTAACAACATTTTCTCAGAGTTTCCCACTTGCAATTAAGACTTGGAGAGTTGTTCAAGTGAAACTTCCTAGTCAGAACTCCGAACTTCCAATAACTCCGACAGCATGTGAACGCCCCATATGTGCTTTTGAATAATGTCTTAAAAAATAACCAACATTATACTTAAAAATGTGAACTTGTTTTGACACTTGAACCCTTAATTTACTTCCTATAGGAAAACGATTTGTTTTTCCTCGTTAGTGTGCACTTCCTTGGAACCCCAGTTAGCTCTCTATTAACCCAAGGATGAGGAGAGCTTAGGAGAGTTTAGAATTACATATAGAATCATAGGATCTCTATGGAAGAGACTTCCTGAAACTGTCATTGTCAGTTACAGAACTCTAGGGATAATTCCCATAATTCCACAGACATTCAGTGGTGTAAAGTACTTAAGTAAAAATAATTTTAAGTAGTTTTTTGGGGTATCTGTAGTTTAATATTTATATTTTTTACAATTTTTACTTTTACTTTACTACAGTCCTAAAGGAAATAATGTACTTTTTACTCCATACATTTATCCTGACACCCAAGAGTACATTTTGAATGCTTAGCAGGACAGAAAAATGGTCCAATTCATGCACTTATCAAGAGAACATCCCTGGTCATCCCTACTGCCTCAGATCTGGTGGATTCACTAAACACAAATGCTTCGTTTGTAAAAATGTACAATGATGTCTGAGAGTTGGAGTGTTCTTCTGGCTATCCGTAAATAAAAAACAAACAAGACAATTGTGCCATTTTGTTTGCATAATATAATCAAATTTGATACTTAAGTATATTTTTGCCATTACATTTACTTTCAATACTTAAGTATATTTAAAACGAGATACTTTTAGACAAGTCGTATTTTACCAGGTGGCTTGCACTTTTACTTGAGTCATTTTCTATTAAGGTATCTTTACTTTTACTCAAGTATGGAAATTGGGTACTTTTTCCACCATGGCAGACATCCGCATGATGCCCACATCCTGTGACTAACAGGAACAGGTAATGCTAGGTAAATGCTAGGTTTTATGATAAATAGGTCTGGTTTGCCATCACAACCCTTTAACCCTGGCCCCGCCCTGAGCTTACAGTTCTTTCTGTTTCAGCACTTAGTTAGTGTAATGTTAGCACTGATGATCTTTACAAATATGAAAGAAAAATGTGGCTTATTTTTGGGCTCGACTCAATGTTATGTATGCTGATGTTGAACATTACTAGACTGCAAAAGCAAAACCACTGCATTAAGTAATGGATCAATCGTTATTTTTTCTTGAAAAAACTGTCTTCAAAACAATTAAGACAAAAAAAGAATACCTCATGGTTGTTGATACAGGTCTTTTAATGTGTGTTCCATTGACAATTCATACTATATCAGCTTGAGGTCTATCAACCCTCAAGAGCATTGCATGTGGTTGATGTTTTCATGAAGAACTTTAGTTTCTCCTGTAAAACCATTGACATGTTCCCGCTTGTCTCTATCTGCAACTTACTCCGACTATCTCTCTCTTCCACTTGTGTAAACCCTAGAGTTGGAGATCCAGGAGTGCCATAGAAACCAAACAAAAACAAATCAAGTAATTGTTTTTTAGCCCAACTATTTCCTCTGTAATAGCAGTTATTATAAGGGTGGTTTCATTGAGACATCCAATGTCCTACCTGGGTGAGATATGTCCTGACATGAAAAATCATTAACTTCTTCATCTACAGGTGCAGCTCAACACACACCTTACCTCTACAGAGGGATAAGGCCTTGAGCCTGCATTTCTCCTGAGAAAATTACAACTTGAGCGACACTTTCAGACAGGCAATAGCTTATTTGCTCAACCCGAGACATAGCTACATTAAAACACACTGGATCGCCAATGTTCATGAAAACAGTCTGTTTACAGTGCTTTAACAAGGTCTGAGTGCCGAGGAACGCAAAAATAAATTATTTCTTGAGTGTCAACACTTCAATAATGCTATAAACGTCACTCTCCACCAGTTCTTATTCTTATAAAGGCCTCTATAAAAAGGGTTGGGTAGCTTCGGGTAGACGGAAATGTAAATCTGAAAATGAATTGTTAGCTTTTTACGAGACAACTTGGTCTTCTCCAGAGGGATACCGCTACAGCAATAAAAATGGGTGACTTTGAGAGTTTTGGATATGAGGCCGATGTTGCGTAACCCTGGATTTTTCTGTCTGTCGACCTAGTTTTCCTTACCAGGTTTGGGGGAGGGTAATGGAGGAGGATTTGGGGCAAATTAAAAGTACCCATTCGTTCTATGCCAGGACCCGGTTTCCCAAAAGCATCTGAAGGCTAAGTTCATCGTTAGAACCATCAAAATCGATGAAATTAGACTTAAGATGCTTTAGAGAAACCGGCTCCAGCCCTCTTTGTATAATGAAAGACATGTTTCCTGAATAGGTGACTTAGTCCACTTGTCATGTGAATAACATTTACAGACTTTGTCTTTAACGAAGGCTTCATGTCAGAACACCTGAGAGCCTACAGTTATCCAAGATGACACCACGCGTGCATGTATGTATGCAAGAAGACACAATCACATGTACAGCGTGTACAGTTTGCGGTTCCTTTGAATATTGATTTCAAGAGGCCAACACGTTGAAAAAACAAAGACTCAAATCCACAGCGGAATCAAAACATATACAGTATGTAGACCACATGCCACTTCCAAACAAAATAGGTACAACCCCATAGCATAGAAACAAACATTGTGGGCAATTGTGGTGTTTCTATGCATTGAGGAATGGCGGTAACCTCCTGACTTTGGGACAATATTAGCATCCAACAATGTCCAGCACAGGAGGCTGCTGAGGGGAGAATGGAGCGTAATAATGATCAGAACAGAGCGAATGGAATGTCATCAAACACCTGGAAACCGTGTGTTTGATATATTTGTTACCATTCCACTTATTCAGCTCGAGTCATTACCACGAGCCCATTCTCCCCAATTAAGGTGCCACCGATATAACATCTCAACATGTCGACATCTTAACCCAAGCTAGGGAGTAGCTGACTAACAAGCTGTTGATTTGACGAAACTTGTTTGTTGTTTACTTGAGGGTTGACTTGGGGTTTTGAAATCTATGCCCTCCAACTTGGACACATAAACACAGGACATACTGTTTTTTTGGGTGTCCTGACAGGACTGGGAGGACCAAGATCAGGCACGACATGTCATGTCGCAGCCAGGCAACGACCCACAACTTGGATACATAAATACCTACACAGTCTCAGGGGGGGGGGGGGGTGTGCTTCCCAAATACACCCTATTCCCGAAATAGAGCACTTCTTTTCACCAAAAGTAGTGCACTATATAGAGAATAGGATGCCATTTAGGAAACAAACTGGGTGTCTGTCGTACCAGGACCAGACAAGACATGTCATGCTCTTCAGCCAGGCAGTGCTGCCTTCCAGGCCCCCCTCTATGTACAGACGTGTTCACTCACTCTAGCCTAAGGGTCCTTAGCCTGAGCCCCACCACAGCTATGCACTGTCTGACCAGAACCCTGGAGCAAGGGTGTACACATACGAACATACACAAACAGAGAGACACAAGCGCATAGTACACAGGCCTACACACACACACATGCACCTGCACACAGCCCTGATCCACTCACCAGTTGCAGACAACAAGGGGAAAACAACTGCTCTCTCTCTTTCACGCTTTCTCTCAGTACGGCAACTGCAAGGTACCTGACCGCAAGGCGCTCCAGAGGGTGGTGAGTATGGTCCGGTACAGAGTTACCAGGTCAGAACTCTGACTGGGCCACTCCAGAAGGCGTATTTTCTTCTGTTGAAGCCATTCTGTTGTCGATTTACTTCTGTGTTTTGGGTCGTTGTCCTGTTGCGTCGCCCAACTTCTGTTGAGCTTCAATTGGCGTACAGACAGCCTAACATTCAAAATGTCTTGATAAACTTGGGAATTCATTTTTCTGTCGATGATAGCAAGCTGTCCAGGCCCTGAGGCAGCAAAGCAGCCCCAAACCATGATGTTCCCTCCACAATACTTTACAGTTGGGATGAGGTTTTGATGTTGGTGTGCTGTGCTGTGCTTTTTCTTCTCCACACATAGATTTCCAGAGATTTCCGTAAGTCTTTAGCTGACACTCTAGGATTCTTTTTAACCTCATTGAGCATCCTGCTCTCTACTCTTGCAGTCATCTTTGCAGGATGGACACTCCTAGGGAGAGTAGCAACAGTGCAGAACTTTCTCCATTTATAGACAGTTTGTCTTACCGTGGACTGATGAACATCAAGGCTTTTAGAGATACTTTTGTAACCCTTTCCAGCTTTATGCAAGTCAACCATTCTTTATCATAGGTCTTCTGAGATATCTTTAGTTCGAGGCATGGTTCACATCAGGCAATGCTTCTTGTGAATAGCAAACTCAAATTTTGCGACTGTTTTTTATAGGGAAAGGCAGCTCTAACCAACATCTCTAATCTCGTCTCATTGATTGGACTCCAGGTTAGTGGACTCCTGACTCCAATTATTTTTTGGAAAAGTCATTAGCCTATGGGGTTCACATACTTTTTCCAACCTACACTGTGAAGTTTAAATTATGTATTCAATATAGACATAAAAAATACAATAATTTGGGTGTTGTTAGGTTTAGCACACTGTGTTTGTTCATTGTGACTAAGATGAAGATCAGGTCAAATTGCATGACTAATTTATCCAGGTAATTCCAAAGGGTTCACATATTTTTTCTTGCCACTGTATGTGGATCTAGCCAGGACAATGAACATAGGTCCTCCAGCACTAGACTGATGCTCCATGCCACACCACTACCAGCCAGGCAGCCTGACAGCAGGGACAGAGCTGTCTTCCTTCACTCCAAACCAAGTGCCTGGTACCTCTTACACCTCACACCGCCACAGCCTACCCCCTGCAGCTCCAGCCCGCTGTTCCTGCCCCATCTGTTTTCCTCAGCCCCACATCCCTCACCTCAGCCCTACCTTCCCTAGCCCCATGCTCCAGACCCATCTCCACACCCCACGTCCCTAGCCCAAACCCCTCAGTCCAAGTCTGCCCCACATCCATTGTCAGCCCCACACACAACCACACTGCCTTCCCCATTTCCAGTCTGCCTCACAGCCAGCCTCAGCTCTAACTTACCCAATCTCAGTCTGCCTCACAGCCAGCCTCAGCTATTCCATTAAATGCACCAGTCTCATCCCTGGTTACCCTGGGCCATCGCAGTCAGCCTCACCATTCCTCAGATGTCTCTGCACGTTCTTTTATAAAACCTGCAGAATGACGGTGTCTGACTGACTGGCTGACTGCTGCATGCTGGTCTACGTGTAAATCATAAAAGGCCCGATTCATGAAGTTGCATATGTGTGAGGTGCTGTTGGTTGGTGGGGTTCTCTATAAAATATCAATGCAATTTATTGGATGGTTGTATATGATGATCATTCACTGTGGCAAAACTTTGAATTGTTGATCCACACCAAATGAAAGTTATTGAATATTTCTAGGCTTCTGAAGTTGTCCGTCCTAATATGTTTGTATAAGACTGCCATCTATGGGTCACATAGGGAAATACTGATTATTATTTCAGAACTGAAACAATAACAGCAAAGAGAATCTCTGATAACAGCATACATCAGTGGAGGCTGCTGAGGGGAGGATGGTTTATAATAGTGGATGGAATGGAGTCAGTGGAATGGTATCAACCTCATGGAAGCCATGTGTTTGATGTGCTTGATACCATTCCATTGACGTCATTCCAGCCATTATTATTGCAAGGACCGACGCCAGGGATGAGAAGCAGGTACTGGGAGTTGAACATTTAATGAGAAACAGACAGGTAACAGGACAGAACCAGCGTCAGCACACGGGTAAACAAGGACATTTGACAATCAATGCAGAAGCAGGGAACAGAGTAGTGAACCAGACTGATATAGGGAAGGTAATGACAGAGGGGATTGAGTCCAGGTGCGTCCAATAATCACTGACGTGTGTGCCGGGGGAAGGCAGGTTATGCGTAATGATGATGGCAGGAGTGCGCAATGCTGGGAAGCTTGGTGCCTTCGAGCGCCAGGGTGGAAGAGTGGGAGCAGTCGTAACAATTATGAGTCGTCCTCCCCTTGGCAGCCTCCACTGACATACAGGTAGTTTAAGTTATATTCCGAATGCATTATTGGTGAATTATTGCATTGTTGAATGAGATTACAAGGGTATTCACAAAAGAAAAATGTATTCATGGAAGAAGATAACAATGTTTTTGTATGTAAATATTTTATTTCTTTGTTATTTGACTGCTAAAAATGATTTGATTGGGCTATTTTTGGAGGGTAATAAATGTGCGTTGCGAACGTGATGTCATTTTATTACCTGATGAGGTCATACATGTTCTCCTGGAATTATTTAAGAAGATTTAGAGTGAGGGGGTTATACTTTCTGGGTGGAAACATGTAGTAATATTACCTTTTGTAAAGCCTGGTAAAGATCCTTCATGTGCTGATAGTTACAGACCAGTAGCACTGACCTCTAACTTGTAAACTGACGGAAAATATGATAGTCAACAGACTGTCCTATTTCCTGGAACATTATTGAGTCAATATCAAAGTAGATTCCATAAAGGTGGATGCATTAGTAAAAGTGAGCAATGAAGTTGAAAAAACTTTGGTCATGAAAGAAGTAGCCTAATGGCTACTGTCTTTTTTTACATTGAAAAGGCCTACGACACAATGTGGAGAAACGGGCTATTGGTGGGAGGTTATATAACTAGGGTTTGGCCTTCATATTTAATCTCTGTTTTCGAGTTAAAATAGGATCCATTTTATGCAATGCCTATGGAGTTGACAATGGTATTCCTCAAGGCAGTGCTATCAGTCCTATTCAATATTATGATTAACAATGTGTTTACGAATGTGGGTAGGGGCATTGGGGCTTCCCTATATGCTGACTTTAGAGCTACTTGGAATTGGGGAAGGAATGTCTCTCATGTGACCAAATCTATTCAACAATCTATAGTGGCTGTTGAAAGATGGTCGATTGACTGTGGTTTTAAATTGTCAGTGGCTAAGTCTTGCTGTATTTTCTTCTCGAAGAAGAAAGTTGCTGATTAATATACAGTTGTTTCTGAATGGACAGCCTATCGGTAGGCTTTCTACCTTCAAATATTTGGGTATATGGTTCAATGAGAGATATACATGGAAAGATCATGTCATAAATGTTGAAACAAAGTGTAAGCAGGTGGTGAATCTTATGTGCTCGGACTCTGGTTTTATGAATGGGGTGCTGACATAAACGCTGATGGATATTTATAGAGCTCTGATGAGGACGACAATTGATTAGGGTTGCATAGTTTATGGAGCATCGGCAAAGACTTGGCTTCAGAGGCTGGACAGAATCCAGTATATCGCTTTAAGGATATGTGTTGGTGCATTTAAATCAACATCTGTAAGTGCCTTACTAGTGGAGGCAGGAGAGATGCCTTTGGACATACGCAGTAAAAAAAAATCATTATCTTATTGGATTATGACTACAGACCCGTAGCACTTACGTCCGTAGCCATGAAGTGCTTTGAAAGGCTGGTAATGGCTCACATCAACACCATTATCCCAGAAACCCTAGACCCACTCCAATTTGCATACCGATCCACAATTTGCAAACAGATCCACAGATGATGCAATCTCTATTGCACTCCACACTGCCCTTTCCCACCTGGACAAAAGGAACACCTATGTGAGAATTCTGTTCATTGACTACAGCTCAGCGTTCAACCCCATAGTACCCTCAAAGCTCATCACCAAGCAAAACACCTCCTTCTGCAACTGGATCCTGGACTTTCTGACAGGCCGCCCCCAGGTGGTGAGGGTAGGTAGCAACACATCTGCCACGCTGATCCTCAACACTGGAGCTCCCCAGGGGTGCGTGCTCAGTCCCCTCCGGTACTCCCTGTTCACCCACGACTGCAACACCATCATTAAGTTTGCTGACGACACAACAGTGGTAGGCCTGATCACCGACAACGTCAGAGACCTGGCCGGGTGGTGCCAGAATAACAACCTATCACTCAACGTAACCAAGACTAAGGAGATGATTGTGGACTACAGGAAAAGGAGCACCGAGCACGTCCCCATTCTCATCGATGGGGCTGTAGTGGAGCAGGTTGAGAGCTTCAAATTCCTTGGTGTCCACATCAACAACCAACTAGAATGGTCCAAACACACCAAGACAGTCGTGAAGAGGGCACGACAAAGCCTATTCCCCCTCAGGAAACTAAAAAGATTTGGCATGGGTCCTGAGATCCTCAAAAGGTTCTACAGCTGCAACATTGAGAGCATCCTGACCGGTTGCATCACTGCCACCCCAGTCATAGACTGTTCTCTCTACTACCACATGGCAAGCGGCACCGGAGTGCCAAGTCTAGGACAAAAAGGCTTCTCAACAGTTTTTACCCCCAAGCCATAAGACTCCTGAACATCTAACCAAATGGTTACCCGGATTATTTGCATTGTGTAACCCACCCCCAACCCCTCTTTTACGCTTCTGCTACTCTCTGTTTATCTTATATGCATAGTCACTTTAACTATACATTCATGTACATACTGCCTAAATGGCCCGACCAACCAGTGCTCCCGGGGCATTGGCTAACCTGGCTATCTGCGTTGTGTCTCACCACCCGCCAACCCCTCTTTTTACGCTTCTGCTACTCTGTTCATCATATATGCATAGTCACTTTAACGATACCTACATGTACATACCACCTCAATAAGCCTGGCTAACAGGTGTCTGTATATAGCCTTGCTACTCTTTTTTCAAATGTCTTTTTACTGTTGTTTTATTTCTTTACTTACCTACACACACACATACTTTTTTTCCCGCACTATTGGTTAGAGCCTGTAAGTAAGCATTTCACTGTAAGGTCTACCACACCTGTTGTATTCGGCGCACGTGACAAATAAACTTTAATTTGATTTGATTAGACTGAAAGGTTGTGAGGTGGTTCAGCCCACTGTTATTGTTCTAGATGAATGTTGGGAAAATACTAGTAGACAAGGCAGTGGTTTTGGATGAACAGTTGGAAAGCTTGCTGAGGAGAGTGGTCTGAGGGAGTTGAAGTTTGGCCCTTCTGTGGTGATGGGGGATGTTCCTCCGTGGTTACTACTGGCTCTTATTGTTGATCTAACCTCTTATTGTTGATCTAACCTTGGATTAGATCAACGTTGGCCCAATGTCAGTGATATAGGGAAACTGGTTTACAATTACATTGGTAGACGCTTTTATGCATTTTTACCCCATTTCACAGATGGCTCCAAGGACCCAGATAGTGGTCATACAGGAGGAGGTGTTTACTTTCATGAATTTTATGTGCAGATACAGTATGTAGAAGACAAACAGATGAACTGTCTGTATACTCTGTTGGAATGTTGGCAATAGTAGCTGCCCTCCAGTGCCGTGGAGGATGTTCAACCTGTCAGAATTGTGCTCAGATTTTACAACTGCGACCTGGCCAAGATAAAGCATAACAGTGCGACAAAAACAACAACACAGAGTTACACATAAACAAACGTACAGTCAATAACACAAAATATCTATGTACAGTGTGTGAAAATGTAGAAGAGTAGGGAGGTAGGCAATAAATAGGCCATAGAGGCAAAAATAATTACAATTTAGCATTAATACTGGAGTGATATATGTGCAGATGATGATGTGCAAGTAGAGATACTGGGGGAGTAAAAGAGAAAGAGGGTAAGTAATAATATGGGGATGAGGTAGTCGGGTGTGCTATTTACAGATTGTCTGTGTACAGGTACAGTGATCGGTGAGCTGCTCTGACAGCTGATGCTTAAAGTTAGCGAGGGAGATATAAGACTGCAGCTTCAGAGATTTTTGCAATTCGTTCTAGTCATTGGCAGCAGAGAACTGGAAGGAAAGGCAGCCAAAGGAAGTGTTGGCTTTGGGGATGACCAGTGCAATATACCTGCTGGAGCTCGTGCTATGGGTGGGTGTTGCTATGGTGACCAATGAGCTGAGATAAGGCGGGGCTTTACCTAGCAAAGACTTATAGATGACCTGGAGCCAGTGGGTTTGGCGATGGATATGTAGTGAGGGCCAGCCAACGAGAGCATAGAGGTCGCAGTGGTGGGTAGTATATGGGGTTTTGGTGACAAAACGGGTGGCACTGTGATAGACTACATCCACTTTGCTGAGTAGAGTGTTGGGGGCTATTTTATAAATGACATCGCCAAAGTCAAGGAACGGTAGGATAGTCAGTTTTACGAGGGAATGTTTGGCGCCATGAGGGAAAGAGGCTTTGTTGCGATATAGTAAGCCGAGTTTACAGTCTAACCAGACACCTAGGTATTTGTAGTTGTCCACATTTTCTAGGTCAGAACCGTCCAGAGTACTGATGCTAGTCGGGCGGGAGAGTGGGGGCGGCGATCGGTTGAAGAGCATGCACTTAGTTTGGATACTGTATATATTTACTCATTTATCTTCTGGCAAATCTAATAGGAGGGATCTACTAAGTAGTTCTTGATACAGTTTTTTAAAAACTTTTGCAAATGTATTAAAAATCAAAAACGTAAATATTTAATTTGCATAAGTATTCAGACACGTCGCTGCACAGCTATTTTCAGATGTTCGATCGGGTTCAAGTCCGGGCTCTGGTTGGGCCACACAAGGACATTCCGAGACTTGTCCAAAAGCCACTTGTCTTGGCTGTGTTCTTAGGGCGCTCTGGAGCAGGTTACTCTCTGTACTTTGCTCCGTTAATCTTTCCTTCGATCCTGACTAGTAACCCAGTCCCTGCCGCTGAAAAACATCCCCACAGCACGATGCTGCCACCACCGTGCTTCACCATAGGGATGGTGCCAGGTTTCCTCCAGACATGACGCTTGGCATTCAGGCCAAAGAATTTAACCTTGGTTTCATCAGACCAGAGAATCTTGTTTCTCATGGTCTGAGAGTCTTTAGGCAAACTCCAAGCGGGCTGTCATGGGCCTTTTACTGTTTAGTGGCCTCAGTCTGGCCACTTTACCATAAAGGCCTGATTGGTGGAGCGCTGCAGAGATGGTTGTCCTTCTGGAAGGTTCTCCCATTTCCACAGGAACTCTGGAGCTCTGTCAGAGTGACCATCGGGTTCTTGGTCACCTCCCTGACCAAGGCCCTTCTCCCCTGATTGTTTGGCCGGACGGCCAGCTCTAGGAAGAGACTTGGTGGTTCCAAACTTCTTCCATTGAAGAATGATGGAGGCCACTGTGTTATTGGGGACCTTCAATGCTGCAGAAATGTTTTGGTACCGTTCCTCAGATCTGTGCCTCGACACAATCCTGTCTCGGAGCTCTACGGACAATTCCTTTGACCTCATGGCTTGGTTTTTGCTCTGACATGCACTGTCAACTGTGGGACCTTATAAAGACAGGTGTGTGCCTTTCCAAATCATGTCCAATCAATTGAATTTTCCAAAGGTGGACTCCAATCAAGCTATAGAAACATCTGTAGGATGATCAATGGAAACAGGATGCACCTGAGCTCAATGTTGAGTCTCATAGCAAAGGATCTGAATACTTATGTAAATAAGGTAATTCTATTTTTTTAAATAAATTTGCAAACATTTCTAAAAACCTGTTTTTGCTTTGTCATTATAGGGTATTGTGTGTAGATTGATGAGGACAAACATGTGTTTAATCCAGATTAGAATAAGGCTGTAACGTAACAAATGAAGAAAATGTCAAGTGGTCTGAATACTTTTCGAATGCACTGTATATAACGGGGTGGCAGGGTAGCCTAGTGGTTAGACTAGTTACCGAAAGGTTGCAAGTTCAAATCCCCGAGCTGACAAGGTACAAATCCGTCGTTCTGCTCCTGAACAGGCAGTTAACCTACTGTTCCTAGGCCGTCATTGAAAATAAGAATTTGTTCCTAACTGACTTGCCTAGTAAAATAAATTAAAATAAATATCAATGTAGAGTTAATGTAAACCGTGATTGACCACACATTCCAGGACAGTAGGTGGCGGCATGCACCTTAAATCTTTATTTGCGGGCCGCTATTAAACCATGGAAGAAGTTACGTCATTTGACCGCGCCATCTCCAAAAGCAGGCACATTTCAATGACAACCTGCATATGTAACAAATATTAATTACAGAATAATAGAGCCACATAACAATGCAACGAGCCGTTTTTGCACACATTGACTGGACGCATGTTTTCAGTCCTTTGAGGATAGGACAATGTTGTTTGAAGCACAGAGGTAGGCACTCAATGCTGTTTAGCTAGCTACAATGCTAAAAACATTCACACATGAATGCTGACCTACGATACAATTTGTCAGTGGTCAGTTTCTGTCTTGCTTGCATCCTCATAGCAGCTCAAGTGAGCTTTGCAGCTAGAGCTAGTTATTAGCTAACGTAACGTTAACTAACTTAGCTGGCAATTTCACCTTTTGTTTACGTGGTGCTTTTGTAAGGGGTGAGACACTTCAGTCGTTATAGCTAACAGTTATGTTGTTCTGTAGAATAAGAAAAAACTGTAATGCATGTGACACGTTCGACTGCAAAGTAAAATAGCTACATGTTTTAACAAACCCTTTCGTCCTGTTTGAAGCACTACCAGTACAGCTCAGTTCTCGGGCATACAGTGTGATACCGCCCCCGCGCGACGAAGCAGAGAAGGCTCTGCTGCACAGTATGTTGCGGGTGGACCACGCAGGGGAATACGGTGCCAACCGCATCTACGCCGGCCAGATGGCAGTGTTGGGAAGGTCACAGACAGGACCGCTTATTCAGGTATAGGTATTCTGCATTACACATGCACAGATGTAGCTACTTTTCTTACATTCTTGCAGACGGCAATAGCCTAACTACTTGTTTTGGTTTTTAGATGAGTCACTATTGGCTACCATTCCAGTATCCCCAAAGTTAACTTTATGACAACAATTAAAGTGAATGGATGTAATCATGTTGTCAGTGCTTGGTGACCCACAAAAACAAAATGTTGTCATTCCAGCATCCTCAATTATATATTCATTTTCACTATGCTTCAAGGAAATGTGGGATCAAGAGAAGAAGCATCTTGCCAAATTCAATGAGATCCTTGCAGAGAACAGAGTTCGCCCAACGTTGCTGTTGCCCCTCTGGAACGTTGCAGGTTTTTTACTTGGTAAGGAACAAGGCTTCACTCCATACAGTCAACAGTTGTCACATATGCCTGACAAATAAACAAAGGGAATGGATGTATATTTTACATTGTAAAATAAGTAGCCTAGATTTAATGAATTAAAATGGGTCTGTAGGTAAGCACTTAACACGTGCCATTGTAATGTATACTGTGTCTGTGAGTTCTGTTGCAATGAGACAATAATCCAATACAACAGTATGATACATATGGTACTCGGGTGATAGACCATATTCTGTGGTGTGTCCCCGCAGGAGCGGGCACCGCTCTACTGGGTAAAGAAGGGGCCATGGCCTGTACTGTGGCTGTGGAGGAGAGCATCTCAGAGCACTACAACAGCCAGATCAGAGCCCTCATGGAGCAGGACCCAGACAGATACGTAGAGCTGTTAAAAGTAAGATAATGAACCATCCCTCGTACCATGGGCCCTGGAGTTTTTCCTGACCAAGGCTGGGCTCTATCAAGAAAAACTCTGTGCCCCAGCTAGGGCTCTTACTTGTAGCTCTTACAGTAGCTTTCTTTAGTCACAAAGTCAGTTTCCACAGCCACAAAGTCAGGTCCCACAGCCAAAAAGTCCAAATGTAGGCTTTTTGGTCTTTCTTTTAAGGTTAGGCATAAGGTTAGCAGTGTGTTTAAGGTTAGGGTAAGTTTTAAAATCAGATTTCAAGAAGATAAATTGTAGAAATGGGTTGGATTTATGACTTTGTGGCTATAGTAGCTAGTGAGGACCCTCGTACTTTCCTGGTCAGGTAAAACCCTACCCCTATAATTTACTAATGCATACTGTACTTTGTCTTTAGTGTTTGTCTTGATTTCTGAGAAGTGAATGTGGCCATTTATTTTCCATACAGTTAATAAAGGAATTCCGAGATGATGAGATGGAACATCATGATACAGGACTGGAGCACGATGCTGAATCTGTAAGCCCTCTTTCCCCCTTTGATCTTTAGGTTTTACTCTATTTAATCCTTTGGTTAAGCTTCTGTTGTTATGCTGTTATTGACAACAGCTATGGCTGGTGGAGTGAATCTTAATCAAGTTCAGTTCTAATAATAATCAAGCAAGCAATATATCATGATCGGTCAATAATGATGTTATTGTGGTATGTTGTTGTTGTTGTTGTTGTTGCATAGTGATGTCTCAGTGTTTCCCAGTCTTTTTTATGTTGTGGTTTATTGTCCCTGGATCATTATGGGTTTTCCTTTAAATTTATTCCATGAAAACAAGGAAGGGGTTCCGTCTCATTATCTCCCACTCAAATGCTTTGATTCCTCCAAAACTGGGTCATGGTGGGAAAGATTGCGTGCGGCTTGGGAACACTGTGGTGTTACATTCCTTCACTGTTTCCTGTCAAACATCATGTGCTTTGAACTCTTCTGATAAAGGTTTTCTTGTGTTTTCTTTCTTTTGTTTCAGCTACCCGGATACAAGGTTTTGAAGGGTGCAATACAACTTGGCTGCACAGCCGCAATATTTGTGTCTCAGCGCCTATAAAGTAATAATTAATTCAGTTTCTCAAAGATGGTTTTCTAAAAAAATATAATGATTTAAGTAAATTGTATTAGTAAAGTGAACCTGGCTACTTTATACAATGTAATAGTCAGTGCACTTTTCCAAAAAAGGACTCCCATCAAAAATATATGTTTTTTGTCCAATTGTAACCAAGATGTTGTCATTTACTTCAACACTAGCACTGGCAGCCAAACCATATGCCATACCAGCTCAATGCTGAAACCTCTCTGAGTTGGCATCCTAGAATAAGCAAGTTGTCAAAGAGATATTGGTGGGAAAGTTGGTGTAATTCTACCCTCTGTCTGGTCTAGGTGATGGGGATAGTGTGTTATCCTGCTATACTAAGGTATTGTGGTCATCACTGACAGAGCTGGAACCTACCTTCCATGTCTAGTTCATTTTGTAACATCATTGATACTAAGTAATATACTACATACTGTAATTACCTATCTGTTAGGTTTAATTGTTTGAATGACTAATCACCTTTCCACTGCAACCCCCCCCCTCCCCCCGGTGCCTTTGTAATTCCCCGAAAGATAAATATCTAACATAGCTCTAACTAGGACATATCGATATTGGCTTTGTTATGCCATCACCATACCTTTCAACAAACTATCCTCTTTCACACATTATGTGTCATAAATCACAATGAACAATGGCTTGTCAGTCCAGATGAATGGTTAAGCCTCTTACACAGCTGTTCCAGTACATTAGATCAGAGTGAAAGAAGGATTGACAACTGATGGGTGCTGGCAGGGGGGTCTAGCTAATCTATGCCGTTTAGCGCTGCAGAGAAAAGTGTTCCTTCCGGTGGTTCAGTTTACTTCCCAGAGACCCCTGTATTGACTATAGGGATTGAAGTGTCCTTATAGTATGTTCTGTACTGACCTAGTGCCTGAGATCTGCCCTAGCCACTTCAGATGCAGTGTTTATAGTACACATCAGTTAGCACAGAGAGACGTATTGAACTCCATTCCACGTGCAATGTCTACGACAGAATGTAAAGTAGCAAAGAGAGAATACAAAGTAGCTGCGTTGTTGTTGGTGCAACAAAGAGGGTTTAAAGGAACAGTGTGATATCATGTTTTTGACGTATATTATTCTTCGACAGTACCGATCCTGCTCTGTATGCGAGGGTGCCTCTGGCATCCAAGCCACAGCCCACTTATGTGCTTTCTGCCCCTGCCGGCCCATGAACGGCCCGCTGAACTGTTTCCGCTCCTGCCGCCCCAGCCAAGGCCCATGAACAGCCCACTGAACTGTTTTCTGCCCCAATGTCGAGGGATGTGCTTTTGTCTTGACATCAGACTACTGTAGATGTCTGAAAAAATCTGACAAACTTTAATTTGGAAGTGTAATGACCCTTTAAACTTCACTAGGCATTGTGTGTATGTGTGTTTCGTCACCTGTACCCCAGCTGTTTTCGGCTTCTACCGGCCCAGGAACGGCCCACTGAGGAGTAATTTCTCACTGGGGCTAGGCCACTGGTTCTCAGGCAGGGAGTTATTTTCCCCAGCATGAGTTCAGCTGAGTTTTTTTAGATGGGGTGGGTTTACGTATCAGACCTGACCCTAAAGGTTAACATGCTGTAACTCTGCTCTTTTTGTGCCCTCTGCCTTAAAAATAGCCCCTCCTCCCCTCATGTAATGCACCGAGCGGGCCGGCTGGCACACTCCCCAAGATGGACAAAACTACTCAAACGTATTACGAGTCCTATACCGGGAACACTTTGTTTAAACCTTACTCGTCCACCCAGCGTACTATTAGCAGTCCGCGATGACTTATGACGACACAAACAGAAACGCACGTGTATGTACAGTTGAAGTTGGAAGTTTACATACACCTTAGCCAAAAACATTGAAACTCAGTTTTTCACACCACTTTATTTTAAGAATGTGAAATGTCAGAATAATAGTAGAGAGAATGATTTAATTCAGCTTTTATTTCTTTCATCACATTCCCAGTGGGTCAGAAGTTTACATACACTCAATTAGTATTTGGTAGCATTGCATTTAAATTGTTTAACTTGGATCAAACGTTTCGGGTAGCCTTCCACAAGCTTCCCACAATAAGTTGGGTGAATTTTGTCCCATTCCTCCTGACAGAGCTGGTGTAACTGAGTCAGGTTTGTAGGCCTCCTTGCTCGCACACGTTTTTTCAGTTCTGCCCTCAAACGTTCTATAGGGTTGAGTTCAGGGCTTTGTGATGGCCACTTCAATACCTTGACTTTGTTGTCCTTAAGCTATTTTGCCACAACTTTGGAAGTATGCTTTGGGTCATTGTCCATTTGGAAGACCCATTTGCGACCAAGCTTCAACTTTCTGACTGATGTCTTGAGATGTTGCTTCAATATATCCATGTAATTTTCTATCCTCGTGATCTATTTTGTGAAGTGTACCAGTCCCTCCTGCAGCAAAGCACCCCCACAACATGATGCTACCACACCCGTGCTTGATGGTTGGGATGGGTTCTTCGGCTTGCAAGCCTCCCCCTTTTTCCTCCAAACATAACGATGGTTGGTCATTATGTCCAACAGTTCTATTTTTGTTTCATCAGACCAGAGGACATTTCTCCAAAAAGTATGATCTTTGTCCCCATGTGCAGTTGCAAACCGTAGTCAGTTTTTTTTATAGTGGTTTTGGTGTAGTGGCTTCTTCATTGCTGAGCAGCTTTCCAGGTTATGTCGATATAGGATTAGTTTTACTGTGGATATAGATAGCATCTACACAAGGTCCTTTGTGTTGTTCTGGGATTGATTTGCACTTTTTGCACTAAAGTACTTTCATTTGTAGGACACAGAACGCGTCTCCTTCCTGAGCGGTATGACTGTTGTGTGGTCCCATGGTGTTTATACTTGCGTACTATTGTTTGTACAGATTAACATGGTACCTTCAGGTGTTTGGAAATTGCTCCCAAGGATGAACCAGACTTGTAGAGGTCTATATTTTCTTTTCTGAGGTCTTGGCTGATTTCTTTTGATTTTCCCATGATGTCAAGCAAAGAGGCACTGAGTTTGAAGGTAGGCCTTGAAATACATCCACAGGTACACCTCCAACTGACTCAAATGATGTCAATTAGCCTATCAGAAGCTTCTATAGCCATGACATCATTTTCTGGAATTTTCCAAGCTGTTTAAAGGCACAGTCAATTTAGTGTATATAAACTTCTGACCCACTGGAATTGTGATACAGTGATTTATAGGTGAAATAATCTGTCTGTAACAATTTTTGTGACTAAAGTTTGATCGTCACATATTATTTCTGTTCCAGATTAATAGTGTTGACAGCTTTATAGCCAAGATGCAAGTCTTTTTAAAAAAGCAACAAGTGCACAACTGCATTTTTGGCACAGCTTTGGGTGACAAACTTGCTGCTACATAAAAACATGAGTGACGACTCCGTCATGATGCAGGTGTTAATAACAGTTAACCATAAAACCCAACGTCTAAATTAGCACCCGTTTTCTAAATTAGCAACGATACTCGATAAGCAGTAGGATTTCGTTACGAGTCTACGACTCAAGCAGAAATGCATATTTTTTTATGACGCAGCGTAACGTTCTTCATTGACATTCATTTTAATTTTATGAAGCTATTTTTAGCATCCAAACATGGCAATCAGGAGAACTGTGGTTGAATTGTTCGGCTTTTTCCCCCTAGATTCACCTCAGAAGGAATCTGCTGATATATCGACCGAGAAATCAGCAACAAGAATTTGAAAATAGCAATAAAACTCCCGAATGGGACCGTGAATAATCAAGGCTGTAAATTTTGTGCTTGTGGACAATATAAATTCATATAACTCATAAAATCTTTCGGATGCAGAGCATATTGTTTCTTGACCTAGATCTACAGGGTTGTCCATCACCTGCCTTGGGATAAAATCTGACTGACATTTATCATACGGTGCCATTCTCTCAGCAGGATCACAATAGAGCTCAGGTCTGAAACCCACACTATCATAATTCTAAGAATGTGTGGATATTGGAACATAACCAGAGTCTCTTGTAATGAAGAAGCCACTCGTTAGGTTTAGACACCGTTCATTTATTTGTGTATTCAAGAGGCTTCCCAGTGGACGTCTTAAGCTCCTAAAATGTTGACGTTTTGAGGCGATTGGTATTTTCCAGCCTGCTATCTACCTGGTATTTACCTTAATAATAAATACACATTTTGTTTCTTTGAGTTTCTTTGTAAAAAAAACAAAAAACAACTCTGTATCAAAATAACATATTCAACTTTCCCATAATGCTCTATGCTGATACTTTTTGGACATTGACTTTTAAGCCGAACAAACCTATGCTTCTGATGTGAAATAAAAAGTAAAGTAAAAACCTCCTATCTGTCTTCTTTGTGTACATTTTTCTGGTTAATTTCCATGTTCTTTGTAAAGTTATTGGGTTTTATCTGTTTTAAACATTGAAAAACCAGGTGCGAGTGCTTGGTACTGTAATGGGGGTTTTACTGACCTAAAAAAATAATTCACGATTATTTTCAAAAGACTGATTTGACTTTGAAATTAAACATATATTTAACATATCTTGTAACAGTTGCATTGATACATTAAGGCTATAACAAGGGCAACTAGCCAATCATATTTTGTTTTGTTTGTATCACAACATCAGTCAGCCCAGTGGGAGAGTCCCTAATTTATTATCAGAGCATACTAGCGCAGATGCTAGCTGTCACATTACCATAAATTCAAGCAGAATTCCTACGCAGTGTTTGTATGTTCGAATTCTGTTCTTGTTTGTCACAGCATTCATGCCTGTAACCTTTATAAGAGCTTCTGAGAAGCAAGGGGCCATTAGCTTGATCTGATCCACTGCAGCACTGAACACAATGGTGTTGGCCAGTGGCTAATTCTGTACACAAATTTGGTTGTCAAAGTTTTTTTTTTAAACAACATTTATCTACACTGCCTGTTGTAGCTGGATGTGGGAGTGAGAGATGACAAGCGGGGCTCACATGTTTTTTGAAACATACCATACACTCATATATAAACTGACTTGTCTTTCCTGTAAATGGTCAGACTGGTGGGTCCCCTCCCTCCCCCTGTGAAAAGGCTCTAGAAAAGCTGTGCCCACGTGTCCACACAGTGGGGAGCCACAACACATGATGTAAAGGACTGACATCACCTCAGCAGGAATCCCTGATTTACGGCCGCCCCGACATGAGCAAGACCGCCACCTACCAGATCTAGAGAAATCCAGCCAAGGTCATGTTCTGTATCTGGGTTATACTGTATGTCATAATGGATGACTATGTGAATATTAGGTTTAATATTAACATGTATCTACTTTTACAGATTCAGGACATTAACATTAACTCCCAAGACTCCGATAGCTCTCTTATTCATTGGTGGTAGCAATCATTACGTGTGCTTGTCCTCAGCAGCCAGGCCTGGGCAGCTGTGTTGGCAGTTGGCACCCTGCGTTGTGGATCAGCTGGGGAGAGGCTTATGTGAGGGCCAAGGCCCTGCTGCCTGCTTCCCTCTGAGCGTAGGGTGACCCTGCGGGCACATACATCAGCACAGTGACAGGCTGGGTGCTCGGCCGCTCAAGCATGACTCCAAGGCCACGTTGCTGCTCCTCCGTGTCATGAGCCCCAACGACTCTTCAAGCTATCCACTGAAGCATGTCCCCAGGCCCCCCTGGCACCCTGGCAAGAAAGACAATGACCTGGGCAACAGGATGGACTCGGCAATACTCTGCTAGTAAGTTTGCAAGTACAATTTCTCTGATTAATGTGGTGTTTTTGGTACTAGGTGTGCCACAGGGCTCGGTTCTTCACACGATTAATAAATAAAGAATATTCCTTGACAGTGGTGTTTGCTTTCAAATTTTTGTTTGTTTTGACAGTTTTAGGGTCCAGTGTATGTTGCGTCAGACAACATTGGTATTTTATTGTGTTTTCACTGAGTTTTTTAAACTTTTTTTTTTTACAATAGTATTTGCTTTTAAAATGTCATTTGTTTTCACACATTTAGGTTCCAGTGTATGTTGCATGAGACCAAAGAGGCCTGACCTTCTGAAGTCGTGGAGTTATACTGTCTTGCCTTGCCTCTCTGTCTTGCCTTGTTCTTTACTCGCACGACAGTTGCTAGCTGGAGGATAGGGGCTGTGCAGTTCATCTACTGATGAAATCTGTTCTGGCAAAGATGCGCCAGGCACGCCGACGATGGGCTGAGAGGTGGGAGCATTAGATGCACCACTCTGTGGCCTCTCACGGACCCACCATACCTATGGGCCTACAGTATGTCATGCCACCGTGTCTATGGCCGTTACATTACCCTGCTCCTGAAGCCGATCCCGTTTTCACCGCTATCGGTCCCCTCCATCCATCACGCTGACTGGTTGACAGTTTGCAGAAGGTTGCCACGCATGGCCTCTAAACACCTGGCTCTAGTCGAGGGCGTTGCCCACTCCACCTCTTTAGTGGCCATTTCACACTTTGCACCAATCCCGGTCAAGTCCCTTCTGTCGACTGGGCTGATTGAAGGGTGTGTCCTGGCAATGCTGTTTCTCACTGGGCTCCATTGTTCTCCGCTGAGCCCGGCTTTCATGCAGCTCGTAAACATGCCACTCTCCTGGCTCATCAGTCACGGGCCCTCTCCCCTCACCAATGCCCTACAACGCTGGTGACAACCCTGATATCAGGGTGATGTGGTAGCAGATTGCCAATTTAAGCTCCTGTGTGGTTTATATGTCACTGCGGCCAGTATTCACACCCACAGAGCTTCTGTATTCTGTCCTCTTACAAGTTGACTTCAAGCTGCTATGAATACTGTTCACCGTTGGACACCCATGTGGCCAGCATATGGTGGTCATTTACTGCCGTGTGCTTGATTTTGAAGTTGTTACCAGTGGGTCATAACCTTTTCTGTGTTGTGGTGTGTCCCCATAAAATGTGGTGTATGTCAATTCTTTGATGCTCTCTGCCGACAGATATTCTAGCTCGCCATCAGCTCACTGACACTGGTGATGACACACATGCTCAGCAGACAAAGTGCCCTGGACCACCCAAGCTTTAGGTGTCTATAGCCTGACCTTGAAGATGCGTAGGGTACGTGAGAAAAAAACAACACAGGGAGAAAGTATGCCTCTTATGTGCTCAGGGGTCAAGCTTCTAACCCTGCTAGTGTTAAGTTCAGCAAGGTCTTTACGGCCTCGGCACATTCTGTGTGAGGTTATGCTAAATGTTTTTCTGTACAAGTAAAGTGCAGTAGGTAATGGACCTCGGAGATGTGTGTGTGTCCTCACGGTGGTTTGGAGAGGCTTGGCCCCTGACCTCTAGCTGGTTCAGAGAGTTGAAACCAACATGGGGAGCCGAGAACATCGAATGTGCTTTCGCTATTGATCTGAAGCCCGTCGGTGCGTAAAAAAAATGATCATCTGTCGAATCCCATATCAAAGAAAACAAAATAGCAGCAATGCCATCTCGAGCGCTCTGCTCAAGGCGTTCTAGCAAAAAGGTGATAGATTTACAACAGGTTTTTTCTTTCGTTTCTCAGCTATTTGAGGTATCTGTTAAACAGATTGTTGAATTGATTTCTGGGAAGACAGATGGTTGTGTGCATGCTTTCAAGACGACCGAAGGAATGAAGAAATTGTTCAGCTCAGTAGATCAAGTTCAGAATAGCAGTGTCATTAGATCTCATTTTATTGTTTCGACACATACGTTCTCACAGACATATTTTCACGTATGGTCCTTCTGGCATAACTTGAAAGTAAAAAAAAACTGCTTTAGAAGAAGCTTTCTATTGAGAAGTGAGAATGTGAATCAGAATGAGATTTTTTTTTAAATACCTTTCTAGAACATGCCAAAGCAATAAGACTAACTATAAATGTCTGATTTTATACATAACATTTCATTTACGAGACTAAACACACCAACATTTCTGGATATAATCGATGTCATTTCTGGATATAATTGATGTCCTTGACTAATAATGTCCTGTACTATGTATTATGTCATGTTTATGTGGACCCCAGGAAGAGTAGCTGATGCTTTTGCAGCGGCTAATGGGATCCTAATAAATACCAGTACCAAAATACCAACATTTCTGGATATAATTTCTGTGTTGTAGATACAACTGGATTACTGTCTGCTGTAACTGTTTGGTGTATAGTGTCCAAACACAGCACAACCCTTAGCCGTTTAGATGAAGGTACCCAACGCTCAGTTAAAGGAATAGTGAGAGTGTTTTGTAGGTAGTCGAAACGCTAATGGTCTAGGCTGCCTAGTGCTGCGATCAATGCTTTTGTGTCAAGTATCGTATGTAACTATCCCATGCCTCCCTCCAAGTCCCCAGCCCCAGTCCCAAAATCCCCAGCCCCTATCCCAGTCCCTTAACCCCAGCCTCTCTGCTGTCTCTCCCAGTCCCAGGGCCTCGTTAAGGGACTTGATTGACACGTCAGGATGGTGTGCATTTCATTGATGAGAATTTTAGAGGCCGGGCTCGTGAACTTCTTCTGTACTGATCAGTACGTCACCCCACAGCTATCCCAGGGGGGACGTGAGATCGGTTTCAAATACCCTGCCTCTTCCCTCAGTGACAAACCTTCTGTCCTGTCCAGGAGCCCTCAGCCCAACCTGGCCCCCGCAGGAGCACAGCGAAAGGTAAAGCAGCTCGCAGCCGGTCGACTACCGCCACATCGTGTAGAACTTGGATTTACTTCTGTACTGTGCGTATGCTGAGATCTGTAATATATGACTTGAGAATATATTGCATAGGGTGTAAATGGGATTTTGGGATTTTACTGGTAATACTTTATTTTTTCAACAAACATTTGCCTGGAAATTATATAGGAAGATATTGCGGTCACAGTGGGTACTTTTTTGGTGCTTCTGTAAACAGATTCGGTAACTACCAAATTATACATAACGTTTCTTGCTTTAACGAATCCCAAAGAAACAAATTATTATTATTAAATAAACAATAATGTTATAACTTTACCTTATGTTATCTATATGTAAATACAGAGCCCGATAAAATATGGACTGTAAAATAATCCACAACCCTCAATGGTTTTATCTCTCAATTTCCTGATGATTATCCTTATATTTGTTGTACTATAGGTTACTGGGGGGGTCTTTACCATTCGTATGAGTCATTTCCTAACGGTTTTAACTGTCACTTGTCCTATTCAAGTCTCACACAATATAGGCTACCCCAGCAGGTGCAGTAATAACAGCAACGATGATTTATACTCTAGACAGTTATATTTCAAGCATTTAGAGTGTTTCAAGCCAGACAATGTTTGAAGATGAACAACCCTTCACGATTAGAAAAGGTTTTGATGGCGGTGTTTTGCACGCAATGCTTCTTGGAGGGCTTTAGCTCGAGGCGTTGCATTTTAATTCTCTGTCATAAAATGACGATGGATTTGACTAAAAGTCAAATATATACATAGCAAATTCAATTGCACATATTGTAAACTTTTAATCAATATATTTCTAATCATTTTATATATTAACATTAATAGCCTTCATTCAACACATCATTTTCTTATTGTTATGTCTAAACGTTTTACTGTAGTGGATTGATTTTGCAGTTTTAAACACAGATACTTCACATAACTGTTATTGAGGTCATTTGTTTACCAACACATCTCCTTCAGTTGGCAAATTGAACATTTGTGGCACAAGGGGTAAAGTTCAGCTTGATAAACATTCATTTAGAGCTTCTATCTGATATCATTAAGCTGGAAACCCATCGCTCAACAAGACAGCCACCACGTGCTTTTTCCACCCAATGTATCAACCACTCTGTACCTTTGTGTGTGTCCTCTGGATCTTTCAACGTGAGGTCAACATACAGGGGCTTATGCGCTCTTGTCGGAGTGTGTCTGAGCTTTGTGCTCTACTGACCTCCGGGGTACACGGCACACGAAAGGATTATGCTGCAGATATGCCAGCCATGTAGGTGTTTAAATCAAAGCACAGGCGAACAGAGGGGAGAGGGGTGGTTGAGAGGAGGGGAGAGGAGGGGATGAGGGAGGTATAGTTTTTTCTTGTTGTGGGACTGGGTCAAGTGGGTGGATGTGTGGGTGCGAGGCGGGAGTGGGTGGGGGCGCTTGAAATATGTTCAGCAGAGCGTGTGTTATCTTTTCTCCTCGCCACTAACCATCCAACACCCTTAGCGTGTCGTCACATCGCACAGTCAGAACCTGGCGGCAGCTCAAAGGGAATGCTGGGAAATAGGATCCATATGGTGGCACTATAAAGTGCACCGCCAACCCCGAGCCTTCACCAAAAAACTGGCCAAGCCGTCCTCAACGCCAGCATCCATTCACCTACAGTCTCTCCTCACCTGTCTCCTCAGTAGCATCGCTGCTCTGTTTTACCCAAGATCCTTCCTCACACGTGACCTTCTTCAGGACTGGATACTGAAAGGGGTATGTTGATTTTCTGTGGAATTTAATGGATCCTGATTGTTATTGATCATTTCTTTAATCTCTTTTAACTTTTGAGAAGGATGTTTGGTATGTTAAGTCAATTTGCCTAACATATCATTAACCTTCATTCGTTTTGCAATGCTGGTGCCCAATTACTCTAAACCAAACTGCGTCTCTCGCCTATACCATTGAGTAAGGATGGTGTGTTTCAGTGTCTATAAGTTGAGTGTTTCATGCAGCATGTTTTGTGCTAAACTCTTAGGCTGGATTGACTATGAAGATCCCGGGCCATGTGGTTTTCCTGCTGCTGATAGGAGGGATTTGTTGCCAGAACAACCGCAATGCCAAACCTAGTGGCAAGTCATCTAAGAAGAACCAGGGGAACCAGAACCAAGGGTCTGAGGCAGCCCAGTCGGCCCCAGAAGATGAGCCCCATTCTGGGCCAGTGGAGTCGGGCAGGGAGGGTAACTCTGGAGGTCGGGCGGCAGCCCAGCAGTCAGCTTCACAGAACAACAAGGCTTCAGATGACATGAAGCTGCATGTCCTCAAGAATACTCAGGCCACATGCAACGATGGAACAGCAGCAGGGTAAGATGCTCTGGAAAACTATTTAATGGAGGCAAATGATGACTGTTTAGATAATAAAAAAGCTCTAGAGATTTTGTCTTATGTCCTGAGTACAATCACTCTATCAATTTCAGCAAAAATGGATGTGATTAGGAATCATATAGTCCCGTGAAAACACTGAAATAACTAACCAGTTGTTCGTGTCTTTGTATTTGTCAGTGCTATTACAGCTGGTATTACACTGTAATGTGTTTTGATATTAGATAAAGTAGTAATCTAGTCCTCAGCTATCAGCTATCTAAGTTGGTGACGGCAAGGGGTAAATGGTTTTAATCACTATCAAAGGACTTTGAATTAGAGTTTGTGGTTGAACTTTGAAGAAATCAAATAATTCAGGAATTGTCACGTACTTTATGGTACTTAGCATCATTGTGTTGATAAGGGGTTACAATGATGAGTGATTATGGTTGGAAGATCGGCCAACACATGACACTCTACAGCAGTGTTCTCTAGGTTTCACCATTCACAGCCCTTCATCCATGTTTATTTGTGGTCCACAGGTTTTACCTAAAGGAGTTCAAAGGGAGTAAGAGATGGCTGATATTTCTGGAAGGTGTGTATTTTAAACTCATCTGGTTAATTTGATCTTGAGAGGTCAGCGCGTGGCATGTTTGCGCGACGCCCTCATCGGCATCTGGACCGGTGGTAGTCTCCTTTCCCTTTTTCGTCTTTTTCGGCGACTGTCTGTCACTCTGATTGGACGCCTCCTCTGGCATTCGCCCCTCCGTCGCTATGGGATATTTATGAGGATTGCGTTGTGACATCACACGTGTATTCTGAGACCTAGAACCGGATGTGTCACATCCTCTAAGAACAAACATTTCAACAGGTTGAAATGTCACAGCGTACATATCCTACATCAGAGGTACTTTGCTGTTGGATACAGGTCAACAAGTACCAAGATATCCACTCTTTTATACTGCAAGGATCCGATTATTTTCACAAATGCCACAGTTTGTTCATTTATTTATTTTCTCAGCAGGTGGTACGGCTACAAAAGGCTTGACTTACATTTGATTTACATGTTAAATATGCATATAAGCATAGGTATGGTTAAGATTATAACTCAACCATTAATGGACCCCAGGTGGGATTTTAGGAAGCAGTCACATAATAGCCACCAATTTATATCCCTGCCGGTTCTATTCAACAGTCTATTGCCATACATGTGCATCAGACCCCACAGACACTCCCTCAGTTCGGGAGCCTGGCCAGAGGCTAGCCGATGGAGCTGCAGGTGGATGCCTCAGTTACCCTCCCTCTCCCATTCCTCCCAACCCCCATTCCTCTCAGGCCTCTGAAATGGGCTAACAAGGGGGTCTCCCTTTCTGAGCTTCTGAAACCGGATGTGAGAAGCTAATATTAGTGTCTTATTTTTAGGCGGTTGGTGCTGCTACAACAAAGACTCCTGCGATACCAGATATAAAAATATCCCACGACTCATGACCTCATCCGACTGGCCCCAAACGCGCAAAGGTAGGTACTGTTTTAGAATGCGTCCTCGTCATTCATCAGACATGTTTTACATGGGCGTCCATGTTTGGTCCCATTCCCAATATACATTGTGTCATGGGTTGTTGATTGTCATATGACATCAGAGTTGTGTCCTACTGTATGTCCAATGAGAGGTCACCACTGTCTCTGCTTGACTTTCTATTGGTTGCTTTACAGGAAGTGGAATATTGTCAGCCCAGGCGGAAGAAAACCCTCATTGGTATAACAGTAATATTGTGTAAGTATGCTTGTTAACACGCTGGTTGTTGTATGTTACCGGTACATGTTGTCCTACATACTGTACTGCTCATACTGTACTGCTAACTAAAGTTCTCAGGATCTGTGTGATTGAAGAAGCCAACTGCAGGCTGAGATGATGAATATCAAACATGACGTGTGTGTGTGTGTGTGTGTGTGTGTGTGTGTGTGTGTGTGTGTGTGTGTGTGTGTGTGTGTGTGTGTGTGTGTGTGTGCGTGCGTGCGTGCGTGCGTGCGTGCGTGCGTGCGTGCGTGCGTGCGTGTGGCTCTGACCCAGCTGTGTATCTCCTCTTCTGCAGATTCATCCCGTACTGCTCCAGCGACGTGTGGAGTGGCACAGGGCCCACAGCCACCAAGGAGAAGAGAGGCCCGGGAAAAGAGAAGGAGAAAGATGCCAGTAGGTCCTCTCACCACCAGCAGATCCTCATTATTTTCCTCAACACCAAAGCCATTTCAATACGGTGGTTTGTTCAATTGATTGCTTATCTATGTTTCCCTCCAGTTGAGTATACCTTCATGGGTTCCCTGATCATCCGTGAGGTCATCAAAGACCTAGTCCCTAAAGGCATCAAACAGGCCAAGGTTGTCATGCTGGCTGGCACAAGGTGAGTTCCTCTCCTCTGCTTTGGGTCTGTTCCCAATCTTGCCCGTTGTCTGGCACCATCTGTCTCCGCTACCCAGCTCCACACACTCACACACATTGACAGAGTGAGTCTATTTTAGGACGTCCTGTTACTGTTGTCTACCATAAAGATGTTTACGAGCCCTGCTGTCCTGTATTGGCCGTAGAGTGTGGGACAATGACATCATGTCTATTAGGGGCCTCTTCCATAAAGGAGGACACAGTTCTGGAGATTCTTCCCAGGTTAGCAACATGTTTGGTGAGACACCCTGAGGACTAAAACAAGGACACACAGTTAAGTCTGACTGTGACAGCATAGCATTATTGTGGCTAGCTGTCGGCCATTTTGGCTCCAATTGGCAGTGTGCCAATTTTTACCCAGTTTCTTTGCTCCCCTGCAGTGCTGGAGGGACGGGAGTGCTACTGAACATTGAGAGAGTGTCCAGTCAGCTGGAGCAGCTGGGGGTAGAGGCCCAGGTTCGAGGCCTGGTGGATTCGGGCTGGTTTCTGGAGAGTAAACAGCAGAGGGTTCCTGACTGCCCAGACAGTGTCTCCTGCTCACCTGTAGACGCCATCAAGAGAGGACTCAAGTAAAGCACATCTGTCTCTCTCCCTTCAGCTTATCCATGTCTCTATGACCTTATAATGACAGATGCCCTGAACAAAGCATTGCATCTCATCACACGTGTAGCTTTATTTCCATTGGTTTGAAGTTCACCAATAATTTTAGCATATAACAGTTGCCCCGTCTATGTTCAATGCGCACTGGAAGCCATTTTTCTCCAATGGCTGTTTTCTTAGGTTGTGGAACGGGGTGGTCCCAGACAAGTGTCGGCAGCAGTACAAGAAAGGAGAGGAGTGGCAGTGCTTCTTCAGCCACAAACTCTACTCCTCCCTGACCTGTGAGTGTCTTTACTACCTACCATCATCTTGTAAGAATGTGTCTTTCATCTATGAAAGCTGAAGGGTCATGAATCAGAACGCTAGTAAACTTTATGTCCATCGTGTTACCCATCAAGATACCAATAAATGTTACGACCCTCATGTTACCCAATAAAACACTTATAGGTACAAGCAACACCCCAACTCTGTTCTCATACTGTGTGTGTGTGTGTGTGTGTGTGTGTGTGTGTGTGTGTGTGTGTGTGTGTGTGTGTGTGTGTGTGTGTGTGTGTGTGTGTGTGTGTGTGTGTGTGTGTGTGTGTGTGTGTATCACAGCCCCTCTGTTTGTGGTGCAGTGGCTGTTTGATGAGGAGCAGTTGCGAGTGGAGAATATCTACCTGGGGGGTCAGACCCTGTCAGAACAGCAGTGGACCTACATGCAGAACCTGGGAAAGGATATCAAGAACTCACTCAAAGATGTCACGTAAGTGTGTAGCTGCAGCGACGGACGTGACCGTGGAATGTGGTAGACAGCTGAGCTTGAGATTGATCCATGGTATATAGGCCAAGAATTCACAAAACCTAAGTTTCGTGATCAAAACAAGTAAGAGCACCTCCCTAATATTGAGTTGCACCCCATCACCTCTTCCCCTCAGAACAGCCTCAATTCGTCAGGGCATGAACTCTACAAGGTGTCGAAAGTGTTCCACAGGGATGCTGGACCATGTTGAGTCCAATGCTTCCCACAGTTCTGTCTAGCTGGCTGGATGTCCATTGGGTGGTGGACCATTCTTGATACAGGCAAACCCAGCAGTGTTGCAGTTCTTGACATACTCAAACCGGTGTGTTTTTGTCACCTTCTACCATACCCTGTTCAAAGTCACTTAAATATTTTGTCTTGCCCATTCACCCTCAATGGCACACTTACACAAACCATGTTTACATTTTCTCAAGGCTTAAAAAAAAGTAATTAACCTGTCTCCTTCCCTTCATCTACACTGACTGAAGTGACATCAATAAGGGATCATAGCTTTCACCTGGATTCACCTGGTCAGTCTGTCATGGAAAGAGCAGGTGTTCCTAATGTTTTCTCCTGTCAGTGTATACTATTGATCAGCTGAAATGGGAAATTAGCAAAAATGAATCAACAGCAATATTCTCCACATGTCCCCAACACTATGAAATGTGTCACGCAGCTCAGTGCTGACGTTATGCTGTGGTGTGTGTTGCAGGGCTGTGTTCGCACCCTCCTGCCTGTCCCACACATTGATCACTAAAAGGTAGGACATCTGACTCCCTGGGGGCCCTGAAAAGCACATCCACTGTCCCCTCTACCCCTCGCCCCTACCCTGACCCATCTCTACCCAGTAAGCTCATGCTACTCTTTTTGTGTAGCTCGTTCATCAAACCGCATTCTGCGAGTCACTGAATGACATTTCACACTTTCACTAACCCTCCAGCACGCTTTACACATACACACACACACACGCACACACGCACCCACCCATACACACAAACGTGCACAAACAAACTCAGCCCTTTAAGCAAGCAAACACATACACACTTAAAAGGGAACACACACACACTTACAAAATCACGCACACTTAACACACACACACACCTCTCCAGCTGGACATAGGGTCAGTGACAGGGCAGAAGGTGATGGGAGGAGTGATTAGCTCAGGGTTGTAGGGGAGGAGCTGGTTGCCTAATCTTACTAGTGTGAGGTAGGCGGATCACATTTTCACAGTTTTGTAATCTAATTTAGGGCTATGTTGATGGTAGTTATGGTGGTGGTGTTGGAGGCTGGACACAAGGAGGGCACAGCTGGGGAACCAATTGAGACGCAGCCTGCCAAGGCATACTGCTTGTGAGAAGATACAGGGCTCAAGTGGCCCAACACGCTCTCTCTCTTTTCACTGCTACCTACTTCAATCATCTCCCTGTTCTCTGGCACCCATTCACTCCCTCTCCTCTCTCTCTCTCTCTCTCTCTCTCTCTCTCTCTCTCTCTCTCTCTCTCTCTCTCTTCCCCCCCCCTCTCGTTCTTTACATTAGTAACTGGATGACGTTTCAAGTCAAAGGCACCTCCCTGCCCCGGGCTCTGCAGTGCTGGGATAAGAGTTTCCAAGAAGCCAACCGTAACAGCAAGACCCCCCTGAAGGGCTGTCCCTTCCACCTGATCGACACCTGCCACTGGCCCCAGTGCAACCCTACCTGCCCAGCCTTGGTGGACCAGGCCACACAGCAGGAGCTCACCCTGCTCCAGATGTTAGTGGGCATGGGCCTGGACCTCCAGAAACTAGGCCTGGACCTCAGGAGGGACAGTAGCTCTATAACTAGCATGATCAGTAACGGTGGCTAAGACAAGGAGTATAGAAGCCCACTCTCTGGCTTAGTAAAGGGACATTTTTTATGAGTTATGGCGTAACCATGAAAGGTACAGAATCTGGTTACTTCTGTTGTGCCGCTCAGCCATTCCGTTGTGCTCCACTGTTACCATGCCGTCTTGACCGGTGGGTATGTCACTGGGCTTACACTATGTCTGTCTGTAACGTTACAGTTTGCCTCCAGGATCCCTCTCCTGGACAGTTTAAAGAGGGGAGGGGAGTGATTCCAGTTTACCCCTGGGTTGTGTCTCACATTTGATTCCAGGGAGAACGAGGAGTGCCAGGTACCTGTAGCTAACCAGTCAGACACCAAACCTGCAACACACTTTCACCCAACTACATGTACTATAAAAAACTTCAACAACATTTTGTGAAGTGAAACGTACTGCTTTTGAGGATTTTTGAATAAGCTATTGGCACATTTTATCATCTTGCCAACATAGGACTGGTACAGTATTCAGAGGAAATGTACATTGTAATGTAGATGGTTGACTGGAAGGATATATTATAAGAGTCTGCTGTTTTAGATCCATGTCCAAGCTCAAACACTGCCAGAGAATGAAGGACTGTCTTGCAAGGACACTTGCAGTGCCGAGACCATTCTCTAACTTTTATTGAATGTGTTCTACACGCGCGCGCACACACACACACACAGCCTACAGTTTATATTTCCCACATTTCTACTGCTGCTGCAATTACAATGTTGACTTTTTAGAGATATATATAAATATATATTTGATATGCATGTGAAGTAAGGGATGTTTGATCTTGCAAAAGTGGCCCAAATGAAGAGTAATTGTCATACTTTCTATTATTTTATATTATCAAGAGAAGGTTGTGACCATCTCTTCTTTCTTTGAGTTTACCGTGAAGTGTGTTTGAACCTAATGTATCTTCCCATGGACCCTTTTAAGTGATGTTTCCTCTTCAAAAACACTGTAGTCGATACTACTCAGCTAGTGTGTCATGTACTGTAATATCTACATAATTGACATCATTAAAGATGAATTCAATGTGATTATATCTAATCTAGTGTATGGTAATTATAATCAGAATTGTTTGATTTGCTACTGTTTTAAATTGTATGTAGTAATGAACCCTATTTTGCTTGAAATATTTACCTTGTAAACAGAACTATAACTTGACAGGCATTATATAGTGGATGTATGTTGAATTGAATACAGAACAATAAATAAAAGGTTGGATTATCCTTGAAACCCTGTTCAGAGTGAGCTTTGTTACTTTTTCTTTGATGGAACCTCCTGTTATTAAATCATTATTTTAAATTCATCCTCAAATTCAGAAGCTCTGAGATTTAAAGAAAAATCTCCATCAGGTTTCAATAAAGCATAATCTACTCTGTAGGTCTACTGGTAAAACATCATACTGTATTTATTTCCCACACTCCAACCACTAGATGGCGATCTTTTAGATTTAAAACAAAGCCCCACTTAAGATACTATAGTTTGAAAAGGGATTACAGACTTCCCAACTACTACTGTAAATATGAAAAGAGAGACATCAGAGATGTTTCAGAAAGACTGTAATATGTTTTGGACGTTTACATTTGCTTACCGACACATTCAAAATATATTGGTAGATTTGTCTTTAATTTAGAAATCTCTATTTCTTGCACAAATATAATCAGCAATATGAATTGAATGCTTCTGTTTTATCAACTTGGAAGTTTGTTTGCATTTAGACTAAACGGTAAATAAGGTAATGAGACTGTAAAATAAGGATGCATTTGCATCTAAATCACTGTCTGAATAAATATAATATATATATTTAATTATCAACCTTATTTTGTATCAAGTTTTCATAAACCCAGTGGTTTTCAGCTGGTGATCGCGTGAACTCGTCGTAAAAAATCTTAGTTTTTGCCCATAATGCATCGCTAGGTCTTCCTACTTCCTCTTTCCGCCATATTGCAGAACCGGTAAGGGCCCCCTCTAAAATCTCATTGTCAATCTTTCCCAAATCTAACCCATCCAGCCGTTTAAAACACAATTTATGAAATTATATAAACGTTTAATAATGTACTAATGTCATGAAATGGTTATTGTGTCGATATGTTGTGAGATGTTGGTGTTTTGCCTTGTGATTCGTAAAGTCCCCATCACTGTCCGTTTTACTGGTGTGTTGTATCGGTAGCTAGAGCATATGAATAAAACCCGACAATTAATACTGCTAATTACGTTGTGTTTTTAAATAATCGACAAATTTGCTTTATTGTCAAGATATGGTATAAATGTTGAATAGTACAGTTTGGTCGACCAACCAACTCTTCTAGCTAGTTTGGCCCGTACTCGTAGTCCTTCCATGCGTGGTAGACAGTCGATGGTGGTTGTTAAACGTGTCTGTATGGTCGTGCAAACCTCTTCTAATTTCTTATCTAAGGAGCTAACGTTTGTCCCAATTTTTAAATTGTTGGTGTTGGCGCTAGCCATTCGAATGTTATGTCTTGACCAGTGAAATGTAGACGGTTCGCTCTAACCAGGTAATTTGGATAGCTAGCATAATGTCTGTCGAGGTTGCTACCTTAGTATGTAGCCTTCTGTTTTCTTCACCAAAGTAACCACGTAACGTAAGCTAACCGGCTAGTTGGGCAATACTTTGCTAGTCAATATCTTCTCTAACGTTAGGTAAAGCCTATTGCATACTCAATATCCATCTACCTACATTTGAGCTAGCTTAGTCAGTTTGTTGGCTGACTTATTTGTCAAGGCAATAGCTAGCTAGACAGCTAACGTTAGCTTGCCAGTTTCACAGCATGTTATGAGGAGAACAAACCACTATTAGACTGTTTACTATTAACTAGTTAGCTGAGCAGTAGTTGGCTGCCTTTCAACTCCTAAACTAATTGAACTTTTTATGTATCTCTGATCGACAGGCATCATGGTGCGCATGAACGTTCTTGCGGATGCGCTCAAAAGCATCAACAATGCTGAGAAACGTGGGAAACGCCAGGTTCTGATCCGGCCGTGTTCGAAGGTCATTGTACGTTTCCTGACCGTCATGATGAAGCACGGTGAGTTACTGAAATGTATCATTTGATTTGTAAGTGGTATGGGTCCAGTCAAGATGTGCAGGTGTCAGTTACAGGTAGGACCATGAGCATGCATAACCCGCTTCCCTCCAGGAGAGGAATTGCTTACCCCTGGTTGAGGGATCTGAGTTCAAGCCCTGTAACGTCCTATCAACAATGCTGTGTGTCTGTACTTGGTTTTGATTCCCTGCCTCCCTTGTTATCCCAGGTTACATTGGTGAGTTTGAGATCATCGACGACCACAGAGCTGGGAAAATAGTCGTCAATCTCACTGGCAGGCTGAACAAGGTATAAAATAAAAAAAAGTTCAATATGAGTGCCATTCTACTTAATTTTACTTATCTTTTGTATTGGGGTAGATTGATAGACTTTCTGACCCCTCTGTTTTGCTCATCTTCTCTGACATGTTTTTTTCCCCTGCTCATATTCTGCATTGTGGCATTATCAGCCTACCTGCGTAATTGTATATTTGCACCTGGCACTTCTAATCTTTCTTTTGCTCATTTCAGTGTGGTGTGATCAGCCCTCGTTTTGACCTCCAGTTGAAGGATCTGGAGAAATGGCAGAACAACCTCCTGCCCTCAAGACAGTTCGGGTGAGAATCAGTCAGCAGCACCCTAATGGTGGCATGAATGTCGGAGTGGCCGTATCACGGTTGTGCAGTGGAACTTTGTGAACAGGGAGGTATTCATCAGTGGCGACTTTGTTTGCTACGGTGTTTCACGTATGAATGCATCTCTTGATGTCGTGTTAATGTGCACCTTTGGGGTGTATAAAATTGTGCACCGGGTTTCACAGACTTTAAATCTCTGAACGTTTATTTGGATGTCAAAGCAAGTAAACTAATCACCTTTTATTTCCGTGCCTGAATGTTCAGCTTCCGATAGCATTAAGAGCAAGCAGCATTAGTCTAGTATTTATAGATGCTGGGAGCTGGCTGGGTTGGAGATTGGAACAGTCCTTGAAATGCACTTTGAAAAGATGAGGGCAGCCTGGGCAAGGGGAACTAAAACCTTTATCATAAGTCGGGGATGGGCAACTTGGGTCCCTGGGACTGAGTGTCCTCTGTGTGCTTCCACTTTCTACGGAATGTATCCATGGGAATATGATTGCTGCAGCCTCTTGAACAGGATTTGAGCTGCAAATAGGGGGTGAATATGATTGAATGTTCTTACAGTATCACTGTGTGCATGAAATTGCTCTCAGCTTTACTTAAGTCCAATGGTGGATGTGGTGAGGGCACGGTCACAGATTTATTGATCTGTGTGATGTCGATTGATGAATCCAATGACTCGTCCGCAACTAGGGGGAAAAACCGACGGGCTTAGGTTGTTGATATGTGGACTGTATTTAGTCTCCAATGTTTATTGAAAACCCAAATTTGCACAATAAGCACTTGTCTCTCAAATACATTGTTACAGTGGTTGGCTAGCTAGCTAGCGAACTTTAGCCATTAGCAATGATGTGAAATCAGTCAAAACACCTCAAAACAAGACATGGCATCAAGAACGAGATGAACTAGCTGAAACAGGGCAGTTGTGGATGGCCAGATAGCAAGAATGACAACTATGCTTGGACTTCTGCCCCATTTAAAGCATGTGCATCGTTTTCTTGCCGTTATCAGCTAACCCATCTATAGTCGGCATATTTTGGCGTTCCATCTGTGGCGTTTACCTGTGTCAGTCTGACATAGAAAACCTTTGAAGGCTACAGACGGGACATGGCACACAAACTGTTAAGAGTAAAAATACGTATTTATCAAGCTACTCACTGCACTTATTTGTTTTAGGGTAAGCAATTTACAAAAGTAAACCTTCAATGCTGCAAAAATTGCAATAGGTTGGCTACTGTCGACTATTGATAGTCTGCAAAAAGAAAGCTACAAAAAGACACATTCGTCTTGGCTGGCCTGCTGTAGCCATGTCTCTTTTGAAAGTCCTTGTCTTAAAGGGGCAACGTCCTATTTCTTAAATTGATGTACTTTAGAAACAACATTTTATATAATTAATAAAATTTTAAAGAATATAATGTCTTGCATTGCTACATTGTTACACAGCTTTTTATTATATGCCATCATAACCAAATGGAGCCTATTACTAGCTAAATGGAGCCAGAGCATGTCAATCTAGGTCCTGCATTTATAAACTACCCCATATCCAGGCCAGTGAGGGGGAAAAGGTTTGTGTTGGACCCTGGTTGGTGCTCATTTGATGTGACTTAGCGCACTTATATGGTTTGCACTATTGAAGATGGAACTGAATTTTGATGACATGATCAGGGTTCGTATGGTCATGAAAATCCTGGGAAGGTCATGGAATTTTAAAATGGTGTTTTCCAAGATCCTAAAAGTTTAGGGCAAGTTTGAGTTTTATTTCTGGTAATGTAATTTGTTTAGGAATGGTGTAAATATTTTATCAATTCACAAAAAGTCTACATCAGACAGGATCAGAATTACACTTAAGTGTGTTTGCGAGCATCGCCTGCATGTGCGAGAAGTGTGGGCTGTTGCTCAAGGAGAGAGACATTGCTGAAGCAGGTAGGCCTAGTCTATAAAATATGATTGAGAAGAGACTAGGTAGCCAAATCCAAACATCTTGTACCCTCTAACGGTTTAGCAAAGGAAAACGTGTATTCATGTTTTTACCATGTTCAAAAATATCCCCTGACACTTGCGAATAAGGCCATGCAAAGTTGATTCACTTAACAATTTGTTTCATTTAAATTATTTTTGCTGAAACAAATGATTCACTTTGCTATTGTATTAGTTGGGATTCGAATCAAGATTATTTGTGAATCCTTAACATTAATTTTAGGAACTTGAGCTTCAGAGCTTCACTCTGTACAGCCACATGCATTGCTAACATTGCTTGATTGGAAAAGCATTGAATGTTTATGATCATAATACAACATAAATGGAGGACTAAACTCGACTAATGTCGCCAAAATTCAGTTCCATCTTCAATAGTACAAACCATATAAGTGAGCTAAGTCACATCAAATGAGCACCAACCAGGGTCCAACACAAACCTCCCCCCACTGGCCTGGATATGGGGTAGTTTATAAATGCATTAGACTCGTGCAGGACCTAGGTTGACATGCTTTGGCTCTATTTAGCTTTACTGTGGAAAAGTGGTTCGGGAGTAGAGACCAAAACAGTACCTTAAGTTGTCTTGACGCGGTAATGATGGTCTGCAATTGGTTTCTAGCAGGTTTTTGAAGGATGAGGTTAGGAAATGCTTTCTTAAGTGTTGTATGGCATCAATGGAAGCGACTGATGTTGGTTTCTAGCAGGTTTTTGAAGGATGAGGTTAGGAAATGCTTTCTTAAGTGTTGTATGGCATCAATGGAAGTGACTGTTGCTTTAGAAGGGGTTCAACTGGATTTGTCTCAGCTGTTCCTGGTGTTTCATGGTCTTAGTCTATTAATGTTAAATGTACTTTTGTAATAGAAATTCCCTACTGCTTGCCATAAATTAATTTAAGTCTGCCTGTTGTGAGTGTTTATAAACTCATGTCTTACACACCATGTCTGTTTCTTCAGATACATCGTGCTGACCACCTCAGCTGGCATCATGGACCATGAAGAAGCCAGACGAAAACACACAGGAGGGAAAATTCTTGGATTCTTTTTCTAAAATGTAAAGAACTGCAAAATAAAACACCAAATCCAGTGGACTGGACTTTGTATTTTGTCTTATTAGATTGCTACAGTCAAAATGTTATGTATTGGTACAATGAGAATGATTCATATTTTATACTGAACAAAAATATAAATGTGGCTATTTCAAAGGTTTTACTGAGTTCGTATAAGGAAATCAGTGAATTGAAATAAATTAATGTGGCCCTAATCTATGGATTTCACAAAGATGGATCTGTTGGTCAAAACCTTTTTAAACATTTTTTTTTAAAGTAGGGGTGTGGTTCCGAACCAGTCAGTATCTTTTGACTACCATTTTCCGCATGGAGCGTGACAGCTCCTTCGCATGGAGTTGATCAGGTTGTTTGATTGTGGAATGGTGTCCCACTCAATGACTGTGCGCAGTTGCTGGATATTGCCGGAACTGGAACACGCTGTCATACACGTTGATCCAGAGCATACCAAACATGCTCAATGGGTGACATGCCTGGTGACTGCAGGCCATGGAAGAACTGGGACATTTTCATCTTTCAGGAATTGTGTACAGATCCTTGCAACATGGGGGCTGTGGATTATCATGGATATCAACAATTTCAATGGTTTTACTGAGTTACAGTTAATTTAAGGAAATCAATTGAAATAATTTAATTAGGCTCTAATCTATGGATTTCTATGACTGGGAAAGTGTGCAGCCAGGGGTGGGGCCCACCCATTTGGGAGCAAGGCTCACTCACTCAGAATGAGTTTTTCCCCACAAAAGGGCTATATTACAGACAGAAATACTCCTCAGTTTCGTCAGATGTCCGGGTGTCTGGTCTCAAATGATCCTGCAGGTGAAGCTCTATGTGGAGGTCGTTTGCTGGCGCAGGTGCACGTGTTCTGCGGTTGTGAGGCCGGTGGGAAGTACTGCCAAATTCTATAAAACGACTTTGGAGGCAGTTTATGGGAGAGAAATTAACATTCAATTATCTGGCAACAGCTCTGGTGGACATTCCTGCAGTCAGTGTGGCAATTGCACGCTCCCTCAAAACTTGGGACGTCAGTCGCGTTGTGTGACAAAACTACATTTTAGAGTGGCCTTTTATTGTCCCCAGCACAAGGTGCACCTGTGTAATGATCATGCTGTTAATCTGCTTCTTGATATGCCACACCTGTCAGGTGGATGGATTATCTTGGAGAAATGCTCACTTTTTGTGTGTAATGGAACATTTCTGGGATTTTTTAAAATTTCACCTCATGAAACATGGGACCAACGCTTTACATGTTGTGTTTATATTTTCATTATATTTCCGGTGTGGTATTCAGAGCACAGTATTCAGATGTCTGTTATCAATCTTGAAGTTAAGCTGTGTCGGTGCAAGATGGCAATTTGAGCCAGTGTTCCTAGGATTCAGTTGTGGCCTCCACAATTATTTAGCTGAATTCTGAAAATGCGTCTGGAGGGTTGACCTCCCCCATTAGCTGCCCCAGATGTGGCTAATGAATTACTGGATTCACACTAAATTAAGTCTAAAACCTTCCTTCTCTTGCCCTCGGGCACTATAGTAATTACTTAGTGTGAGCAGGCAGGTAGCCGCGTTCTACCTCTTCTAAAGCATTTTAAGCTACAGTTTCAAGAAACAGGCCTATTTTGTAATGCAAAGTAGACTTTCAGTCCAGCGTTTGTTCACTAGCATCAAGTGAGGCTGAATCACTTGTATATTGGTCCTTGGTTATATACGCTCGGCGGAGGATTTCCTGGTCTGGTCATGTCAAGGAAATAAAATTGCCCGATTGCCCGTGTAGGCAGGAAGACTTGGAGGGAAATGGGAAGCAACTGGCGGAACATGTCAATCATGGCAGGTCTTTTACAGTCAGCTCCAACGGAAGTCCCTCATGCCTACTGCAGATGGTGTGTTTCCCCATGATGCTGCCATTCCATGAAATATTGAGTGCTCCTATTCATGGATGGTTTGGAAGGGTGTGCCCCAGTGGGAATGGATGATGTTTCTGTACTGTAATGAGTTTGCTGTAGCTTGTGTTGGATTCACGGAAAGTGGAGCACAACAAAAAAGCCCTAGATTCAGTCTCCTGCAAAGGCACCCATAAAATGAGTTCCTTATTTTCTTAGGACAAATTTTTGACATTTGTCCGCATCGTGTGGTGGCTTGGTCCTTGCTGGCTCTTTTTTCAACTAAAAGCAGCACTTTCCCACTACACGATGTGGGATATCTATCGCTGTCCACTGTACCTCACTGATGGGACACAGACATCCCAACCTCTCCTACCCCAGAGCCCGCTTGTTGTGAACCTAGCAGCCTACGCCAGACTTGGTGTAGAAGGGTACGGCTAATGCATCGCGCCAAAGTGCTGGGTAGCAGCACACAGTGCACTATGACAATGTTACATGGGCTAAGTGCACAGAGACTGTCTTGCTCCCTCATGGGTTCACAGCACTATGCGCTGGTCCCCGTAAAGAGGACAACCAAAGTCTTTGTTGCTGTTTTGCTTTGAAGCCCAGGGAGGGCTGGGACACTAACACAAGCTCAGAGAGAGAGATGAGGGGTTTTACACCTCTTAGCAAGGGGGTGCATGTCCATGACAAGGCCACGATGAGAAGTTCAGGGTCCGTTCTCCTATTGCTCACAGTAAATATTAACCAACTGAAGAGTCATTATCTTCCTGGCTTTATCAAAGTATCGAGTGTATTATTATAATTAGTTGCCCGTAATGAACTCTTCGTTCTCTCTTGACCTGGAAGCTAAACTCCACAACGTTTTGTCAGGACCAATAGAAACCATGAAATCAGGAATGATGAAACCCCCAGCTGCTGGTGTGTTCTGTGATCCAAGGTGGCACCGTTTGAGCACAATAGCAACCAATCACACAGGCACGTGTACTAGTCACTTAGCAATTTTATGAAGTTGGCTTTAGCTAGCCCAGGTAGGTTATCAACCTCATAACTAGCTACCAAGAAGCCATATCAGGCTATCAATCAAGTTAGTGTAGCTTGTCTAACTATCTTAGCTGGCAAGCCTGCTGGTAAGGTTGATAGACTTTAGAAATGCAAGCAATAACTAAATGTACTGAATAATACTGCTTTCACATAGGATTTTCTGTATTTTGGCTGTAACGTGTGGAATCGCTGTCATATAAATGATCTTTTGAAACGGAGTCCAAGCCCATGCTTTTTTGATCCGCGTTTCATCTTTTTCCTCCCCTCACTCCACTTTGTTTGGGAGCAGGCATTTGGTCATATAATTGTCATGATACCAAGACAAAATAATAGCAATCCTATTTTTAAAAGCATGTGAGTCTCTTGGTCATATTTCACAACCTCTGCAGGCTTTGGAGGCCTGTCGAGCAAAATAATAGGCTTAGGCCTACTCTTGATTTAGGCTGCATTATTGCCAATGGCGATTTTAGCATGTAAATCTTGGTGGGGTAAGACAAAGCCACTACGCAACACTAAACAACATTAATTGCACTATAACAGTGACAAACGGTGCCCACAAACTGTTAGGGCCTACATAAAACTGTCTCAAAAGCAGTCCCAACACCTTACCACTGCTACACCTGGCTATCAGCGGAGCCTTGTCTGGCAGTGAAACAGTTAATTCAGCCTCATTTACATAGAAAGAAAAACAGCTGATATGGCTGATTTGCTTAAACAAATGTGTTTTCTACTGACAACTGAGATGTACAAACTATGGCATAAGGGGACAAAGGGTGGATAAGAGGCAGTCCGTGATTTCGATTAAGACATTAATGAGCGTGCTAGGACGGACGTAGTCAATATAACTATTTGTTCAGCACTTTTGAAATGTACAGCAACAAAATTCAGAACATGGGCCGTTCTTACAGTGTTCTCCCTGTACACCAAGTCAGAACCGTAGGATAAATAAAGGGGGCATATAAGCAGAATGAAAGCAATATTCAATGATTACATTTCTCAAAAACAGGTTATAGGCTACATGTGCACCACCAAGTCAGAACAGTAGGCGAAATTAAGAGGTGAAAATAAACCAAATTATTAGGGTGAAGCACATGGGCTACTAACAGCTTACTACACAACATGCATGACATAAGTATTTGATACATCAGAAAAGCAGAACTTAATATTTGGTACAGAAACCTTTGTTTACAATTACAGAGATCATACGTTTCCTGTAGTTCTTGACCAGGTTTGCACACACTGCAGCAGGGATTTTGGCCCACTCCTCCATACAGACCTTCTCCAGATCCTTCAGGTTTCGGGGCTGTCGCTGGGCAATACGGACTTTCAGCTCCCTCCAAAGATTCTCTATGGGGTTCAGGTCTGGAGACTGGCTAGGCCACTCCAGGACCTTGAGATGCTTCTTACGGAGCCACTCCTTAGTTGCCCTGGCTGTGTGTTTCGGGTCGTTGTCATGCTGGAAGACCCAGCCACGACCCATCTTCAATGCTCTTACTGAGGGAAGGAGGTTGTTGGCCAAGATCTCGCGATACATGGCCCCATCCATCCTCCCCTCAATACGGTGCAGTCGTCCTGTCGCCTTTGCAGAAAAGCATCCCCAAAGAATGATGTTTCCACCTCCATGCTTCACGGTTGGGATGGTGTTCTTGGGGTTGTACTCATCCTTCTTCTTCCTCCAAACACGGCGAGTGGAGTTTAGACCAAAAAGCTCTATTTTTGTCTCATCAGACCACATGACCTTCTCCCATTCCTCCTCTGGATCATCCAGATGGTCATTGGCAAACTTCAGACGAGCCTGGACATGCGCTGGCTTGAGCAGGGGGACCTTGCGTGCGCTGCAGGAGTTTAATCCATGATGGCGTAGTGTTTTACTAATGGTTTTCTTTGAGACTGTGGTCCCAGCTCTTTTCAGGTCATTGACCAGGTCCTGCCGTGTAGTTCTGGGATGAACCCTCACCTTCCTCATGATCATTGATGCCCCACTAGGTGAGATCTTACATGGATCCCCAGACCGAGGGTGATTGACCGTCATCTTGAACTTCTTCCATTTTATAATAATTGCGCCAACAGTTGTTGCCTTCTCACCAAGCTGCTTGCCTATTGTCCTGTAGCCCATCCCAGCCTTGTGCAGGTCTACAATTTTATCCCTGATGTCCTTACACAGCTCTCTGGTCTTGGCCATTGTGGAGAGGTTGGAGTCTGTTTGATTGAGTGTGTGGACAGGTGTCTTTTATACAGGTAACGAGTTCAAACAGGTGCAGTTAATACAGGTAATGAGTGGAGAACAGGAGGGCTTCTTAAAGAAAAACTAACAGGTCTGTGAGAGCCGGAATTCTTACTGGTTGGTAGGTGATCAAATACTTATGTCATGCAATAAAATGCAAATTAATTACTTAAAAATCATACAATGAGATTTTCTGGATTTTTTGTTTTAGATTCCGTCTCTCACAGTTGAAGTGTACCTATGATAAAAAATTACAGACCTCTACATGCTTTGTAAGTAGGAAAACCTGCAAAATCGGCAGTCTATCAAATACTTGTTCTCCCCACTGTGTATATACAGTGGGGCAAAAAAGTATTTAGTCAGCCACCAATTGTGCAAGTTCTCCCACTTAAAAAGATGAGAGAGGCCTGTAGGTACACTTCATAGGTACACTTCAACTATGACAGACAAAATTAGAAAAAAAATCAAGAAAATCACATTGTAGGATTTTTAATGAATGATTAAAAATGAAGTGTTCTGGCTCTCACAGACCTGTAACTTCTTATTTAAGAGGCTCCTCTGTCCTCCACTCGTTACCTGTATTAATGGCACCTGTTTGAACTTGTTATCAGTATAAAAGACACCTGTCCACAACCTCAAACAGTCACACTCCAAACTCCACTAGGGCCAAGACCAAAGAGCTGTCAAAGGACACCAGAAACAAAATTGTAGACCTGCACCAGGCTGGGAAGACTGAATCTGCAATAGGTACGCAGCTAGGTTTGAAGAAATCAAATGTGGGAGCCATTATTAGGAAATGGAAGACATACAAGACCACTGATAATCTCCCTCGATCTGGGGCTCCACGCAAGATCTCACCCCGTGGGGTCAAAATGATCACAAGAACAGTGAGCAAAAATCCCAGAACCACACAGGGGGACCTAGTGAATGACCTGCAGAGAGCTGGGACCAAAGTAACAAAGCCTACCATCAGTAACACACTACGCCGCCAGGGACTCAAATCCTGCAGTGCCAGACGTGTCCCCCTGCTTAAGCCAGTACATGTCCAGGCCCGTCTGAAGTTTGCTAGAGAGCATTTGGATGATCCAGAAGAATATTGGGAGAATGTCACATGGTCAGATGAAACCAAAATATAACTTTTTGGTAAAAACTCAACTTGTCGTGTTTGGAGGACAAAGAATGCTGAGTTGCATCCAAAGAACACCATACCTACTGTGAAGCATGGATGTGGAAACATCATGCTTTGGGGCTGTTTTTCTGCAAAGGGACCAGGACGACTGATCCGTGTAAAGGAAAGAATGAATGGGGCCATGTATCGTGAGATTTTGAGTGAAAACCTCCTTCATCAGCAAGGGCATTGAAGATGAAACGTGGCTGGGTCTTTCAACATGACAATGATCCCAAACACACCGCCCGGGCAACGAAGGAGTGGCTTCGTAAGAAGCATTTCAAGGTCCTGGAGTGGCCTAGCCAGTCTCCAGATCTCAACCCCATAGAAAATCTTTGGAGGGAGTTGAAAGTCCGTGTTGCCCAGCAACAGCCCCAAAACATCACTGCTCTAGAGGAGATCTGCATGGAGGAATGGGCCAAAATACCAGCAACAGTGTGTGAAAACCTTGTGAAGACTTACAGAAAACATTTGACCTCTGTCATTGCCAACAAAGGGTATATAACAAAGTATTCAGATAAACTTTTGTTATCGACCAAATACTTATTTTAAACCATCATTTGCAAATAAATTCATTAAAAATCCGACAATGTGATTTTCTGGATTTTTTTCCCTCATTTTGTCTGTCATAGTTGAAGTGTACCTGTGATGAAAATTACAGGCCTCTCTCATCTTTTTAAGTGGGAGAACTTGCACAATTGGTGGATGACTAAATACGTTTTTTGCCCCACTGTATATACACTGCTCAAAAAAATAAAGGGAACACTTAAACAACACAATGTAACTCCAAGTCAATCACACTTCTGTGAAATCAAACTGTCCACTTAGGAAGCAACACTGATTGACAATAAATGTCACATGCTGTTGTGCAAATGGAATAGACAACAGGTGGAAATTATAGGCAATTAGCAAGACACCCCCAATAAAGGAGTGGTTCTGCAGGTGGTGACTACAGACCACTTCTCAGTTCCTATGCTTCCTGGCTGATGTTTTGGCCACTTTTGAATGCTGGCAGTGCTTTGACTCTAGTGGTAGCATGAGACGGAGTCTACAACGCATGCAAGTGGCTCAGGTGGTGCAGCTCATCCAGGATGGAACATCAATGCGAGCTGTGGCAAGAAGGTTTGCTGTGTCTGTCAGCCTAGTGTCCAGAGCATGGAGGCGCTACCAGGAGACAGGCCAGTACATCAGGAGATGTGGAGGAGGCCGTAGGAGGGAAACAACCCAGCAACAGGACCGCTACCTCTGCCTTTGTGCAAGGAGGAGCAGGAGGAGCACTGCCAGAGCCCTGCAAAATGACCTCTAGCAGGCCACAAATGTGTATGTGTCTGTTCAAACGGTCAGAAACAGACTCCATGAGGGTGGTATGAGGGCCCGACGTTCACAGGTTGGGGTTGTGCTTACAGCACAACACCGTGCAGGACGTTTGGCATTTGCCAGAGAACACCAAGATTGGCAAATTCGCCACTGGCGCCCTGTGCTCTTCACAGATGAAAGCAGGTTCACACTGAGCACACGTGACAGACGTGACAGAGTCTGGAGACGCCGTGGAGAACATTCTGCTGCCTGCAACATCCTCCAGCATGACTGGTTTGGCGGTGGGTCAGTCATGGTGTGGGGTGACATTTCTTTGGGGGGCCGCACAGCCCTCCATGTGCTCGCCAGAGGTAGCCTGACTGCCATTAGGTACCGAGATGAGATCCTCAGACCCCTTGTGAGCCCGGTTGGCCCTGGGTTCCTCCTAATGCAATGCAAGACAATGCTAGACCTCATGTGGCTGGAGTGTGTCAGCAGTTCCTGCAAGAGGAAGGCATTGATGCTATGGACTGGCCTGCCTGTTCCCCAGACCTGAATCCAATTGAGCACATCTGGGCCATCATGTCTCGCTCCATCCACCACGTTGCACCACAGACTGTCCAGGAGTTGGCGGATGCTTTAGTCCAGATCTGGGAGGAGATCCCTCAAGAGACCATCCGCCACCTCATCAGGAGCATGCCCAGGCATTGTAGGGAGGTCATACAGGCACGTGGAGGCCACACACACACTACTGAGCCTCATTTTGACTTGTTTTAAGGACATTACATCAAAGTTGGATCAGCCTGTAGTGTGGTTTTCCACTTTAATTTTGAGTGTGACTCCAAATCCAGACCTCCATGGGTTGATACATTTGATTTCCATTGATAATTTTTGTGTGATTTTGTTGTCAGCACATTCAACTATGTAAAGAAAAAAGTATTTCATAAAAATATTTCATTCATTCAGATCTAGGATGTGTTATTTTAGTGTTCCCTTTATTTTTTTAAGCAGTGTATATATATATATATGTATATATATATATATATGTATATATATTGTTTTACATTGTTTGCAAACTGATATGTGACTCATATTAATGCCAAAATAACATGCAAAACAGGAAAGCCCCCTAAAAATGTGGGGCTCAAAATATCCCGGAATGACAGGTTGCCACTGATTATTGCTAATGTATGTATGTAGCATGCTAAATGTTTCTGATCAATGATAGATGATAAAACAAATAATTGAGCTATACCACATCCACTTATTTGCCCAGACAGAAACCATTTAACCAAATAGCCTATACAGACAGAGATTCAGTGAAACAAATTCACATTGATTGATTTTCAGTGAAGTCACAGTCTTTTGGTTGGGAGGCTACTAAGCGACTGCGAGTAAAAGGAAAAAATACATGTTAATATACATAACGTGGCAAAATGTTCTAATACATGAGCCAACTAGACAAGATGATCAGGAACTAACATTTTCCCGGCCTAATTGTAGTCTAGCTAATATCCAAACCTATATTCACGCTTGTCACAAATCAGCATAATGACTCTATCCCAATCAAAACGGTTCTGAAATGATAATCTAGTTGACCACACTGTGTGGATTGGATGACTGGGAGTTTCACTTAGCAAAAAAAATGAATACATGCCTTCAATTGCATTAGCCTACTCTATTCCAATATTTTCACCTTCAGTTCTTTATGGATCCATCAAGATGAGGTGAAGAAAACAGTGCATGCTAATTGGTGGGCTATGTGAATAGATGGGCGAAGTGACAAACTGCCTAGCAACCATCAGGAGTTTAAGAGGGTAGTGCATGCCACTTTTCAACATTACCAAAATGATTGCTAGCTTGTTTGGCGGAAATAAAAGTTTCGTCTTTGATACCGGCAATACCTTTCCGATATAAAGAAAGTTTGGTGGTATGGTAAACTTGGCAGAAAAACATCTTAGTATGAAAGGGATATACAGTGCATTCGAAAAGTATTCAGACCCATTAACTTTTTCCACATTTTGTTATGTTACAGCCTTATTCTAGGATGAATTAAATACATTTCCCTCATCAATGTACACACAATATCCCATAATGACAAAGCGAAAACAGGTTTTTAGGAATGTTAGCATATTTATGACAGATAAAAAACAGAAATACCTTATTTACATAAGTATTCAGACCTTTTGCTATGAGAATCAAAATTGAGCTCAGGTGCATCCTGTTTCCATTGATCATCCTTGAGATGTTTCTACAACTTGATTGGAGTCCACCTGTGGTAAATTCAATTGATTGGACATTATTTGGAAACGCATATACCTGTCTATATAAGATCCCACAGTTGACAGTGCATATCAGAGCAAAAACCAAGCCATGAGGTTGAAGGAATTGTCCGTAGAGCTCCTAGACAGGATTGTGTCGAGGCACAGTTCTTGGGAAGGGTACCAAAACATTTCTGCAGCATTGAAGGTCCCCAAGAACACAGCGATTTCCATTATTATTAAATAGAAGAAGTTTGGAACCACCAAAATTCTTCCAAGGGCTGGCCGCCCAGTCAAATTGCGTATTCGGGTGAGTTTGCCAAAAAGCACCTAAAGGACTCTCAGGTCATGAGAAACCAGATTCTTTGGTCTGATGAAACCAACATTGAACTCTTTGGCCTGAATGCCAAAGAGTGTGTCACGTCTGGAGGAAACCAGGCACCGCTCACTACCTGGCCAATACCATCCCTACGGTGAAGCATGGTGGTGTCAGCATCATGCTGTGGGGATGGTTTTTCAGCGGCAGGGACTGGGAGACTAGTCAGGATCGAGGGAAAGTTGAACAGAGCAAAGTATGGAGAGATCCTTGATGAAAACCTGCTCCAGAGCACTCAGAACCTCAAACTGGGCTGAAGGTTCACCTTCCAACAGGACAACGACCATAAGCACAGAGCCAAGACAACTCAGTGGCTTCGGGACAAGTCTCTGAATGTCCTTGAGTGGCCCAACCAGATCCCGGTCTTCAACCCGATCGAATATCTCTGGAGAGACCTGAAAATAGCTGTACAGCAACGCTCCTCATCCAACCTGACAGAGCTTGAGGGAATCTGCAGAGAAGAATGGGAGAAGCTCCCCAAATTAAATTCCTTTCAATCTTTTACCCAGACTTTAACAGAGATGCACATTTAGTTTCTTTAAAAAATAAACATAGACCGCTCAAGAGGTATGCTTCGATATGCAGAAAAATATGCATTTTTTTTTTAAAATGTAGAATTAAGCATAATGATTATGGCTCTTGATGGCAGGAAAAAGCTGTTTCAGGTGTTTGAAAAAATACAAAATTCACCAATTTATGGACGGGGGCCACAGCTTTGTGACCCTTCAGATATTTGATGTCCATGACGCGCCCCTGCAACCACATGCTGGGTTTGGGTGCCAGAGGTCGGAAACCCTTGATGGCAGACACACACAGCACCATATGTCGTGGGGAGCAGCACCCATAAGAATGCCAGTAGAGGGATTTGCACTCATACGAGGAACAAATGGAATACATTAATACTGAAACAAAAAGGTCTGCTATCTTGGCCTCCTTAGTCTACGTATAAAAGAGACTCAGCACTGAGATGTTTCCGTGCCTGGGTTTGTGACGTCTGTTCTGTACGGATATGAATATGGATCTGAACTTTTGAGAGTTCTGGAAAGTATTTTGGGAGTTCTCTATGGTATTATTTACTGAAGGAAGTTGACCAGAAATGACAGGAAGCTCCTTCCACGTTCTCAACAAACACAGTTCTCCTAAAAACAGTTCATCATAGTAGCGTCAAAGCATTATCTATGAACATTTGTCTCCTGCACCACCACACCTTATTTCTTATTCCTCTGACAATATACCAAACTACCTGTACATGTCATCATCGCAGCGCGGCCACGGGGACTAAAACGTGCTTCTGCGCCGTAATACAATGGTGGGAATGGCACATTATGGCCGGTGGTATTAAATCCTGCAAATGTATTTTAACCTGGAGGCATTAGCGAGAAAAACATTCAATTGAACACATATAAATGAAGTGAGGGGAGCTTTTGTAAACCTTCCTACCGTTTAGCCTGTCCGTCATCTTGTATTACCGTGGCAACGTTAATCAGGGTCAGAGTCAGTTGTGTTTGTGTACAGGTTGTGGAAGAGTTATGAAGGTTATTCATATTTTTCATGTATTCAAATATTCTACATATAGAAATTCATGGTAATATATTCATCATAAACAATATCTAGTTTGCTGTTGCATTCAGAGGGTATGAAATTGGCATTAATGTTGTCTCCAGTCCAGCTCTATCTCATGACTATGGAAAGTAGAGTGTGGTCTTATCATATGATAAATGGGTAGGGAATCAGTCTCTTCTATTGATGCTCCTCTTCTACCGTTTTTACTTGTCCATTTCCCATTTGCTGCAATACACACAGTGGCCACTTGGGGGCGGCCGTGAGACAGCCGATTGTCCTTTCTTGTCTCGTTTTCACTAAACACCAGACTGGACCTTTCTTTCAGTATATTCTATGAGCCAGCTGCCAGACACGTATTGCAAAGACTAATTAAGATGGATTTCAGAGATAACATAATTAATATTGAAATGGTGGAATAGGTTGAAATGACGTAAAATTCGGTGGAAATGAAATACATTTTACTTTATTCAGACCGTCTGCAATTGTCTTTTGTCCATAAATTAATTTGCAGTCAGAGAGAGAGAGAGGGGGAGAGGAAGGAACAAGAGATCAAGGGAGAAAAAAAGAGACATAAAATTTATGCAATGAAATCATCATATGTATCTCAACCTGCACCTTGATGCCAAACCGGTGTTTTGTACCTTGTCCTGTTTGTGTCTTTACGTTCCCTCTCCAGGTGTTGCTTTAGATTTCATCCCAAATGGCACCCTATCCCCTACATAGTGCACGTCTTTTAACCAGGGCCTATAAGGTTCTGGTCAAAAGTAGTGCACTATTTAGGAAATACGATGGCATTTGGGATGAAGACATAATGTATTCTGCATTGCCTTTGGACTCTCCGGTAATCCTCAGACACACAGAAAGTGAATTATTTGACCACCCAATATGGCACCGTTTGCTTCTCTAGCCTATCTCTCTAAATACCTGAATAAATTCAAACATATGGGGACTAGAGAACCCGTTAGGAGAAGTGTGGAGATATACTGTAGCTTCCCAAATGGTACCCTATTCTCTATATTGTCCCCTTCTTTTGACCAGAGCCCATGGGGAATAGGATGCCATTTGGGATGCGGACATAAAATGTATCCATCTATTGTAAAGACAATATTGTTCCCTCAGCCAAGAGATTCAGGCATTCCAAGGTGAAATGGAGGTCTCACGTCATCATATGGTCATACACTGTCCCCAATATCTCTCTCTCTGTCTGTTGAATTTTAGCAAACCTGGGGGTGGGGCGGGGGGGGGGGGGGTGGGATGCTGCCGAGAGAGAGTGTGTGGCGTATGATGAATGAGATAGTTAGAAAAGCTGTGAATTTATGGATGTGAATGCAGGCCATCCATTTGTCCTGTCCTCAAGGGCGTCATCTTTCCAGGGCCTGATGATCTGGAAGGGGGCTTATGGGGATCGGATCCCACCCCTGCCACCAGTGGACATCCAGACCATGCATCCCCAATGTCATGCTATTCTCTATATAGTGCACTACCTTTGACCAGAGACCTGTAGGACATAGTGTACCACTTGGGACACATGCAGGGTCTCTGCCCCGTGAAAAGCCACCGTGGCCAGCCTGCAGCGTGTTAAACAACAATTAATTAACAGGGTGTTTATAAAGTCTGTTAATGCCCATGTATTAATGGGGAGGCCAAGAGGTGGAGGGAAACGATTCCATTCATAAATTAATACTGTGTCACTACATAATATACCACCTTGCATTAGAGTAGCTGTTTATAATGTGACTTACTTGAGATGAGAGGTGCTGTACTGTGCTGCAGTAAACTAATTAGTTAATACAGTGTTAAAACATTAAGAAACACATAAACAAACCAAGTCACACAAGTCACATATTTTACAATTGGTGTTAAAATCACTCCATTGCCACTTGATTAAATGACTTAAAATCTGATTACCTGTTACATGCTGCTCAACAGTGGCACTGTGGCGGGGTGTCCATCAAGACAAGCTCGTCATAACAACCCATTGTCCTACCTTTAGGGTTTTAGGGCCTCTGTCAACTTAGGCTTTCTGTTTGAGAAGTGGTTCAGTCCTGGGCTTATTTTCACAGTTGATGGGGGAAATATGAAACGTTGATGATGCTTAACTCACCAAGGTGAATCGGAAGGAGTTAGATTATAATATTGAAACTCTCAATAGAGATGTACAGTATCTTTAAACATTCACATCACCTTAGTCTGCTGTTTGCATGCAGACCTGGAAGGAAAGGGAAGTTATTGATGGAGTTATTGAGTTGTTAGTAGGGAACTGGGAGTGTGTTGATGATGAGGAGTTAGTGAGTTGTTAGTAGGGAACTGGGAGTGTGTTGATGATGATGAGGAGTTAGTGAGTTGTTAATAGGGAACTGGGAGTGTGTTGATGATGATGAGGAGTTAGTGAGTTGTTAATAGGGAACTGGGAGTGTGTTGATGATGATGATGAGTTAGTGAGTTGTTAGTAGGGAACTGGGAGTGTGTTGATGATGATGAGGAGTTAGTGAGTTGTTAGTAGGGAACTGGGAGTGTGTTGATGATGATGAGGAGTTAGTGAGTTGTTAGTAGGGAACTGGGAGTGTGTTGATGATGATGAGGAGTTAGTGAGTTGTTAGTAGGGAACTGGGAGTGTGTTGATGATGATGAGTTAGTGAGTTGTTAGTAGGGAACTGGGAGTGTGTTGATGATGATGAGGAGTTAGTGAGTCGTTAGTAGGGAACTGGGAGTGTGTTGATGATGATGATGAGTTAGTGAGTCGTTAGTAGGGAACTGGGAGTGTGTTGATGATGATGAGTTAGTGAGTTGTTAGTAGGGAACTGGGAGTGTGTTGATGATGATGATGAGTTAGTGAGTTGTTAGTAGGGAACTGGGAGTGTGTTGATGATGATGAGGAGTTAGTGAGTCGTTAGTAGGGAACTGGGAGTGTGTTGATGATGATGAGTTAGTGAGTTGTTAGTAGGGAACTGGGAGTGTGTTGATGATGATGATGAGGAGTTAGTGAGTTGTTAGAAGGGAACTGGGAGTGTGTTGATGATGATGAGTTAGTGAGTCGTTAGTAGGGAACTGGGAGTGTGTTGATGATGATGAGGAGTTAGTGAGTTGTTAGTAGGGAACTGGGAGTGTGTTGATGATGAGGAGTTAGTGAGTTGTTAGTAGGGAACTGGGAGTGTGTTGATGATGATGATGAGGAGTTAGTGAGTTGTTAGTAGGGAACTGGGAGTGTGTTGATGATGATGAGTTAGTGAGTTGTTAGTAGGGAACTGGGAGTGTGTTGATGATGATGAGGAGTTAGTGAGTTGTTAATAGGGAACTGGGAGTGTGTTGATGATGATGAGGAGTTAGTGAGTTGTTAGTAGGGAACTGGGAGTGTGTTGATGATGATGAGGAGTTAGTGAGTTGTTAGTAGGGAACTGGGAGTGTGTTGATGATGAGGAGTTAGTGAGTTGTTAGTAGGGAACTGGGAGTGTGTTGATGATGAGGAGGAGTTAGTGAGTTGTTAGTAGGGAACTGGGAGTATGTTGATGATGATGAGGAGTTAGTGAGTTGTTAGTAGGGTACTGGGAGTGTGTTGATGATGAGGAGTTAGTGAGTTGTTAGTAGGGAACTGGGAGTGTGTTGATGATGAGGAGTTAGAGAGTTGTTAGTAGGGGAATGGGAGTGTTTTGATGATGATGAGGAGTTAGTGAGTTGTTAGTAGGGAACTGGGAGTGTGTTGATGATGATGATGATAAGGAGTTAGTGAGTTGTTAGTAGGGAACTGGGAGTGTGTTGATGATGATGAGTTAGTGAGTTGTTAGTAGGGGAGTGGGAGTGTTTTGATGATGATGAGGAGTTAGTGAGTTGTTAGTAGGGAACTGGGAGTGTGTTGATGATGATGATGATAAGGAGTTAGTGAGTTGTTAGTAGGGAACTGGGAGTGTGTTGATGATGATGAGTTAGTGAGTTGTTAGTAGGGGAATGGGATTGTTTTGATGATGATGAGGAGTTAGTGAGTTGTTAGTAAGGAACTGGGAGTGTGTTGATGATGATGATGAGTTAGTGAGTTGTTAGTAGGGAACTGGGAGTGTGTTGATGATGATGATGATAAGGAGTTAGTGAGTTGTTAGTAGGGTACTGGGAGTGTGTTGATGATGAGGAGTTAGTGAGTTGTTAGTAGGGAACTGGGAGTGTGTTGATGATGAGGAGTTAGAGAGTTGTTAGTAGGGGAATGGGAGTGTTTTGATGATGATGAGGAGTTAGTGAGTTGTTAATAGGGAACTGGGAGTGTGTTGATGATGATGATGATAAGGAGTTAGTGAGTTGTTAGTAGGGAACTGGGAGTGTGTTGATGATGATGAGTTAGTGAGTTGTTAGTAGGGGAGTGGGAGTGTTTTGATGATGATGAGGAGTTAGTGAGTTGTTAGTAGGGAACTGGGAGTGTGTTGATGATGATGATGATAAGGAGTTAGTGAGTTGTTAGTAGGGAACTGGGAGTGTGTTGATGATGATGAGTTAGTGAGTTGTTAGTAGGGGAATGGGATTGTTTTGATGATGATGAGGAGTTAGTGAGTTGTTAGTAGGGAACTGGGAGTGTGTTGATGATGATGATGAGTTAGTGAGTTGTTAGTAGGGAACTGGGAGTGTGTTGATGATGATGATGATAAGGAGTTAGTGAGTTGTTAGTAGGGAACTGGGAGTGTGTTGATGATGATGAGTTAGTGAGTTGTTAGTAGGGGAATGGGATTGTTTTGATGATGATGAGGAGTTAGTGAGTTGTTAGTAGGGAACTGGGAGTGTGTTGATGATGATGATGAGTTAGTGAGTTGTTAGTAGGGAACTGGGAGTGTGTTGATGATGAGGAGTTAGTGAGTTGTTAGTAGGGAACTGGTAGTGTGTTGATGATGAGGAGTTAGTGAGTTGTTAGCAGGGAACTGGGAGTGTGTTGATGATGATGAGTTAGTGAGTTGTTAGTAGGGAACTGGGAGTGTGTTGATGATGAGGAGTTAGTGAGTTGTTAGTAGGGAACTGGGAGTGTGTTGATGATGATGAGGAGTTAGTGAGTTGTTAATAGGGAACTGGGAGTGTGTTGATGATGATGAGGAGTTAGTGAGTTGTTAGTAGGGAACTGGGAGTGTGTTGATGATGAGGAGTTAGTGAGTTGTTAGTAGGGAACTGGGAGTGTGTTGATGATGATGAGGAGTTAGTGAGTTGTTAGTAGGGAACTGGGAGTATGTTGATGATGATGAGGAGTTAGTGAGTTGTTAATAGGGAACTGGGAGTGTGTTGATGATGATGAGTTAGTGAGTTGTTAGTAGGGGAATGGGAGTGTTTTGATGATGATGAGGAGTTAGTGAGTTGTTAATAGGGAACTGGGAGTGTGTTGATGATGATGAGGAGGAGTTAGTGAGTTATTAGTAGGGAACTGGGAGTGTGTTGATGATGATGATGAGTTAGCGAGTTGTTAGTAGGGAACTGGGAGTGTGTTGATGATGATGAGTTAGTGAGTTGTTAGTAGGGGAATGGGAGTGTTTTGATGATGATGAGGAGTTAGTGAGTTGTTAGTAGGGAACTGGGAGTGTGTTGATGATGATGATAAGGAGTTAGTGAGTTGTTAGTAGGGAACTGGGAGTGTGTTGATGATGAGGAGTTAGTGAGTTGTTAGTAGGGAACTGGGAGTGTGTTGATGATGAGGAGTTATTGAGTTGTTAGTAGGGAACTGGGAGTGTGTTGATGATGAGGAGTTAGTGAGTTGTTAGTAGGGAACTGGGAGTATGTTGACGATTATGAGGAGTTAGTGAGTTGTTAGTAGGGATCTGGGAGTGTGTTGATGATGATGAGGAGTTAGTGAGTTGTTAGTAGGGAACTGGGAGTATGTTGATGATGATGAGGAGTTAGTGAGTTGTTAATAGGGAACTGGGAGTGTGTTGATGATGATGAGGAGTTAGTGAGTTGTTAATAGGGAACTGGGAGTGTGTTGATGATGATGAGGAGGAGTTAGTGAGTTATTAGTAGGGAACTGGGAGTGTGTTGATGATGATGATGAGTTAGTGAGTTGTTAGTAGGGAACTGGGAGTGTGTTGATGTTGATAATGAGTTAGTGAGTTGTTAGTAGGGAACTCGGAGTGTGTTGATGTTGATAATGAGTTAGTGAGTTGTTAGTAGGGAACTCGGAGTGTGTTGAAGATGATGATGAGTTATTGAGTTGTTAGTAGGGAACTAGGAGTGTGTTGATGATGATGATGAGGAGTTAGTGAGTTATTAGTAGGAAACTGGGAGTGTGTTGATGATGATGATGAGTTAGTGAGTTGTTAGTACGGAACTGATAGTGTGTTGATGATGATGATGATGAGGAGTTAGTGAGTTGTTAGTAGGGAACTGGAAGTGTGTTGATGATGATGATGAGTTAGTGAGTTGTTAGTAGGGAACTCGGAGTGTGTTGATGATGATGATGATGATGATGAGTTAGTGAGTTGTTAGTAGGGAACTGGGAATGTGTTGATGATGAGGAGTTAGTGAGTTGTTAGTAGGGAACTGGGAGTGTGTTGATGAAGATGAGTTAGTGAGATTTTAGTAGGGGACTGGGAGTGTGTTGATGATGATGAGGAGTTAGTGAGTTGTTAGTGGGGAACTGGGAGTGTGTTGATGATGATGATGAGTTAGTGAGTTGTTAGTAGGGAACTGGGAGTGTGTTGATGATGATGATGAGTTAGTGAGTTGTTAGTAGGGAACTCGGAGTGTGTTGATGATGATGATGATGATGATGATGAGTTAGTGAGTTGTTAGTAGGGAACTGGGAGTGTGTTGATGATGAGGAGTTAGTGAGTTGTTAGTAGGGAACTGGTAGTGTGTTGATGATGAGGAGTTAGTGAGTTGTTAGCAGGGAACTGGGAGTGTGTTGATGATGATGAGTTAGTGAGTTGTTAGTAGGGAACTGGGAGTGTGTTGATGATGAGGAGTTAGTGAGTTGTTAGTAGGGAACTGGAAGTGTGTTGATGATGATGAGGAGTTAGTGAGTTGTTAATAGGGAACTGGGAGTGTGTTGATGATGATGAGGAAATAGTGAGTTGTTAGTAGGGAACTGGGAGTGTGTTGATGATGAGGAGTTAGTGAGTTGTTAGTAGGGAACTGGGAGTGTGTTGATGATGATGAGGAGTTAGTGAGTTGTTAGTAGGGAACTGGGAGTATGTTGATGATGATGAGGAGTTAGTGAGTTGTTAGTAGGGAACTGGGAGTGTGTTGATGATGAGGAGTTATTGAGTTGTTAGTAGGGAACTGGGAGTGTGTTGATGATGACGAGTTAGTGAGTTGTTAGTAGGGAACTGGGAGTGTGTTGATGATGAGGAGTTAGTGAGTTGTTAGTAGGGAACTGGGAGTATGTTGATGATTATGAGGAGTTAGTGAGTTGTTAGTAAGGAACTGGGAGTGTGTTGATGATGAGGAGTTAGTGAGTTGTTAGTAGGGAACTGGGAGTGTGTTGATGATGATGAGGAGGAGTTAGTGAGTTATTAGTAGGGAACTGGGAGTGTGTTGATGATGATGATGAGTTAGTGAGTTGTTAGTAGGGAACTGGGAGTGTGTTGATGTTGATAATGAGTTAGTGAGTTGTTAGTAGGGAACTCGGAGTGTGTTGATGTTGATAATGAGTTAGTGAGTTGTTAGTAGGGAACTCGGAGTATGTTGAAGATGATGATGAGTTATTGAGTTGTTAGTAGGGAACTAGGAGTGTGTTGATGATGATGATGAGGAGTTAGTGAGTTATTAGTAGGGAACTGGGAGTGTGATGATGATGATGAGGAGTTAGTGAGTTGTTAGTAGGGAACTGGGAGTGTGTTGAAGATGAGGAGTTAGTGAGTTGTTAGTAGGGAACTGGGAGTGTGTTGATGATGATTAGTTAGTGAGATTTTAGTAGAGGACTGGGAGTGTGTTGATGATGATGAGGAGTTAGTGAGTTGTTAGTGGGGAACTGGGAGTGTGTTGATGATGATGATGAGTGAGTTGTTAGTAGGGAACTGGGAGTGTGTTGATGATGATGATGATGATGAGTTAGTGAGTTGTTAGTAGGGAACTGGGAATGTGTTGATGATGATGAGGAGTTAGTGAGTTGTTAGAAGGGAACTGGGAGTGTGTTGATGATGATGAGTTAGTGAGATTTTAGTAGGGGACTGGGAGTGTGTTGATGATGATGAGGAGTTAGTGAGTTGTTAGTAGGGAACTGGGAGTGTGTTGATGATGATGATGATGAGGAGTTAGTGAGTTGTTAGTAGGGAACTGGGAGTGTGTTGATGATGATGATGAGTTAGTGAGTTGTTAGTAGGGAACTCGGAGTGTGTTGATGATGATGATGATGATGATGAGTTAGTGAGTTTTTAGTAGGGAACTGGGAGTGTGTTGATGATGATGATGAGTTAGTGAGTTGTTAGTAGGGAACTGGGAGTGTGTTGATGATGAGGAGTTAGTGAGTTGTTTGTAGGGAACTGGGAGTGTGTTGATGATGATGATTATGATGAGGAGTTAGTGAGTTGTTAGTAGGGAACTGGGAGTGTGTTGATGATGATGAGTTAGTGAGTTGTTAGTAGGCGACTGGGAGTGTGTTGATGATGATGAGGAGTTAGTGAGTTGTTAGTAGGTAACTGGGAGTGTGTTGATGATGATGAGGAGATAGTGAGTTGTTAGTAGGTAACTGGGAGTGTGTTGATGATGATGATGAGTTAGTGAGTTGTTAGTAGGGAACTGGGAGTGTGTTGATGTTGATAATGAGTTAGTGAGTTGTTAGTAGGGACCTCGGAGTGTGTTGAAGATGATGATGAGTTATTGAGTTGTTAGTAGGGAACTGGGAGTGTGTCGATGATGATGATGATGAGGAGTTAGTGAGTTGATAATAGGGAACTGGGAGTGTGTTGATGATGATGATGAGTTAGTGAGTTGTTAGTAGGGAACTGGGAGTGTGTTGATGATGATGAGGAGTTAGTGAGTTATTATTTGGGAACTGGGAGTGTGTTGATGATGATGAGGAGTTAGTGAGTTGTTAGTAGGGAACTGGGAATGTGTTGATGATGATGAGGAGTTAGTGAGTTGTTAGTAGGGAACTGGGAGTGTGTTGATGATGATGAGGAGTTAGTGAGTTATTAGTAGGGAACTGGGAGTGTGTTGATGATGATGAGGAGTTAGTGAGTTGTTAGTTGGGAACTGGGAGTGTGTTGATGATGATTATGATGAGGAGTTAGTGAGTTGTTAGTAGGGAACTGGGAGTGTGTTGATGATGATGATGATGAGGAGTTAGTGAGTTGTTAATAGGGAACTGGGAGTGTGTTGATGATGATGATGAGTTAGTGAGTTGTTAGTAGGGAACTGGGAGTGTGTTGATGATGAGGAGTTAGTGAGTTGTTAGAAGGGAACTGGGAGTGTGTTGATGATGATGAGTTAGTGAGATTTTAGTAGGGGACTGGGAGTGTGTTGATGATGATGAGGAGTTAGTGAGTTGTTAGTGGGGAACTGGGAGTGTGTTGATGATGATGATGAGTTAGTGATTTGTTAGTAGGGAACTGGGAGTGTGTTGATGATGATGATGATGAGGAGTTAGTGAGTTGTTAGTAGGGAACTGGGAGTGTGTTGATGATGATGATGAGTTAGTGAGTTGTTAGTAGGGAACTCGGAGTGTGTTGAAGATGATGATGAGTTATTGAGTTGTTAGTAGGGAACTAGGAGTGTGTTGATGATGATGATGAGGAGTTAGTGAGTTATTAGTAGGGAACTGGGAGTGTGATGATGATGATGAGGAGTTAGTGAGTTGTTAGTAGGGAACTGGGAGTGTGTTGAAGATGAGGAGTTAGTGAGTTGTTAGTAGGGAACTGGGAGTGTGTTGATGATGATTAGTTAGTGAGATTTTAGTAGAGGACTGGGAGTGTGTTGATGATGATGAGGAGTTAGTGAGTTGTTAGTGGGGAACTGGGAGTGTGTTGATGATGATGATGAGTGAGTTGTTAGTAGGGAACTGGGAGTGTGTTGATGATGATGATGATGATGAGTTAGTGAGTTGTTAGTAGGGAACTGGGAATGTGTTGATGATGATGAGGAGTTAGTGAGTTGTTAGAAGGGAACTGGGAGTGTGTTGATGATGATGAGTTAGTGAGATTTTAGTAGGGGACTGGGAGTGTGTTGATGATGATGAGGAGTTAGTGAGTTGTTAGTGGGGAACTGGGAGTGTGTTGATGATGATGATGAGTTAGTGAGTTGTTAGTAGGGAACTGGGAGTGTGTTGATGATGATGATGATGATGAGTTAGTGAGTTGTTAGTAGGGAACTGGGAGTGTGTTGATGATGATGATGAGTTAGTGAGTTGTTAGTAGGGAACTCGGAGTGTGTTGATGATGATGATGATGATGATGAGTTAGTGAGTTGTTAGTAGGGAACTGGGAGTGTGTTGATGATGATGATGAGTTAGTGAGTTGTTAGTAGGGAACTGGGAGTGTGTTGATGATGAGGAGTTAGTGAGTTGTTAGTAGGGAACTGGGAGTGTGTTGATGATGATGATTATGATGAGGAGTTAGTGAGTTGTTAGTAGGGAACTGGGAGTGTGTTGATGATGATGAGTTAGTGAGTTGTTAGTAGGCGACTGGGAGTGTGTTGATGATGATGAGGAGTTAGTGAGTTGTTAGTAGGTAACTGGGAGTGTGTTGATGATGATGAGGAGATAGTGAGTTGTTAGTAGGTAACTGGGAGTGTGTTGATGATGATGATGAGTTAGTGAGTTGTTAGTTGGGAACTGGGAGTGTGTTGATGTTGATAATGAGTTAGTGAGTTGTTAGTAGGGAACTCGGAGTGTGTTGAAGATGATGATGAGTTATTGAGTTGTTAGTAGGGAACTGGGAGTGTGTCGATGATGATGATGATGAGGAGTTAGTGAGTTGTTAATAGGGAACTGGGAGTGTGTTGATGATGATGATGAGTTAGTGAGTTGTTAGTAGGGAACTGGGAGTGTGTTGATGATGATGAGGAGTTAGTGAGTTATTAGTTGGGAACTGGGAGTGTGTTGATGATGATGAGGAGTTAGTGAGTTGTTAGTAGGGAACTGGGAATGTGTTGATGATGATGAGGAGTTAGTGAGTTGTTAGTAGGCAACTGGGAGTGTGTTGATGATGATGAGGAGTTAGTGAGTTATTAGTAGGGAACTGGGAGTGTGTTGATGATGATGAGGAGTTAGTGAGTTGTTAGTTGGGAACTGGGAGTGTGTTGATGATGATTATGATGAGGAGTTAGTGAGTTGTTAATAGGGAACTGGGAGTGTGTTGATGATGATGATGATGAGGAGTTAGTGAGTTGTTAATAGGGAACTGGGAGTGTGTTGATGATGATGATGAGTTAGTGAGTTGTTAGTAGGGAACTGGGAGTGTGTTGATGATGAGGAGTTAGTGAGTTGTTAGAAGGGAACTGGGAGTGTGTTGATGATGATGAGTTAGTGAGATTTTAGTAGGGGACTGGGAGTGTGTTGATGATGATGAGGAGTTAGTGATTTGTTAGTAGGGAACTGGGAGTGTGTTGATGATGATGATGATGAGGAGTTAGTGAGTTGTTAGTAGGGAACTGGGAGTGTGTTGATGATGATGATGAGTTAGTGAGTTGTTAGTAGGGAACTCGGAGTGTGTTGATGATGATGATGATGATGATGAGTTAGTGAGTTGTTAGTAGGGAACTGGGAGTGTGTTGATGATGATGATGAGTTGGTGAGTTGTTAGTAGGGAACTGGGAGTGTGTTGATGATGAGGAGTTAGTGAGTTGTTAGTAGGGAACTGGGAGTGTGTTGATGATGATGATTATGATGAGGAGTTAGTGAGTTGTTAGTAGGGAACTGGGAGTGTGTTGATGATGATGAGTTAGTGAGTTGTTAGTAGGGGACTGGGAGTGTGTTGATGATGATGAGGAGTTAGTGAGTTGTTAGTAGGTAACTGGGAGTGTGTTGATGATGATGAGGAGTTAGTGAGTTGTTAGTAGGGGACTGGGAGTGTGTTGATGATGATGAGGAGTTAGTGAGTTGTTAGTAGGGAAGTGGGAGTGTGTTGATGTTGATAATGACTTAGTGAGTTGTTAGTAGGGAACTCTGAGTTTGTTGAAGATGATGATGAGTTATTGAGTTGTTAGTAGGGAACTGGGAGTGTGTTGATGATGATGAGGAGTTAGTGAGTTGTTAGTAGGGAACTGGGAGTGTGTTGATGATGATGAGTTAGTGAGATTTTAGTAGGGGACTGGGAGTGTGTTGATGATGATGAGGAGTTAGTGAGTTGTTAATAGGGGACTGGGAGTCTGTTGATTATGATGAGGAGTTAGTGAGTTGTTAATAGGGAACTGGGAATGTGTTGATGATGATGAGGAGTTAGTGAGTTGTTAGTAGGGAACTGGGATTGTGTTGATGATGATGATTATGATGAGGAGTTAGTGAGTTGTTAGTAGGGAACTGGGAGTGTGTTGATGATGATGAGGGGTTAGTGAGTTGTTAGTAGGTAACTGGGAGTGTGTTGATGATGATGATGAGTTAGTGAGTTGTTAGTAGGGAACTGGGAGTGTGTTGATGTTGATAATGAGTTAGTGAGTTGTTAGTAGGGAACTCGGAGTGTGTTGAAGATGATGATGAGTTATTGAGTTGTTAGTAGGGAACTGGGAGTGTGTTGATGATGATGGTGATGAGGAGTTAGTGAGTTGTTAATAGGGAACTGGGAGTGTGTTGATGATGATGATGATGAGGAGTTAGTGAGTTGTTAATAGGGAACTGGGAGTGTGTTGTTGATGATGATGAGTTAGTGAGTTGTTAGTAGGGAACTGGGAGTGTGTTGATGATGATGAGGAGTTAGTGAGTTGTTAGTAGGGAACTGGGAGTGTGTTGATGATGATGAGGAGTTAGTGAGTTGTTAGTAGGGAACTGGGAGTGTGTTGATGATGATGATTATGATGAGGAGTTAGTGAGTTGTTAGTAGGGAACTGGGAGTGTGTTGTTGATAATGAGGAGTTAGTGAGTTGTTAGTAGGGAACTGGGAGTGTGTTGATGATGATGAGGAGTTAGTGAGTTGTTAGTAGGGAACTGGGAGTGTGTTGATGATGATGAGGAGTAGTGAGTTGTTAATAGGGAACTGGGAGTGTGTTGATGATGATGAGGAGATAGTGAGTTGTTAGTAGGGAACTGGGAGTATGTTGATGATGATGAGGAGTTAGTGAGTTGTTAGTAGGGAACTGGGAGTGTGTTGATGATGATGAGGAGTTAGTGAGTTGTTAGTAGGTAACTGGGAGTGTGTTGATGATGATGATGAGTTAGTGAGTTGTTAGTAGGGAACTGGGAGTGTGTTAATGTTGATAATGAGTTAGTGAGTTGTTAGTAGGGAACTCGGAGTGTGTTGAAGATGATGATGAGTTATTGAGTTGTTAGTAGGGAACTGGGAGTGTGTTGATGATGATGATGATGAGGAGTTAGTGAGTTGTTAATAGGGAACTGGGAGTGTGTTGATGATGATGATGAGTTAGTGAGTTGTTAGTAGGGAACTGGGAGTGTGTTGATGATGAGGAGTTAGTGAGTTGTTAGTAGGGAACTGGGAGTGTGTTGATGATGATGATTATGATGAGGAGTTAGTGAGTTGTTAGTAGGGAACTGGGAGTGTGTTGATGATGATGAGTTAGTGAGTTGTTAGTAGGGGACTGGGAGTGTGTTGATGATGATGAGGAGTTAGTGAGTTGTTAGTAGGTAACTGGGAGTGTGTTGATGATGATGAGGAGTTAGTGAGTTGTTAGTAGGGGACTGGGAGTGTGTTGATGATGATGAGGAGTTAGTGAGTTGTTAGTAGGGAAGTGGGAGTGTGTTGATGTTGATAATGACTTAGTGAGTTGTTAGTAGGGATCTCGGAGTTTGTTGAAGATGATGATGAGTTATTAAGTTGTTAGTAGGGAACTGGGAGTGTGTTGATGATGATGAGGAGTTAGTGAGTTGTTAGTAGGGAACTGGGAGTGTGTTGATGATGATGAGGAGTTAGTGAGTTGTTAGTAGGGAAGTGGGAGTGTGTTGATGTTGATAATGACTTAGTGAGTTGTTAGTAGGGAACTCGGAGTGTGTTGAAGATGATGATGAGTTATTGAGTTGTTAGTAGGGAACTGGGAGTGTGTTGATGATGATGAGGAGTTAGTGAGTTGTTAGTAGGGAACTGGGAGTGTTTTGATGATGATGAGGAGTTAGTGAGTTGTTAGTAGGGAACTGGGATTGTGTTGATGATGATGATTATGATGAGGAGTTAGTGAGTTGTTAGTAGGGAACTGGGAGTGTGTTGATGATGATGAGTTAGTGAGTTGTTAGTAGGGAACTGGGAGTGTGTCGATGATGATGATGATGAGGAGTTAGTGAGTTGTTAATAGGGAACTGGGAGTGTGTTGATGATGATGATGAGTTAGTGAGTTGTTAGTAGGGAACTGGGAGTGTGTTGATGATGATGAGGAGTTAGTGAGTTATTAGTTGGGAACTGGGAGTGTGTTGATGATGATGAGGAGTTAGTGAGTTGTTAGTAGGGAACTGGGAATGTGTTGATGATGATGAGGAGTTAGTGAGTTGTTAGTAGGGAACTGGGAGTGTGTTGATGATGATGAGGAGTTAGTGAGTTATTAGTAGGGAACTGGGAGTGTGTTGATGATGATGAGGAGTTAGTGAGTTGTTAATAGGGAACTGGGAGTGTGTTGATGATGATGATGATGAGGAGTTAGTGAGTTGTTAATAGGGAACTGGGAGTGTGTTGATGATGATGAGAAGTTAGTGAGTTGTTAGTAGGGAACTGGGAGTGTGTTGATGATGAGGAGTTAGTGAGTTGTTAGAAGGGAACTGGGAGTGTGTTGATGATGATGAGTTAGTGAGATTTTAGTAGGGGACTGGGAGTGTGTTGATGATGATGAGGAGTTAGTGAGTTGTTAGTGGGGAACTGGGAGTGTGTTGATGATGATGATGAGGAGGAGTTAGTGAGTTGTTAGTAGGGAACTGGGAGTGTGTTGATGATGATGATGAGTTAGTGAGTTGTTAGTAGGGAACTGGGAGTGTGTTGATGATGAGGAGTTAGTGAGTTGTTAGTAGGGAACTGGGAGTGTGTTGATGATGATGAGGAGTAGTGAGTTGTTAATAGGGAACTGGGAGTGTGTTGATGATGATGATGAGGAGTTAGTGAGTTGTTAGTAGGGAACTGGGAGTGTGTTGATGATGATGAGGAGTAGTGAGTTGTTAATAGGGAACTGGGAGTGTGTTGATGTTGATGATGAGGAGTTAGTGAGTTGTTAGTAGGGAACTGGGAGTGTGTTGATGATGATGATGAGTTAGTGAGTTGTTAGTAGGGAACTGGGAGTGTGTTGATGATGATGATTATGATGAGGAGTTAGTGAGTTGTTAGTAGGGAACTGGGAGTGTGTTGTTGATAATGAGGAGTTAGTGAGTTGTTAGTAGGGAACTGGGAGTGTGTTGATGATGATGAGGAGTTAGTGAGTTGTTAGTAGGGAACTGGGAGTGTGTTGATGATGATGAGGAGTAGTGAGTTGTTAATAGGGAACTGGGAGTGTGTCGATGATGATGAGGAGTTAGTGAGTTGTTAGTAGGGAACTGGGAGTATGTTGATGATGATGAGGAGTTAGTGAGTTGTTAGTAGGGAACTGGGAGTGTGTTGATGATGATGAGGAGTTAGTGAGTTGTTAGTAGGTAACTGGGAGTGTGTTGATGATGATGATGAGTTAGTGAGTTGTTAGTAGGGAACTGGGAGTGTGTTGATGCTGATAATGAGTTAGTGAGTTGTTAGTAGGAAACTCGGAGTGTGTTGAAGATGATGATGAGTTATTGAGTTGTTAATAGGGAACTGGGAGTGTGTTGATGATGATGGTGATGAGGCGTTAGTGAGTTGTTAATAGGGAACTGGGAGTGTGTTGATGATGATGATGAGTTAGTGAGTTGTTAGTAGGTAACTGGGAGTGTGTTGATGATGATGAGGAGTTAGTGAGTTATTAGTAGGGACCTGGGAGTGTGTTGATGATGATGAGGAGTTAGTGAGTTGTTAGTAGGGAACTGGGAATGTGTTGATGATGATGAGGAGTTAGTGAGTTGTTAGTAGTGAACTGGGAGTGTGTTGATGATGATGAGGAGTTAGTGAGTTATTAGTAGGGAACTGGGAGTGTGTTGATGATGATGAGGAGTTAGTGAGTTGTTAGTAGGGAACTGGGAGTGTGTTGATGATGATTATGATGAGGATTTAGTGAGTTGTTAATAGGGAACTGGGAGTGTGTTGATGATGATGATGATGAGGAGTTAGTGAGTTGTTAATAGGGAACTGGGAGTGTGTTGATGATGATGATGAGTTAGTGAGTTGTTAGTAGGGAACTGGGAGTGTGTTGATGATGATGAGGAGTTAGTGAGTTATTAGTAGGGAACTGGGAGTGTGTTGATGATGATGAGGAGTTAGTGAGTTGTTAGTAGGGAACTGGGAATTTGTTGATGATGATGAGGAGTTAGTGAATTGTTAGTAGGGAACTGGGAGTGTGTTGATGATGATGAGTTAGTGAGTTGTTAGTAGGGAACGGGGAGTGTGTTGATGTTGATAATGAGTTAGTGAGTTGTTAGTAGGGTACTGGGAGTGTGATGATGATGATGAGGAGTTAGTGAGTTGTTAGTAGGGAACTCGGAGTGTGTTGATGATGATGGTGATGAGGAGTTAGTGAGTTGTTAATAGGGAACTGGGAGTGTGTTGATGATGATGATGATGAGGAGTTAGTGAGTTGTTAATAGGAAACTGGGAGTGTGTTGTTGATGATGATGAGTTAGTGAGTTGTTAGTAGGGAACTGGGAGTGTGTTGATGATGATGAGGAGTTAGTGAGTTGTTAGTAGGGAACTGGGAGTGTGTTGATGATGATGAGGAGTTAGTGAGTTGTTAGTAGGGAACTGGGAGTGTGTTGATGATGATGAGGAGTAGTGAGTTGTTAATAGGGAACTGGGAGTGTGTTGATGATGATGATGAGGAGTTAGTGAGTTGTTAGTAGGGAACTGGGAGTGTGTTGATGATGATGATGAGTTAGTGAGTTGTTAGTAGGGAACTGGGAGTGTGTTGATGATTATGAGGAGTTAGTGAGTTATTAGTAGGGAACTGGGAGTGTGTTGATGATGATGAGGAGTTAGTGAGTTGTTAGTAGGGAACTGGGAGTATGTTGATGATGATGAGGAGTTAGTGAGTTGTTAGTAGGGAACTGGGAGTGTGTTGATGATGATGAGGAGTTAGTGAGTTGTTAGTAGGGAACTGGGAGTGTGTTGATGATGATGATTTGAATGAGGAGTTAGTGAGTTGTTAGTAGGGAACTGGGAGTGTGTTGTTGATGATGAGGAGTTAGTGAGTTGTTAGTAGGGAACTGGGAGTGTGTTGATGATGATGATGAGTAGTGAGTTGTTAATAGGAAACGGGGAGTGTGTTGATGATGATGATGAGGAGTTAGTGAGTTGTTAGTAGGGAACTGGGAGTATGTTGATGATGATGAGTTAGTGAGTTGTTAGTAAGGGACTGGGAGTGTGTTGATGATGATGATTATGATGAGGACTTAGTGAGTTGTTAGTAGGGAACTGGGAGTGTGTTGATGATGATGATGAGTTAGTGAGTTGTTAGTAGGGAACTGGGAGTGTGTTGATGATGAGGAGTTAGTGAGTTGTTAGTAGGGAACTGGGAGTGTGTTGATGATGATGAGTTAGTGAGTTGTTAGTAGGGAACTGGGAGTGTGTTGATGATGAGGAGTTAGTGAGTTGTTAGTAGGGGACTGGGAGTGTGTTGATGATGATGAGGAGTTAGTGAGTTGTTAGTAGGGAACTGGGAGTGTGTTGATGATGATGAGGAGTTAGTGAGTTATTAGTAGGGAACTGGGAGTGTGTTGATGATGATGATGATGAGGAGTTAGTGAGTTGTTAATAGGGAACTGGGAGTGTGTTGATGATGATGATGAGTTAGTGAGTTGTTAGTAGGGAACTGGGAGTGTGTTGATGATGATGAGGAGTTAGTGAGTTATTAGTAGGGAACTGGGAGTGTGTTGATGATGATGAGGAGTTAGTGAGTTGTTAGTAGGGAACTGGGAATTTGTTGATGATGATGAGGAGTTAGTGAATTGTTAGTAGGGAACTGGGAGTGTGTTGATGATGATGAGTTAGTGAGTTGTTAGTAGGGAACGGGGAGTGTGTTGATGTTGATAATGAGTTAGTGAGTTGTTAGTAGGGTACTGGGAGTGTGATGATGATGATGAGGAGTTAGTGAGTTGTTAGTAGGGAACTCGGAGTGTGTTGATGATGATGGTGATGAGGAGTTAGTGAGTTGTTAATAGGGAACTGGGAGTGTGTTGATGATGATGATGATGAGGAGTTAGTGAGTTGTTAATAGGAAACTGGGAGTGTGTTGTTGATGATGATGAGTTAGTGAGTTGTTAGTAGGGAACTGGGAGTGTGTTGATGATGATGAGGAGTTAGTGAGTTGTTAGTAGGGAACTGGGAGTGTGTTGATGATGATGAGGAGTTAGTGAGTTGTTAGTAGGGAACTGGGAGTGTGTTGATGATGATGAGGAGTAGTGAGTTGTTAATAGGGAACTGGGAGTGTGTTGATGATGATGATGAGGAGTTAGTGAGTTGTTAGTAGGGAACTGGGAGTGTGTTGATGATGATGATGAGTTAGTGAGTTGTTAGTAGGGAACTGGGAGTGTGTTGATGATTATGAGGAGTTAGTGAGTTATTAGTAGGGAACTGGGAGTGTGTTGATGATGATGAGGAGTTAGTGAGTTGTTAGTAGGGAACTGGGAGTATGTTGATGATGATGAGGAGTTAGTGAGTTGTTAGTAGGGAACTGGGAGTGTGTTGATGATGATGAGGAGTTAGTGAGTTGTTAGTAGGGAACTGGGAGTGTGTTGATGATGATGATTTGAATGAGGAGTTAGTGAGTTGTTAGTAGGGAACTGGGAGTGTGTTGTTGATGATGAGGAGTTAGTGAGTTGTTAGTAGGGAACTGGGAGTGTGTTGATGATGATGATGAGTAGTGAGTTGTTAATAGGAAACGGGGAGTGTGTTGATGATGATGATGAGGAGTTAGTGAGTTGTTAGTAGGGAACTGGGAGTATGTTGATGATGATGAGTTAGTGAGTTGTTAGTAAGGGACTGGGAGTGTGTTGATGATGATGATTATGATGAGGACTTAGTGAGTTGTTAGTAGGGAACTGGGAGTGTGTTGATGATGATGATGAGTTAGTGAGTTGTTAGTAGGGAACTGGGAGTGTGTTGATGATGAGGAGTTAGTGAGTTGTTAGTAGGGAACTGGGAGTGTGTTGATGATGATGAGTTAGTGAGTTGTTAGTAGGGAACTGGGAGTGTGTTGATGATGAGGAGTTAGTGAGTTGTTAGTAGGGGACTGGGAGTGTGTTGATGATGATGAGGAGTTAGTGAGTTGTTAATAGGGAACTGGGAGTGTGTTGATGATGATGGTGATGATGAGGAGTTAGTGAGTTGTTAGTAGGGAACTGGGAGTGTGTTGATGATGATGAGTTAGTGAGTTGTTTGTAGGAGACTGGGAGTGTGTTGATGATGATGAGGAGTTAGTGAGTTGTTAATAGGGAACTGGGAATGTGTTGATGATGATGATGAGTTAGTGAGTTGTTAGTAGGGAACTGGGAGTGTGTTGATGATGATGATGAGTTAGTGAGTTGTTAGTAGGGAACTGGGAGTGTGTTGATGATGATGAGGAGTTAGTGAGTTATTAGTAGGGAACTGGGAGTGTGTTGATGATGATGAGGAGTTAGTGAGTTGTTAGTAGGGAACTGGGAATTTGTTGATGATGATGAGGAGTTAGTGAATTGTTAGTAGGGAACTGGGAGTGTGTTGATGATGATGAGTTAGTGAGTTGTTAGTAGGGAACTGGGAGTGTGTTGATGTTGATAATGAGTTAGTGAGTTGTTAGTAGGGTACTGGGAGTGTGTTGATGATGATGAGGAGTTAGTGAGTTGTTAGTAGGGAACTCGGAGTGTGTTGATGATGATGGTGATGAGGAGTTAGTGAGTTGTTAATAGGGAACTTGGAGTGTGTTGATGATGATGATGATGAGGAGTTAGTGAGTTGTTAATAGGAAACTGGGAGTGTGTTGTTGATGATGATGAGTTAGTGAGTTGTTAGTAGGGAACTGGGAGTGTGTTGATGATGATGAGGAGTTAGTGAGTTGTTAGTAGGGAACTGGGAGTGTGTTGATGATGATGAGGAGTTAGTGAGTTGTTAGTAGGGAACTGGGAGTGTGTTGATGATGATGAGGAGTAGTGAGTTGTTAATAGGGAACTGGGAGTGTGTTGATGATGATGATGAGGAGTTAGTGAGTTGTTAGTAGGGAACTGGGAGTGTGTTGATGATGATGATGAGTTAGTGAGTTGTTAGTAGGGAACTGGGAGTGTGTTGATGATTATGAGGAGTTAGTGAGTTATTAGTAGGGAACTGGGAGTGTGTTGATGATGATGAGGAGTTAGTGAGTTGTTAGTAGGGAACTTTGAGTATGTTGATGATGATGAGGAGTAATTGAGTTGTTAGTAGGGAACTGGGAGTGTGTTGATGATGATGAGGAGTTAGTGAGTTGTTAGTAGGGAACTGGGAGTGTGTTGATGATGATGATTTGAATGAGGAGTTAGTGAGTTGTTAGTAGGGAACTGGGAGTGTGTTGTTGATGATGAGGAGTTAGTGAGTTGTTAGTAGGGAACTGGGAGTGTGTTGATGATGATGATGAGTAGTGAGTTGTTAATAGGAAACGGGGAGTGTGTTGATGATGATGATGAGGAGTTAGTGAGTTGTTAGTAGGGAACTGGGAGTATGTTGATGATGATGAGTTAGTGAGTTGTTAGTAAGGGACTGGGAGTGTGTTGATGATGATGATTATGATGAGGACTTAGTGAGTTGTTAGTAGGGAACTGGGAGTGTGTTGATGATGATGATGAGTTAGTGAGTTGTTAGTAGGGAACTGGGAGTGTGTTGATGATGAGGAGTTAGTGAGTTGTTAGTAGGGAACTGGGAGTGTGTTGATGATGATGAGTTAGTGAGTTGTTAGTAGGGAACTGGGAGTGTGTTGATGATGAGGAGTTAGTGAGTTGTTAGTAGGGGACTGGGAGTGTGTTGATGATGATGAGGAGTTAGTGAGTTGTTAATAGGGAACTGGGAGTGTGTTGATGATGATGGTGATGATGAGGAGTTAGTGAGTTGTTAGTAGGGAACTGGGAGTGTGTTGATGATGATGAGTTAGTGAGTTGTTTGTAGGAGACTGGGAGTGTGTTGATGATGATGAGGAGTTAGTGAGTTGTTAATAGGGAACTGGGAATGTGTTGATGATGATGATGAGTTAGTGAGTTGTTAGTAGGGAACTGGGAGTGTGTTGATGATGATGATGAGTTAGTGAGTTGTTAGTAGGGAACTGGGAGTGTGTTGATGATGATGAGGAGTTAGTGAGTTATTAGTAGGGAACTGGGAGTGTGTTGATGATGATGAGGAGTTAGTGAGTTGTTAGTAGGGAACTGGGAATTTGTTGATGATGATGAGGAGTTAGTGAATTGTTAGTAGGGAACTGGGAGTGTGTTGATGATGATGAGTTAGTGAGTTGTTAGTAGGGAACTGGGAGTGTGTTGATGTTGATAATGAGTTAGTGAGTTGTTAGTAGGGTACTGGGAGTGTGTTGATGATGATGAGGAGTTAGTGAGTTGTTAGTAGGGAACTCGGAGTGTGTTGATGATGATGGTGATGAGGAGTTAGTGAGTTGTTAATAGGGAACTTGGAGTGTGTTGATGATGATGATGATGAGGAGTTAGTGAGTTGTTAATAGGAAACTGGGAGTGTGTTGTTGATGATGATGAGTTAGTGAGTTGTTAGTAGGGAACTGGGAGTGTGTTGATGATGATGAGGAGTTAGTGAGTTGTTAGTAGGGAACTGGGAGTGTGTTGATGATGATGAGGAGTTAGTGAGTTGTTAGTAGGGAACTGGGAGTGTGTTGATGATGATGAGGAGTAGTGAGTTGTTAATAGGGAACTGGGAGTGTGTTGATGATGATGATGAGGAGTTAGTGAGTTGTTAGTAGGGAACTGGGAGTGTGTTGATGATGATGATGAGTTAGTGAGTTGTTAGTAGGGAACTGGGAGTGTGTTGATGATTATGAGGAGTTAGTGAGTTATTAGTAGGGAACTGGGAGTGTGTTGATGATGATGAGGAGTTAGTGAGTTGTTAGTAGGGAACTTTGAGTATGTTGATGATGATGAGGAGTAATTGAGTTGTTAGTAGGGAACTGGGAGTGTGTTGATGATGATGAGGAGTTAGTGAGTTGTTAGTAGGGAACTGGGAGTGTGTTGATGATGATGATTATGATGAGGAGTTAGTGAGTTGTTAGTAGGGAACTGGGAGTGTGTTGTTGATAATGAGTTAGTGAGTCGTTAGTAGGGAACTGGGAGTGTGTTGATGATGATGAGGAGTTAGTGAGTTGTTAGTAGGGAACTGGGAGTGTGTTGATGATGATGATGAGTAGTGAGTTGTTAATAGGAAACGGGGAGTGTGTTGATGATGATGATGAGGAGTTAGTGAGTTGTTAGTAGGGAACTGGGAGTATGTTGATGATGATGATGAGTTAGTGAGTTGTTAGTAGGGAACTGGGAGTGTGTTGATGATGATGAGGAGTTAGTGAGTTATTAGTAGGGAACTGGGAGTGTGTTGATGATGATGAGGAGTTAGTGAGTTGTTAGTAGGGAACTGGGAATTTGTTGATGATGATGAGGAGTTAGTGAATTGTTAGTAGGGAACTGGGAGTGTGTTGATGATGATGAGGAGTTAGTGAGTTGTTAGTAGGGAACTGGGAGTGTGTTGATGTTGATAATGAGTTAGTAGGGTACTGGGAGTGTGTTGATGATGATGAGGAGTTAGTGAGTTGTTAGTAGGGAACTCGGAGTGTTTTGATGATGATGGTGATGAGGAGTTAGTGAGTTGTTAATAGGGAACTGGGAGTGTGTTGATGATGATGATGATGAGGAGTTAGTGAGTTGTTAATAGGAAACTGGGAGTGTGTTGTTGATGATGATGAGTTAGTGAGTTGTTAGTAGGGAACTGGGAGTGTGTTGATGATGATGAGGAGTTAGTGAGTTGTTAGTAGGGAACTGGGAGTGTGTTGATGATGATGAGGAGTTAGTGAGTTGTTAGTAGGGAACTGGGAGTGTGTTGATGATGATGAGGAGTAGTGAGTTGTTAATAGGGAACTGGGAGTGTGTTGATGATGATGATGAGGAGTTAGTGAGTTGTTAGTAGGGAACTGGGAGTGTGTTGATGATGATGATGAGTTAGTGAGTTGTTAGTAGGGAACTGGGAGTGTGTTGATGATTATGAGGAGTTAGTGAGTTATTAGTAGGGAACTGGGAGTGTGTTGATGATGATGAGGAGTTAGTGAGTTGTTAGTAGGGAACTGGGAGTATGTTGATGATGATGAGGAGTTAGTGAGTTGTTAGTAGGGAACTGGGAGTGTGTTGATGATGATGAGGAGTTAGTGAGTTGTTAATAGGGAACTGGGAATGTGTTGATAATGATGATGAGTTAGTGAGTTGTTAGTAGGGAACTGGGAGTGTGTTGATGATGATGATGAGTTAGTGAGTCGTTAGTAGGGAACTGGGAGTGTGTTGATGTTGATAATGAGTTAGTGAGTTGTTAGTAGGGAACTCGGAGTGTGTTGATGATGATGATGAGTTATTGAGTTGTTAGTAGGGAACTGGGAGTGTGTTGATGATGATGGTGATGAGGAGTTAGTGAGTTGTTAATAAGGAACTGGGAGTGTGTTGATGATGATGATGATGAGGAGTTAGTGAGTTGTTAATAGGGAACTTGGAGTGTGTTGTTGATGATGATGAGTTAGTGAGTTGTTATTAGGGAACTGGGAGTGTGTTGATGATGATGAGGAGTTAGTGAGTTGTTAGTAGGGAACTGGGAGTGTGTTGATGATGAGGAGGAGTTAGTGAGTTGTTAGTAGGGAACTGGGAGTGTGTTGATGATGATGATGTGTAGTTAGTGAGTTGTTAGTAGGGAACTGGGAGTGTGTTGATGATGATGATGAGTTAGTGAGTTGTTAGTAGGGAACTGGGAGTGTGTTGATGATGATGAGGAGTTAGTGAGTTGTTAGTAGGGAACTGGGAGTGTGTTGATGATGATGAGGAGTTAGTGAGTTGTTAGTAGGGAACTGGGATTGTGTTGATGATGATGAGGAGTTAGTGAGTTGTTAATAGGGAACTGGGAGTGTGTTGATGATGATGATGATGAGGAGTTAGTGAGTTGTTAATAGGAAACTGGGAGTGTGTTGTTGATGATGATGAGTTAGTGAGTTGTTAGTAGGGAACTGGGAGTGTGTTGATGATGATGAGGAGTTAGTGAGTTGTTAGTAGGGAACTGGGAGTGTGTTGATGATGATGAGGAGTTAGTGAGTTGTTAGTAGGGAACTGGGAGTGTGTTGATGATGATGAGGAGTAGTGAGTTGTTAATAGGGAACTGGGAGTGTGTTGATGATGATGATGAGGAGTTAGTGAGTTGTTAGTAGGGAACTGGGAGTGTGTTGATGATGATGATGAGTTAGTGAGTTGTTAGTAGGGAACTGGGAGTGTGTTGATGATTATGAGGAGTTAGTGAGTTATTAGTAGGGAACTGGGAGTGTGTTGATGATGATGAGGAGTTAGTGAGTTGTTAGTAGGGAACTGGGAGTATGTTGATGATGATGAGGAGTTAGTGAGTTGTTAGTAGGGAACTGGGAGTGTGTTGATGATGATGAGGAGTTAGTGAGTTGTTAATAGGGAACTGGGAATGTGTTGATAATGATGATGAGTTAGTGAGTTGTTAGTAGGGAACTGGGAGTGTGTTGATGATGATGATGAGTTAGTGAGTCGTTAGTAGGGAACTGGGAGTGTGTTGATGTTGATAATGAGTTAGTGAGTTGTTAGTAGGGAACTCGGAGTGTGTTGATGATGATGATGAGTTATTGAGTTGTTAGTAGGGAACTGGGAGTGTGTTGATGATGATGGTGATGAGGAGTTAGTGAGTTGTTAATAAGGAACTGGGAGTGTGTTGATGATGATGATGATGAGGAGTTAGTGAGTTGTTAATAGGGAACTTGGAGTGTGTTGTTGATGATGATGAGTTAGTGAGTTGTTATTAGGGAACTGGGAGTGTGTTGATGATGATGAGGAGTTAGTGAGTTGTTAGTAGGGAACTGGGAGTGTGTTGATGATGAGGAGGAGTTAGTGAGTTGTTAGTAGGGAACTGGGAGTGTGTTGATGATGATGATGTGTAGTTAGTGAGTTGTTAGTAGGGAACTGGGAGTGTGTTGATGATGATGAGGAGTTAGTGAGTTGTTAATAGGGAACTGGGAGTGTGTTGATGATGATGGTGATGATGAGGAGTTAGTGAGTTGTTAGTAGGGAACTGGGAGTGTGTTGATGATTATGAGGAGTTAGTGAGTTATTAGTAGGGAACTGGGAGTGTGTTGATGATGATGAGGAGTTAGTGAGTTGTTAGTAGGGAACTGGGAGTATGTTGATGATGATGAGGAGTTAGTGAGTTGTTAGTAGGGAACTGGGAGTGTGTTGATGATGATGATGAGTTAGTGAGTTGTTAGTAGGGAACTGGGAGTGTGTTGATGATTATGAGGAGTTAGTGAGTTATTAGTAGGGAACTGGGAGTGTGTTGATGATGATGAGGAGTTAGTGAGTTGTTAGTAGGGAACTGGGAGTATGTTGATGATGATGAGGAGTTAGTGAGTTGTTAGTAGGGAACTGGGAGTGTGTTGATGATGATGAGGAGTTAGTGAGTTGTTAATAGGGAACTGGGAATGTGTTGATAATGATGATGAGTTAGTGAGTTGTTAGTAGGGAACTGGGAGTGTGTTGATGATGATGATGAGTTAGTGAGTCGTTAGTAGGGAACTGGGAGTGTGTTGATGTTGATAATGAGTTAGTGAGTTGTTAGTAGGGAACTCGGAGTGTGTTGATGATGATGATGAGTTATTGAGTTGTTAGTAGGGAACTGGGAGTGTGTTGATGATGATGGTGATGAGGAGTTAGTGAGTTGTTAATAAGGAACTGGGAGTGTGTTGATGACGATGATGATGAGGAGTTAGTGAGTTGTTAATAGGGAACTTGGAGTGTGTTGTTGATGATGATGAGTTAGTGAGTTGTTATTAGGGAACTGGGAGTGTGTTGATGATGATGAGGAGTTAGTGAGTTGTTAGTAGGGAACTGGGAGTGTGTTGATGATGAGGAGGAGTTAGTGAGTTGTTAGTAGGGAACTGGGAGTGTGTTGATGATGATGATGTGTAGTTAGTGAGTTGTTAGTAGGGAACTGGGAGTGTGTTGATGATGATGAGGAGTTAGTGAGTTGTTAATAGGGAACTGGGAGTGTGTTGATGATGATGGTGATGATGAGGAGTTAGTGAGTTGTTAGTAGGGAACTGGGAGTGTGTTGATGATGATGAGTTAGTGAGTTGTTTGTAGGAGACTGGGAGTGTGTTGATGATGATGAGGAGTTAGTGAGTTGTTAATAGGGAACTGGGAATGTGTTGATGATGATGATGAGTTAGTGAGTTGTTAGTAGGGAACTGGGAGTGTGTTGATGATGATGATGAGTTAGTGAGTTGTTAGTAGGGAACTGGGAGTGTGTTGATGATGATGAGGAGTTAGTGAGTTATTAGTAGGGAACTGGGAGTGTGTTGATGATGATGAGGAGTTAGTGAGTTGTTAGTAGGGAACTGGGAATTTGTTGATGATGATGAGGAGTTAGTGAATTGTTAGTAGGGAACTGGGAGTGTGTTGATGATGATGAGTTAGTGAGTTGTTAGTAGGGAACTGGGAGTGTGTTGATGTTGATAATGAGTTAGTGAGTTGTTAGTAGGGTACTGGGAGTGTGTTGATGATGATGAGGAGTTAGTGAGTTGTTAGTAGGGAACTCGGAGTGTGTTGATGATGATGGTGATGAGGAGTTAGTGAGTTGTTAATAGGGAACTTGGAGTGTGTTGATGATGATGATGATGAGGAGTTAGTGAGTTGTTAATAGGAAACTGGGAGTGTGTTGTTGATGATGATGAGTTAGTGAGTTGTTAGTAGGGAACTGGGAGTGTGTTGATGATGATGAGGAGTTAGTGAGTTGTTAGTAGGGAACTGGGAGTGTGTTGATGATGATGAGGAGTTAGTGAGTTGTTAGTAGGGAACTGGGAGTGTGTTGATGATGATGAGGAGTAGTGAGTTGTTAATAGGGAACTGGGAGTGTGTTGATGATGATGATGAGGAGTTAGTGAGTTGTTAGTAGGGAACTGGGAGTGTGTTGATGATGATGATGAGTTAGTGAGTTGTTAGTAGGGAACTGGGAGTGTGTTGATGATTATGAGGAGTTAGTGAGTTATTAGTAGGGAACTGGGAGTGTGTTGATGATGATGAGGAGTTAGTGAGTTGTTAGTAGGGAACTTTGAGTATGTTGATGATGATGAGGAGTAATTGAGTTGTTAGTAGGGAACTGGGAGTGTGTTGATGATGATGAGGAGTTAGTGAGTTGTTAGTAGGGAACTGGGAGTGTGTTGATGATGATGATTTGAATGAGGAGTTAGTGAGTTGTTAGTAGGGAACTGGGAGTGTGTTGTTGATGATGAGGAGTTAGTGAGTTGTTAGTAGGGAACTGGGAGTGTGTTGATGATGATGATGAGTAGTGAGTTGTTAATAGGAAACGGGGAGTGTGTTGATGATGATGATGAGGAGTTAGTGAGTTGTTAGTAGGGAACTGGGAGTATGTTGATGATGATGAGTTAGTGAGTTGTTAGTAAGGGACTGGGAGTGTGTTGATGATGATGATTATGATGAGGACTTAGTGAGTTGTTAGTAGGGAACTGGGAGTGTGTTGATGATGATGAGGAGTTAGTGAGTTGTTAGTAGGGAACTGGGAGTGTGTTGATGATGATGAGGAGTTAGTGAGTTGTTAGTAGGGAACTGGGAGTGTGTTGATGATGATGATGAGTTAGTGAGTTGTTAGTAGGGAACTGGGAGTGTGTTGATGATTATGAGGAGTTAGTGAGTTATTAGTAGGGAACTGGGAGTGTGTTGATGATGATGAGGAGTTAGTGAGTTGTTAGTAGGGAACTGGGAGCATGTTGATGATGATGAGGAGTTAGTGAGTTGTTAGTAGGGAACTGGGAGTGTGTTGATGATGATGAGGAGTTAGTGAGTTGTTAATAGGGAACTGGGAATGTGTTGATAATGATGATGAGTTAGTGAGTTGTTAGTAGGGAACTGGGAGTGTGTTGATGATGATGATGAGTTAGTGAGTCGTTAGTAGGGAACTGGGAGTGTGTTGATGTTGATAATGAGTTAGTGAGTTGTTAGTAGGGAACTCGGAGTGTGTTGATGATGATGATGAGTTATTGAGTTGTTAGTAGGGAACTGGGAGTGTGTTGATGATGATGGTGATGAGGAGTTAGTGAGTTGTTAATAAGGAACTGGGAGTGTGTTGATGACGATGATGATGAGGAGTTAGTGAGTTGTTAATAGGGAACTTGGAGTGTGTTGTTGATGATGATGAGTTAGTGAGTTGTTATTAGGGAACTGGGAGTGTGTTGATGATGATGAGGAGTTAGTGAGTTGTTAGTAGGGAACTGGGAGTGTGTTGATGATGAGGAGGAGTTAGTGAGTTGTTAGTAGGGAACTGGGAGTGTGTTGATGATGATGATGTGTAGTTAGTGAGTTGTTAGTAGGGAACTGGGAGTGTGTTGATGATGATGAGGAGTTAGTGAGTTGTTAATAGGGAACTGGGAGTGTGTTGATGATGATGGTGATGATGAGGAGTTAGTGAGTTGTTAGTAGGGAACTGGGAGTGTGTTGATGATGATGAGTTAGTGAGTTGTTTGTAGGAGACTGGGAGTGTGTTGATGATGATGAGGAGTTAGTGAGTTGTTAATAGGGAACTGGGAATGTGTTGATGATGATGATGAGTTAGTGAGTTGTTAGTAGGGAACTGGGAGTGTGTTGATGATGATGATGAGTTAGTGAGTTGTTAGTAGGGAACTGGGAGTGTGTTGATGATGATGAGGAGTTAGTGAGTTATTAGTAGGGAACTGGGAGTGTGTTGATGATGATGAGGAGTTAGTGAGTTGTTAGTAGGGAACTGGGAATTTGTTGATGATGATGAGGAGTTAGTGAATTGTTAGTAGGGAACTGGGAGTGTGTTGATGATGATGAGTTAGTGAGTTGTTAGTAGGGAACTGGGAGTGTGTTGATGTTGATAATGAGTTAGTGAGTTGTTAGTAGGGTACTGGGAGTGTGTTGATGATGATGAGGAGTTAGTGAGTTGTTAGTAGGGAACTCGGAGTGTGTTGATGATGATGGTGATGAGGAGTTAGTGAGTTGTTAATAGGGAACTTGGAGTGTGTTGATGATGATGATGATGAGGAGTTAGTGAGTTGTTAATAGGAAACTGGGAGTGTGTTGTTGATGATGATGAGTTAGTGAGTTGTTAGTAGGGAACTGGGAGTGTGTTGATGATGATGAGGAGTTAGTGAGTTGTTAGTAGGGAACTGGGAGTGTGTTGATGATGATGAGGAGTTAGTGAGTTGTTAGTAGGGAACTGGGAGTGTGTTGATGATGATGAGGAGTAGTGAGTTGTTAATAGGGAACTGGGAGTGTGTTGATGATGATGATGAGGAGTTAGTGAGTTGTTAGTAGGGAACTGGGAGTGTGTTGATGATGATGATGAGTTAGTGAGTTGTTAGTAGGGAACTGGGAGTGTGTTGATGATTATGAGGAGTTAGTGAGTTATTAGTAGGGAACTGGGAGTGTGTTGATGATGATGAGGAGTTAGTGAGTTGTTAGTAGGGAACTTTGAGTATGTTGATGATGATGAGGAGTAATTGAGTTGTTAGTAGGGAACTGGGAGTGTGTTGATGATGATGAGGAGTTAGTGAGTTGTTAGTAGGGAACTGGGAGTGTGTTGATGATGATGATTTGAATGAGGAGTTAGTGAGTTGTTAGTAGGGAACTGGGAGTGTGTTGTTGATGATGAGGAGTTAGTGAGTTGTTAGTAGGGAACTGGGAGTGTGTTGATGATGATGATGAGTAGTGAGTTGTTAATAGGAAACGGGGAGTGTGTTGATGATGATGATGAGGAGTTAGTGAGTTGTTAGTAGGGAACTGGGAGTATGTTGATGATGATGAGTTAGTGAGTTGTTAGTAAGGGACTGGGAGTGTGTTGATGATGATGATTATGATGAGGACTTAGTGAGTTGTTAGTAGGGAACTGGGAGTGTGTTGATGATGATGATGAGTTAGTGAGTTGTTAGTAGGGAACTGGGAGTGTGTTGATGATGAGGAGTTAGTGAGTTGTTAGTAGGGAACTGGGAGTGTGTTGATGATGATGAGTTAGTGAGTTGTTAGTAGGGAACTGGGAGTGTGTTGATGATGAGGAGTTAGTGAGTTGTTAGTAGGGGACTGGGAGTGTGTTGATGATGATGAGGAGTTAGTGAGTTGTTAATAGGGAACTGGGAGTGTGTTGATGATGATGGTGATGATGAGGAGTTAGTGAGTTGTTAGTAGGGAACTGGGAGTGTGTTGATGATGATGAGTTAGTGAGTTGTTTGTAGGAGACTGGGAGTGTGTTGATGATGATGAGGAGTTAGTGAGTTGTTAATAGGGAACTGGGAATGTGTTGATGATGATGATGAGTTAGTGAGTTGTTAGTAGGGAACTGGGAGTGTGTTGATGATGATGATGAGTTAGTGAGTTGTTAGTAGGGAACTGGGAGTGTGTTGATGATGATGAGGAGTTAGTGAGTTATTAGTAGGGAACTGGGAGTGTGTTGATGATGATGAGGAGTTAGTGAGTTGTTAGTAGGGAACTGGGAATTTGTTGATGATGATGAGGAGTTAGTGAATTGTTAGTAGGGAACTGGGAGTGTGTTGATGATGATGAGTTAGTGAGTTGTTAGTAGGGAACTGGGAGTGTGTTGATGTTGATAATGAGTTAGTGAGTTGTTAGTAGGGTACTGGGAGTGTGTTGATGATGATGAGGAGTTAGTGAGTTGTTAGTAGGGAACTCGGAGTGTGTTGATGATGATGGTGATGAGGAGTTAGTGAGTTGTTAATAGGGAACTTGGAGTGTGTTGATGATGATGATGATGAGGAGTTAGTGAGTTGTTAATAGGAAACTGGGAGTGTGTTGTTGATGATGATGAGTTAGTGAGTTGTTAGTAGGGAACTGGGAGTGTGTTGATGATGATGAGGAGTTAGTGAGTTGTTAGTAGGGAACTGGGAGTGTGTTGATGATGATGAGGAGTTAGTGAGTTGTTAGTAGGGAACTGGGAGTGTGTTGATGATGATGAGGAGTAGTGAGTTGTTAATAGGGAACTGGGAGTGTGTTGATGATGATGATGAGGAGTTAGTGAGTTGTTAGTAGGGAACTGGGAGTGTGTTGATGATGATGATGAGTTAGTGAGTTGTTAGTAGGGAACTGGGAGTGTGTTGATGATTATGAGGAGTTAGTGAGTTATTAGTAGGGAACTGGGAGTGTGTTGATGATGATGAGGAGTTAGTGAGTTGTTAGTAGGGAACTTTGAGTATGTTGATGATGATGAGGAGTAATTGAGTTGTTAGTAGGGAACTGGGAGTGTGTTGATGATGATGAGGAGTTAGTGAGTTGTTAGTAGGGAACTGGGAGTGTGTTGATGATGATGATTATGATGAGGAGTTAGTGAGTTGTTAGTAGGGAACTGGGAGTGTGTTGTTGATAATGAGTTAGTGAGTCGTTAGTAGGGAACTGGGAGTGTGTTGATGATGATGAGGAGTTAGTGAGTTGTTAGTAGGGAACTGGGAGTGTGTTGATGATGATGATGAGTAGTGAGTTGTTAATAGGAAACGGGGAGTGTGTTGATGATGATGATGAGGAGTTAGTGAGTTGTTAGTAGGGAACTGGGAGTATGTTGATGATGATGATGAGTTAGTGAGTTGTTAGTAGGGAACTGGGAGTGTGTTGATGATGATGAGGAGTTAGTGAGTTATTAGTAGGGAACTGGGAGTGTGTTGATGATGATGAGGAGTTAGTGAGTTGTTAGTAGGGAACTGGGAATTTGTTGATGATGATGAGGAGTTAGTGAATTGTTAGTAGGGAACTGGGAGTGTGTTGATGATGATGAGGAGTTAGTGAGTTGTTAGTAGGGAACTGGGAGTGTGTTGATGTTGATAATGAGTTAGTAGGGTACTGGGAGTGTGTTGATGATGATGAGGAGTTAGTGAGTTGTTAGTAGGGAACTCGGAGTGTTTTGATGATGATGGTGATGAGGAGTTAGTGAGTTGTTAATAGGGAACTGGGAGTGTGTTGATGATGATGATGATGAGGAGTTAGTGAGTTGTTAATAGGAAACTGGGAGTGTGTTGTTGATGATGATGAGTTAGTGAGTTGTTAGTAGGGAACTGGGAGTGTGTTGATGATGATGAGGAGTTAGTGAGTTGTTAGTAGGGAACTGGGAGTGTGTTGATGATGATGAGGAGTTAGTGAGTTGTTAGTAGGGAACTGGGAGTGTGTTGATGATGATGAGGAGTAGTGAGTTGTTAATAGGGAACTGGGAGTGTGTTGATGATGATGATGAGGAGTTAGTGAGTTGTTAGTAGGGAACTGGGAGTGTGTTGATGATGATGATGAGTTAGTGAGTTGTTAGTAGGGAACTGGGAGTGTGTTGATGATTATGAGGAGTTAGTGAGTTATTAGTAGGGAACTGGGAGTGTGTTGATGATGATGAGGAGTTAGTGAGTTGTTAGTAGGGAACTGGGAGTATGTTGATGATGATGAGGAGTTAGTGAGTTGTTAGTAGGGAACTGGGAGTGTGTTGATGATGATGAGGAGTTAGTGAGTTGTTAATAGGGAACTGGGAATGTGTTGATAATGATGATGAGTTAGTGAGTTGTTAGTAGGGAACTGGGAGTGTGTTGATGATGATGATGAGTTAGTGAGTCGTTAGTAGGGAACTGGGAGTGTGTTGATGTTGATAATGAGTTAGTGAGTTGTTAGTAGGGAACTCGGAGTGTGTTGATGATGATGATGAGTTATTGAGTTGTTAGTAGGGAACTGGGAGTGTGTTGATGATGATGGTGATGAGGAGTTAGTGAGTTGTTAATAAGGAACTGGGAGTGTGTTGATGATGATGATGATGAGGAGTTAGTGAGTTGTTAATAGGGAACTTGGAGTGTGTTGTTGATGATGATGAGTTAGTGAGTTGTTATTAGGGAACTGGGAGTGTGTTGATGATGATGAGGAGTTAGTGAGTTGTTAGTAGGGAACTGGGAGTGTGTTGATGATGAGGAGGAGTTAGTGAGTTGTTAGTAGGGAACTGGGAGTGTGTTGATGATGATGATGTGTAGTTAGTGAGTTGTTAGTAGGGAACTGGGAGTGTGTTGATGATGATGATGAGTTAGTGAGTTGTTAGTAGGGAACTGGGAGTGTGTTGATGATGATGAGGAGTTAGTGAGTTGTTAGTAGGGAACTGGGAGTGTGTTGATGATGATGAGGAGTTAGTGAGTTGTTAGTAGGGAACTGGGAGTGTGTTGATGATGATGAGGAGTTAGTGAGTTGTTAATAGGGAACTGGGAGTGTGTTGATGATGATGATGATGAGGAGTTAGTGAGTTGTTAATAGGAAACTGGGAGTGTGTTGTTGATGATGATGAGTTAGTGAGTTGTTAGTAGGGAACTGGGAGTGTGTTGATGATGATGAGGAGTTAGTGAGTTGTTAGTAGGGAACTGGGAGTGTGTTGATGATGATGAGGAGTTAGTGAGTTGTTAGTAGGGAACTGGGAGTGTGTTGATGATGATGAGGAGTAGTGAGTTGTTAATAGGGAACTGGGAGTGTGTTGATGATGATGATGAGGAGTTAGTGAGTTGTTAGTAGGGAACTGGGAGTGTGTTGATGATGATGATGAGTTAGTGAGTTGTTAGTAGGGAACTGGGAGTGTGTTGATGATTATGAGGAGTTAGTGAGTTATTAGTAGGGAACTGGGAGTGTGTTGATGATGATGAGGAGTTAGTGAGTTGTTAGTAGGGAACTGGGAGTATGTTGATGATGATGAGGAGTTAGTGAGTTGTTAGTAGGGAACTGGGAGTGTGTTGATGATGATGAGGAGTTAGTGAGTTGTTAATAGGGAACTGGGAATGTGTTGATAATGATGATGAGTTAGTGAGTTGTTAGTAGGGAACTGGGAGTGTGTTGATGATGATGATGAGTTAGTGAGTCGTTAGTAGGGAACTGGGAGTGTGTTGATGTTGATAATGAGTTAGTGAGTTGTTAGTAGGGAACTCGGAGTGTGTTGATGATGATGATGAGTTATTGAGTTGTTAGTAGGGAACTGGGAGTGTGTTGATGATGATGGTGATGAGGAGTTAGTGAGTTGTTAATAAGGAACTGGGAGTGTGTTGATGATGATGATGATGAGGAGTTAGTGAGTTGTTAATAGGGAACTTGGAGTGTGTTGTTGATGATGATGAGTTAGTGAGTTGTTATTAGGGAACTGGGAGTGTGTTGATGATGATGAGGAGTTAGTGAGTTGTTAGTAGGGAACTGGGAGTGTGTTGATGATGAGGAGGAGTTAGTGAGTTGTTAGTAGGGAACTGGGAGTGTGTTGATGATGATGATGTGTAGTTAGTGAGTTGTTAGTAGGGAACTGGGAGTGTGTTGATGATGATGATGAGTTAGTGAGTTGTTAGTAGGGAACTGGGAGTGTGTTGATGATTATGAGGAGTTAGTGAGTTATTAGTAGGGAACTGGGAGTGTGTTGATGATGATGAGGAGTAGTGAGTTGTTAATAGGGAACGGGGAGTGTGTTGATGATGATGATGAGGAGTTAGTGAGTTGTTAGTAGGGAACTGGGAGAGTGTTGATGATGATGATGAGTTAGTGAGTTGTTAGTAGGGAACTGGGAGTGTGTTGATGATTTTGAGGAGTTAGTGAGTTATTAGTAGGGAACTGGGAGTGTGTTGATGATGATGAGGAGTTAGTGAGTTGTTAGTAGGGAACTGGGAGTATGTTGATGATGATGAGGAGTTAGTGAGTTGTTAGTAGGGAACTGGGAGTGTGTTGATGATGATGAGGAGTTAGTGAGTTGTTAGTAGGGAACTGGGAGTGTGTTGATGATGATGAGGAGTTAGTGAGTTGTTAGTAGGGAACTGGGAGTGTGTTGATGATGATGAGGAGTAGTGAGTTGTTAATAGGGAACTGGGAGTGTGTTGATGATGATGAGGAGTTAGTGAGTTGTTAGTAGGGAACTGGGAGTATGTTGATGATGATGAGGAGTTAGTGAGTTGTTAGTAGGGAACTGGGAGTGTGTTGATGATGATGAGGAGTTAGTGAGTTGTTAGTAGGTAACTGGGAGTGTGTTGATGATGATGATGAGTTAGTGAGTTGTTAGTAGGGAACTGGGAGTGTGTTGATGTTGATAATGAGTTAGTGAGTTGTTAGTAGGGAACTCGGAGTGCGTTGAAGATGATGATGAGTTATTGAGTTGTTAATAGGGAACTGGGAGTGTGTTGATGATGATGGTGATGAGGCGTTAGTGAGTTGTTAATAGGGAACTGGGAGTGTGTTGATGATGATGATGAGTTAGTGAGTTGTTAGTAGGTAACTGGGAGTGTGTTGATGATGATGAGGAGTTAGTGAGTTATTAGTAGGGACCTGGGAGTGTGTTGATGATGATGAGGAGTTAGTGAGTTGTTAGTAGGGAACTGGGAATGTGTTGATGATGATGAGGAGTTAGTGAGTTGTTAGTAGGGAACTGGGAGTGTGTTGATTATGATTATGATGAGGAGTTAGTGAGTTGTTAATAGGGAACTGGGAGTGTGTTGATGATGATGATGATGAGGAGTTAGTGAGGTGTTAATAGGGAACTGGGAGTGTGTTGATGATGATGATGAGTTAGTGAGTTGTTAGTAGGGAACTGGGAGTGTGTTGATGATGATGAGGAGTTAGTGAGTTGTTAGTAGGGAACTGGGAATTTGTTGATGATGATGAGGAGTTAGTGAATTGTTAGTAGGGAACTGGGAGTGTGTTGATGATGATGAGTTAGTGAGTTGTTAGTAGGGAACTGGGAGTGTGTTGATGTTGATAATGAGTTAGTGAGTTGTTAGTAGGGTAATGGGAGTGTGTTGATGATGATGAGGAGTTAGTGAGTTGTTAGTAGGGAACTCGGAGTGTGTTGATGATGATGGTGATGAGGAGTTAGTGAGTTGTTAATAGGGAACTGGGAGTGTGTTGATGATGATGATGATGACGAGTTAGTGAGTTGTTAATAGGGAACTGGGAGTGCGTTGTTGATGATGATGAGTTAGTGAGTTGTTAGTAGGGAACTGGGAGTGTGTTGATGATGATGAGGAGTTAGTGAGTTGTTAGTAGGGAACTGGGAGTGTGTTGATGATGATGAGGAGTTAGTGAGTTGTTAGTAGGGAACTGGAAGTGTGTTGATGATGATGAGGAGTAGTGAGTTGTTAATAGGGAACTGGGAGTGTGTTGATGATGATGATGAGGAGTTAGTGAGTTGTTAGTAGGGAACTGGGAGTGTGTTGATGATGATGATGAGTTAGTGAGTTGTTAGTAGGGAACTGGGAGTGTGTTGATGATGAGGAGGAGTTAGTGAGTTGTTAGTAGGGAACTGGGAGTGTGTTGATGATGATGATTATGATGAGGAGTTAGTGAGTTGTTAGTAGGGAACTGGGAGTGTGTTGTTGATAATGAGGAGTTAGTGAGTTGTTAGTAGGGAACTGGGAGTGTGTTGATGATGATGAGGAGTTAGTGAGTTGTTAGTAGGGAACTGGGAGTGTGTTGATGATGATGAGGAGTAGTGAGTTGTTAATAGGGAACTGGGAGTGTGTTGATGACGATGAGGAGTTAGTGAGTTGTTAGTAGGGAACTGGGAGTATGTTGATGATGATGAGGAGTTAGTGAGTTGTTAGTAGGGAACTGGGAGTGTGTTGTTGATGATGAGGAGTTAGTGAGTTGTTAGTAGGTAACTGGGAGTGTGTTGATGATGATGATGAGTTAGTGAGTTGTTAGTAGGGAACTGGGAGTGTGTTGATGTTGATAATGAGTTAGTGAGTTGTTAGTAGGGAACTCGGAGTGTGTTGAAGATGATGATGAGTTATTGAGTTGTTAATAGGGAACTGGGAGTGTGTTGATGATGATGGTGATGAGGCGTTAGTGAGTTGTTAATAGGGAACTGGGAGTGTGTTGATGATGATGATGAGTTAGTGAGTTGTTAGTAGGTAACTGGGAGTGTGTTGATGATGATGAGGAGTTAGTGAGTTATTAGTAGGGAACTGGGAGTGTGTTGATGATGATGAGTTAGTGAGTTGTTAGTAGGGAACTGGGAGTGTGTTGATGTTGATAATGAGTTAGTGAGTTGTTAGTAGGGTAATGGGAGTGTGTTGATGATGATGAGGAGTTAGTGAGTTGTTAGTAGGGAACTCGGAGTGTGTTGATGATGATGGTGATGAGGAGTTAGTGAGTTGTTAATAGGGAACTGGGAGTGTGTTGATGATGATGATGATGACGAGTTAGTGAGTTGTTAATAGGGAACTGGGAGTGCGTTGTTGATGATGATGAGTTAGTGAGTTGTTAGTAGGGAACTGGGAGTGTGTTGATGATGATGAGGAGTTAGTGAGTTGTTAGTAGGGAACTGGGAGTGTGTTGATGATGATGAGGAGTTAGTGAGTTGTTAGTAGGGAACTGGAAGTGTGTTGATGATGATGAGGAGTAGTGAGTTGATAATAGGGAACTGGGAGTGTGTTGATGATGATGATGAGGAGTTAGTGAGTTGTTAGTAGGGAACTGGGAGTGTGTTGATGATGATGATGAGTTAGTGAGTTGTTAGTAGGGAACTGGGAGTGTGTTGATGATGAGGAGGAGTTAGTGAGTTGTTAGTAGGGAACTGGGAGTGTGTTGATGATGATGATTATGATGAGGAGTTAGTGAGTTGTTAGTAGGGAACTGGGAGTGTGTTGTTGATAATGAGGAGTTAGTGAGTTGTTAGTAGGGAACTGGGAGTGTGTTGATGATGATGAGGAGTTAGTGAGTTGTTAGTAGGGAACTGGGAGTGTGTTGATGATGATGAGGAGTAGTGAGTTGTTAATAGGGAACTGGGAGTGTGTTGATGACGATGAGGAGTTAGTGAGTTGTTAGTAGGGAACTGGGAGTATGTTGATGATGATGAGGAGTTAGTGAGTTGTTAGTAGGGAACTGGGAGTGTGTTGTTGATGATGAGGAGTTAGTGAGTTGTTAGTAGGTAACTGGGAGTGTGTTGATGATGATGATGAGTTAGTGAGTTGTTAGTAGGGAACTGGGAGTGTGTTGATGTTGATAATGAGTTAGTGAGTTGTTAGTAGGGAACTCGGAGTGTGTTGAAGATGATGATGAGTTATTGAGTTGTTAATAGGGAACTGGGAGTGTGTTGATGATGATGGTGATGAGGCGTTAGTGAGTTGTTAATAGGGAACTGGGAGTGTGTTGATGATGATGATGAGTTAGTGAGTTGTTAGTAGGTAACTGGGAGTGTGTTGATGATGATGAGGAGTTAGTGAGTTATTAGTAGGGACCTGGGAGTGTGTTGATGATGATGAGGAGTTAGTGAGTTGTTAGTAGGGAACTGGGAATGTGTTGATGATGATGAGGAGTTAGTGAGTTGTTAGTAGTGAACTGGGAGTGTGTTGATGATGATGAGGAGTTAGTGAGTTATTAGTAGGGAACTGGGAGTGTGTTGATGATGATGAGGAGTTAGTGAGTTGTTAGTAGGGAACTGGGAGTGTGTTGATGATGATTATGATGAGGAGTTAGTGAGTTGTTAATAGGGAACTGGGAGTGTGTTGATGATGATGATGATGAGGAGTTAGTGAGGTGTTAATAGGGAACTGGGAGTGTGTTGATGATGATGATGAGTTAGTGAGTTGTTAGTAGGGAACTGGGAATTTGTTGATGATGATGAGGAGTTAGTGAATTGTTAGTAGGGAACTGGGAGTGTGTTGATGATGATGATGAGTTAGTGAGGTGTTAATAGGGAACTGGGAGTGTGTTGATGATGATGAGTTAGTGAGTTGTTAGTAGGGAACTGGGAGTGTGTTGATGTTGATAATGAGTTAGTGAGTTGTTAGTAGGGTAATGGGAGTGTGTTGATGATGATGAGGAGTTAGTGAGTTGTTAGTAGGGAACTCGGAGTGTGTTGATGATGATGGTGATGAGGAGTTAGTGAGTTGTTAATAGGGAACTGGGAGTGTGTTGATGATGATGGTGATGAGGCGTTAGTGAGTTGTTAATAGGTAACTGGGAGTGTGTTGATGATGATGAGGAGTTAGTGAGTTATTAGTAGGGACCTGGGAGTGTGTTGATGATGATGAGGAGTTAGTGAGTTGTTAGTAGGGAACTGGGAATGTGTTGATGATGATGAGGAGTTAGTGAGTTGTTAGTAGTGAACTGGGAGTGTGTTGATGATGATGAGGAGTTAGTGAGTTATTAGTAGGGAACTGGGAGTGTGTTGATGATGATGAGGAGTTAGTGAGTTGTTAGTAGGGAACTGGGAGTGTGTTGATGATGATTATGATGAGGAGTTAGTGAGTTGTTAATAGGGAACTGGGAGTGTGTTGATGATGATGATGATGAGGAGTTAGTGAGGTGTTAATAGGGAACTGGGAGTGTGTTGATGATGATGATGAGTTAGTGAGTTGTTAGTAGGGAACTGGGAATTTGTTGATGATGATGAGGAGTTAGTGAATTGTTAGTAGGGAACTGGGAGTGTGTTGATGATGATGATGAGTTAGTGAGGTGTTAATAGGGAACTGGGAGTGTGTTGATGATGATGAGTTAGTGAGTTGTTAGTAGGGAACTGGGAGTGTGTTGATGTTGATAATGAGTTAGTGAGTTGTTAGTAGGGTAATGGGAGTGTGTTGATGATGATGAGGAGTTAGTGAGTTGTTAGTAGGGAACTCGGAGTGTGTTGATGATGATGGTGATGAGGAGTTAGTGAGTTGTTAATAGGGAACTGGGAGTGTGTTGATGATGATGATGATGACGAGTTAGTGAGTTGTTAATAGGGAACTGGGAGTGTGTTGTTGATGATGATGAGTTAGTGAGTTGTTAGTAGGGAACTGGGAGTGTGTTGATGATGATGAGGAGTTAGTGAGTTGTTAGTAGGGAACTGGGAGTGTGTTGATGATGATGAGGAGTTAGTGAGTTGTTAGTAGGGAACTGGGAGTGTGTTGATGATGATGAGGAGTAGTGAGTTGTTAATAGGGAACTGGGAGTGTGTTGATGATGATGAGGAGGAGTTAGTGAGTTGTTAGTAGGGAACTGGGAGTGTGTTGATGATGATGATGAGTTAGTGAGTTGTTAGTAGGGAACTGGGAGTGTGTTGATGATTATGAGGAGTTAGTGAGTTATTAGTAGGGAACTGGGAGTGTGTTGATGATGATGAGGAGTTAGTGAGTTGTTAGTAGGGAACTGGGAGTGTGTTGATGATGATGATGAGTTAGTGAGTTGTTAGTAGGGAACTGGGAGTGTGTTGATGATTATGAGGAGTTAGTGAGTTATTAGTAGGGAACTGGGAGTGTGTTGATTATGATGAGGAGTTAGTGAGTTGTTAGTAGGGAACTGGGAGTATGTTGATGATGATGAGGAGTTAGTGAGTTGTTAGTAGGGAACTGGGAGTGTGTTGATGATGATGAGGAGTTAGTGAGTTGTTAGTAGGGAACTGGGAGTGTGTTGATGATGATGATTATGATGAGGAGTTAGTGAGTTGTTAGTAGGGAACTGGGAGTGTGTTGTTGATAATGAGTTAGTGAGTCGTTTGTAGGGAACTGGGAGTGTGTTGATGATGATGAGGAGTTAGTGAGTTGTTAGTAGGGAACTGGGAGTGTGTTGATGATGATGATGAGTAGTGAGTTGTTAATAGGAAACGGGGAGTGTGTTGATGATGATGATGAGGAGTTAGTGAGTTGTTAGTAGGGAACTGGGAGTATGTTGATGATGATGAGTTAGTGAGTTGTTAATAGGGAACTGGGAGTGTGTTGATGATGATGAGTTAGTGAGTTGTTAGTAGGGAACTGGGAGTGTGTTGATGATGATGATTATGATGAGGACTTAGTGAGTTGTTAGTAGGGAACTGGGAGTGTGTTGATGATGATGATGAGTTAGTGAGTTGTTAGTAGGGAACTGGGAGTGTGTTGATGATGAGGAGTTAGTGAGTTGTTAATAGGGAACTGGGAGTGTGTTGATGATGATGAGTTAGTGAGTTGTTAGTAGGGAACTGGGAGTGTGTTGATGATGAGGAGTTAGTGAGTTGTTAGTAGGGGACTGGGAGTGTGTTGATGATGATGAGGAGTTAGTAAGTTGTTAATAGGGAACTGGGAGTGTGTTGATGATGATGGTGATGATGAGGAGTTAGTGAGTTGTTAGTAGGGAACTGGGAGTGTGTTGATGATGATGAGTTAGTGAGTTGTTAATAGGGAACTGGGAATGTGTTGATGATGATGATGAGTTAGTGAGTTGTTAGTAGGTAACTGGGAGTGTGTTGATGATGATGATGAGTTAGTGAGTTGTTAGTAGGGAACTGGTAGTGTGTTGATGTTGATAATGAGTTAGTGAGTTGTTAGTAGGGAACTCGGAGTGTGTTGATGATGATGAGTTATTGAGTTGTTAGTAGGGAACTGGGAGTGTGTTGATGATGATGATGAGTTAGTGAGTTGTTAGTAGGGAACTGGGAGTGTGTTGATGATGAGGAGTTAGTGAGTTGTTAGTAGGGAACTGGGAGTGTGTTGATGATGATGAGGAGTTAGTGAGTTGTTAGTAGGGAACTGGGAGTATGTTGATGATGATGAGGAGTTAGTGAGTTGTTAGTAGGGAACTGGGAGTGTGTTGATGATGATGAGGAGTTAGTGAGTTGTTAGTAGGTAACTGGGAGTGTGTTGATGATGATGATGAGTTAGTGAGTTGTTAGTAGGGAACTGGGAGTGTGTTGATGTTGATAATGAGTTAGTGAGTTGTTAATAGGGAACTGTGAATGTGTTGATAATGATGATGAGTTAGTGAGTTGTTAGTAGGGAACTGGGAGTGTGTTGATGATGATGATGAGTTAGTGAGTCGTTAGTAGGGAACTGGGAGTGTGTTGATGTTGATGAGGAGTTAGTGAGTTGTTAGTAGGGAACTGGGAGTATGTTGATGATGATGAGGAGTTAGTGAGTTGTTAGTAGGGAACTGGGAGTGTGTTGATGATGATGAGGAGTTAGTGAGTTGTTAATAGGGAACTGGGAATGTGTTGATAATGATGATGAGTTAGTGAGTTGTTAGTAGGGAACTGGGAGTGTGTTGATGATGATGATGAGTTAGTGAGTCGTTAGTAGGGAACTGGGAGTGTGTTGATGTTGATAATGAGTTAGTGAGTTGTTAGTAGGGAACTCGGAGTGTGTTGATGATGATGATGAGTTATTGAGTTGTTAGTAGGGAACTGGGAGTGTGTTGATGATGATGGTGATGAGGAGTTAGTGAGTTGTTAATAAGGAACTGGGAGTGTGTTGATGATGATGATGATGAGGAGTTAGTGAGTTGTTAATAGGGAACTTGGAGTGTGTTGTTGATGATGATGAGTTAGTGAGTTGTTATTAGGGAACTGGGAGTGTGTTGATGATGATGAGGAGTTAGTGAGTTGTTAGTAGGGAACTGGGAGTGTGTTGATGATGAGGAGGAGTTAGTGAGTTGTTAGTAGGGAACTGGGAGTGTGTTGATGATGATGATGTGTAGTTAGTGAGTTGTTAGTAGGGAACTGGGAGTGTGTTGATGATGATGATGAGTTAGTGAGTTGTTAGTAGGGAACTGGGAGTGTGTTGATGATTATGAGGAGTTAGTGAGTTATTAGTAGGGAACTGGGAGTGTGTTGATGATGATGAGGAGTAGTGAGTTGTTAATAGGGAACGGGGAGTGTGTTGATGATGATGATGAGGAGTTAGTGAGTTGTTAGTAGGGAACTGGGAGAGTGTTGATGATGATGATGAGTTAGTGAGTTGTTAGTAGGGAACTGGGAGTGTGTTGATGATTTTGAGGAGTTAGTGAGTTATTAGTAGGGAACTGGGAGTGTGTTGATGATGATGAGGAGTTAGTGAGTTGTTAGTAGGGAACTGGGAGTATGTTGATGATGATGAGGAGTTAGTGAGTTGTTAGTAGGGAACTGGGAGTGTGTTGATGATGATGAGGAGTTAGTGAGTTGTTAGTAGGGAACTGGGAGTGTGTTGATGATGATGAGGAGTTAGTGAGTTGTTAGTAGGGAACTGGGAGTGTGTTGATGATGATGAGGAGTAGTGAGTTGTTAATAGGGAACTGGGAGTGTGTTGATGATGATGAGGAGTTAGTGAGTTGTTAGTAGGGAACTGGGAGTATGTTGATGATGATGAGGAGTTAGTGAGTTGTTAGTAGGGAACTGGGAGTGTGTTGATGATGATGAGGAGTTAGTGAGTTGTTAGTAGGTAACTGGGAGTGTGTTGATGATGATGATGAGTTAGTGAGTTGTTAGTAGGGAACTGGGAGTGTGTTGATGTTGATAATGAGTTAGTGAGTTGTTAGTAGGGAACTCGGAGTGCGTTGAAGATGATGATGAGTTATTGAGTTGTTAATAGGGAACTGGGAGTGTGTTGATGATGATGGTGATGAGGCGTTAGTGAGTTGTTAATAGGGAACTGGGAGTGTGTTGATGATGATGATGAGTTAGTGAGTTGTTAGTAGGTAACTGGGAGTGTGTTGATGATGATGAGGAGTTAGTGAGTTATTAGTAGGGACCTGGGAGTGTGTTGATGATGATGAGGAGTTAGTGAGTTGTTAGTAGGGAACTGGGAATGTGTTGATGATGATGAGGAGTTAGTGAGTTGTTAGTAGGGAACTGGGAGTGTGTTGATTATGATGGTGATGAGGAGTTAGTGAGTTGTTAATAGGGAACTGGGAGTGTGTTGATGATGATGATGATGAGGAGTTAGTGAGGTGTTAATAGGGAACTGGGAGTGTGTTGATGATGATGATGAGTTAGTGAGTTGTTAGTAGGGAACTGGGAGTGTGTTGATGATGATGAGGAGTTAGTGAGTTGTTAGTAGGGAACTGGGAGTGTGTTGATGATGATGAGGAGTTAGTGAGTTGTTAGTAGGGAACTGGAAGTGTGTTGATGATGATGAGGAGTAGTGAGTTGTTAATAGGGAACTGGGAGTGTGTTGATGATGATGATGAGGAGTTAGTGAGTTGTTAGTAGGGAACTGGGAGTGTGTTGATGATGATGATGAGTTAGTGAGTTGTTAGTAGGGAACTGGGAGTGTGTTGATGATGAGGAGGAGTTAGTGAGTTGTTAGTAGGGAACTGGGAGTGTGTTGATGATGATGATTATGATGAGGAGTTAGTGAGTTGTTAGTAGGGAACTGGGAGTGTGTTGTTGATAATGAGGAGTTAGTGAGTTGTTAGTAGGGAACTGGGAGTGTGTTGATGATGATGAGGAGTTAGTGAGTTGTTAGTAGGGAACTGGGAGTGTGTTGATGATGATGAGGAGTAGTGAGTTGTTAATAGGGAACTGGGAGTGTGTTGATGACGATGAGGAGTTAGTGAGTTGTTAGTAGGGAACTGGGAGTATGTTGATGATGATGAGGAGTTAGTGAGTTGTTAGTAGGGAACTGGGAGTGTGTTGTTGATGATGAGGAGTTAGTGCGTTGTTAGTAGGTAACTGGGAGTGTGTTGATGATGATGATGAGTTAGTGAGTTGTTAGTAGGGAACTGGGAGTGTGTTGATGTTGATAATGAGTTAGTGAGTTGTTAGTAGGGAACTCGGAGTGTGTTGATGATGATGAGTTATTGAGTTGTTAATAGGGAACTGGGAGTGTGTTGATGATGATGGTGATGAGGCGTTAGTGAGTTGTTAATAGGGAACTGGGAGTGTGTTGATGATGATGATGAGTTAGTGAGTTGTTAGTAGGGAACTCGGAGTGTGTTGAAGATGATGATGAGTTATTGAGTTGTTAATAGGGAACTGGGAGTGTGTTGATGATGATGGTGATGAGGCGTTAGTGAGTTGTTAATAGGGAACTGGGAGTGTTGTTGATGATGATGATGAGGTTAGTTAGTGAGTTGTTAGTAGGGAACTGGGAGTGTGTTGATGATGATGATGAGTTAGTGAGTTGTTAGTAGGGAACTGGGAGTGTGTTGATGATGAGGAGGAGTTAGTGAGTTGTTAGTAGGGAACTGGGAGTGTGTTGATGATGATGATTATGATGAGGAGTTAGTGAGTTGTTAGTAGGGAACTGGGAGTGTGTTGTTGATAATGAGGAGTTAGTGAGTTGTTAGTAGGGAACTGGGAGTGTGTTGATGATGATGAGGAGTTAGTGAGTTGTTAGTAGGGAACTGGGAGTGTGTTGATGATGATGAGGAGTAGTGAGTTGTTAATAGGGAACTGGGAGTGTGTTGATGACGATGAGGAGTTAGTGAGTTGTTAGTAGGGAACTGGGAGTATGTTGATGATGATGAGGAGTTAGTGAGTTGTTAGTAGGGAACTGGGAGTGTGTTGTTGATGATGAGGAGTTAGTGAGTTGTTAGTAGGTAACTGGGAGTGTGTTGATGATGATGATGAGTTAGTGAGTTGTTAGTAGGGAACTGGGAGTGTGTTGATGTTGATAATGAGTTAGTGAGTTGTTAGTAGGGAACTCGGAGTGTGTTGAAGATGATGATGAGTTATTGAGTTGTTAATAGGGAACTGGGAGTGTGTTGATGATGATGGTGATGAGGCGTTAGTGAGTTGTTAATAGGGAACTGGGAGTGTGTTGATGATGATGATGAGTTAGTGAGTTGTTAGTAGGTAACTGGGAGTGTGTTGATGATGATGAGGAGTTAGTGAGTTATTAGTAGGGAACTGGGAGTGTGTTGATGATGATGAGTTAGTGAGTTGTTAGTAGGGAACTGGGAGTGTGTTGATGTTGATAATGAGTTAGTGAGTTGTTAGTAGGGTAATGGGAGTGTGTTGATGATGATGAGGAGTTAGTGAGTTGTTAGTAGGGAACTCGGAGTGTGTTGATGATGATGGTGATGAGGAGTTAGTGAGTTGTTAATAGGGAACTGGGAGTGTGTTGATGATGATGATGATGACGAGTTAGTGAGTTGTTAATAGGGAACTGGGAGTGCGTTGTTGATGATGATGAGTTAGTGAGTTGTTAGTAGGGAACTGGGAGTGTGTTGATGATGATGAGGAGTTAGTGAGTTGTTAGTAGGGAACTGGGAGTGTGTTGATGATGATGAGGAGTTAGTGAGTTGTTAGTAGGGAACTGGAAGTGTGTTGATGATGATGAGGAGTAGTGAGTTGATAATAGGGAACTGGGAGTGTGTTGATGATGATGATGAGGAGTTAGTGAGTTGTTAGTAGGGAACTGGGAGTGTGTTGATGATGATGATGAGTTAGTGAGTTGTTAGTAGGGAACTGGGAGTGTGTTGATGATGAGGAGGAGTTAGTGAGTTGTTAGTAGGGAACTGGGAGTGTGTTGATGATGATGATTATGATGAGGAGTTAGTGAGTTGTTAGTAGGGAACTGGGAGTGTGTTGTTGATAATGAGGAGTTAGTGAGTTGTTAGTAGGGAACTGGGAGTGTGTTGATGATGATGAGGAGTTAGTGAGTTGTTAGTAGGGAACTGGGAGTGTGTTGATGATGATGAGGAGTAGTGAGTTGTTAATAGGGAACTGGGAGTGTGTTGATGACGATGAGGAGTTAGTGAGTTGTTAGTGAACTGGGAGTTTGTTGATGATGATGAGGAGTTAGTGAGTTGTTAGTAGGGAACTGGGAGTGTGTTGTTGATGATGAGGAGTTAGTGAGTTGTTAGTAGGTAACTGGGAGTGTGTTGATGATGATGATGAGTTAGTGAGTTGTTAGTAGGGAACTGGGAGTGTGTTGATGTTGATAATGAGTTAGTGAGTTGTTAGTAGGGAACTCGGAGTGTGTTGAAGATGATGATGAGTTATTGAGTTGTTAATAGGGAACTGGGAGTGTGTTGATGATGATGGTGATGAGGCGTTAGTGAGTTGTTAATAGGGAACTGGGAGTGTGTTGATGATGATGATGAGTTAGTGAGTTGTTAGTAGGGAACTCGGAGTGTGTTGAAGATGATGATGAGTTATTGAGTTGTTAATAGGGAACTGGGAGTGTGTTGATGATGATGATGAGTTAGTGAGTTGTTAATAGGGAACTGGGAGTGTGTTGATGATGATGATGAGGCGTTAGTGAGTTGTTAGTAGGGAACTGGGAGTGTGTTGATGATGATGATGAGGAGTTAGTGAGTTGTTAGTAGGGAACTGGGAGTGTGTTGATGATGATGATGAGTTAGTGAGTTGTTAGTAGGGAACTGGGAGTGTGTTGATGATGAGGAGGAGTTAGTGAGTTGTTAGTAGGGAACTGGGAGTGTGTTGATGATGATGATTATGATGAGGAGTTAGTGAGTTGTTAGTAGGGAACTGGGAGTGTGTTGTTGATAATGAGGAGTTAGTGAGTTGTTAGTAGGGAACTGGGAGTGTGTTGATGATGATGAGGAGTTAGTGAGTTGTTAGTAGGGAACTGGGAGTGTGTTGATGATGATGAGGAGTAGTGAGTTGTTAATAGGGAACTGGGAGTGTGTTGATGACGATGAGGAGTTAGTGAGTTGTTAGTAGGGAACTGGGAGTATGTTGATGATGATGAGGAGTTAGTGAGTTGTTAGTAGGGAACTGGGAGTGTGTTGTTGATGATGAGGAGTTAGTGAGTTGTTAGTAGGTAACTGGGAGTGTGTTGATGATGATGATGAGTTAGTGAGTTGTTAGTAGGGAACTGGGAGTGTGTTGATGTTGATAATGAGTTAGTGAGTTGTTAGTAGGGAACTCGGAGTGTGTTGAAGATGATGATGAGTTATTGAGTTGTTAATAGGGAACTGGGAGTGTGTTGATGATGATGGTGATGAGGCGTTAGTGAGTTGTTAATAGGGAACTGGGAGTGTGTTGATGATGATGATGAGTTAGTGAGTTGTTAGTAGGTAACTGGGAGTGTGTTGATGATGATGAGGAGTTAGTGAGTTATTAGTAGGGACCTGGGAGTGTGTTGATGATGATGAGGAGTTAGTGAGTTGTTAGTAGGGAACTGGGAATGTGTTGATGATGATGAGGAGTTAGTGAGTTGTTAGTAGTGAACTGGGAGTGTGTTGATGATGATGAGGAGTTAGTGAGTTATTAGTAGGGAACTGGGAGTGTGTTGATGATGATGAGGAGTTAGTGAGTTGTTAGTAGGGAACTGGGAGTGTGTTGATGATGATTATGATGAGGAGTTAGTGAGTTGTTAATAGGGAACTGGGAGTGTGTTGATGATGATGATGATGAGGAGTTAGTGAGGTGTTAATAGGGAACTGGGAGTGTGTTGATGATGATGATGAGTTAGTGAGTTGTTAGTAGGGAACTGGGAATTTGTTGATGATGATGAGGAGTTAGTGAATTGTTAGTAGGGAACTGGGAGTGTGTTGATGATGATGATGAGTTAGTGAGGTGTTAATAGGGAACTGGGAGTGTGTTGATGATGATGAGTTAGTGAGTTGTTAGTAGGGAACTGGGAGTGTGTTGATGTTGATAATGAGTTAGTGAGTTGTTAGTAGGGTAATGGGAGTGTGTTGATGATGATGAGGAGTTAGTGAGTTGTTAGTAGGGAACTCGGAGTGTGTTGATGATGATGGTGATGAGGAGTTAGTGAGTTGTTAATAGGGAACTGGGAGTGTGTTGATGATGATGGTGATGAGGCGTTAGTGAGTTGTTAATAGGTAACTGGGAGTGTGTTGATGATGATGAGGAGTTAGTGAGTTATTAGTAGGGACCTGGGAGTGTGTTGATGATGATGAGGAGTTAGTGAGTTGTTAGTAGGGAACTGGGAATGTGTTGATGATGATGAGGAGTTAGTGAGTTGTTAGTAGTGAACTGGGAGTGTGTTGATGATGATGAGGAGTTAGTGAGTTATTAGTAGGGAACTGGGAGTGTGTTGATGATGATGAGGAGTTAGTGAGTTGTTAGTAGGGAACTGGGAGTGTGTTGATGATGATTATGATGAGGAGTTAGTGAGTTGTTAATAGGGAACTGGGAGTGTGTTGATGATGATGATGATGAGGAGTTAGTGAGGTGTTAATAGGGAACTGGGAGTGTGTTGATGATGATGATGAGTTAGTGAGTTGTTAGTAGGGAACTGGGAATTTGTTGATGATGATGAGGAGTTAGTGAATTGTTAGTAGGGAACTGGGAGTGTGTTGATGATGATGATGAGTTAGTGAGGTGTTAATAGGGAACTGGGAGTGTGTTGATGATGATGAGTTAGTGAGTTGTTAGTAGGGAACTGGGAGTGTGTTGATGTTGATAATGAGTTAGTGAGTTGTTAGTAGGGTAATGGGAGTGTGTTGATGATGATGAGGAGTTAGTGAGTTGTTAGTAGGGAACTCGGAGTGTGTTGATGATGATGGTGATGAGGAGTTAGTGAGTTGTTAATAGGGAACTGGGAGTGTGTTGATGATGATGATGATGACGAGTTAGTGAGTTGTTAATAGGGAACTGGGAGTGTGTTGTTGATGATGATGAGTTAGTGAGTTGTTAGTAGGGAACTGGGAGTGTGTTGATGATGATGAGGAGTTAGTGAGTTGTTAGTAGGGAACTGGGAGTGTGTTGATGATGATGAGGAGTTAGTGAGTTGTTAGTAGGGAACTGGGAGTGTGTTGATGATGATGAGGAGTAGTGAGTTGTTAATAGGGAACTGGGAGTGTGTTGATGATGATGAGGAGGAGTTAGTGAGTTGTTAGTAGGGAACTGGGAGTGTGTTGATGATGATGATGAGTTAGTGAGTTGTTAGTAGGGAACTGGGAGTGTGTTGATGATTATGAGGAGTTAGTGAGTTATTAGTAGGGAACTGGGAGTGTGTTGATGATGATGAGGAGTTAGTGAGTTGTTAGTAGGGAACTGGGAGTGTGTTGATGATGATGATGAGTTAGTGAGTTGTTAGTAGGGAACTGGGAGTGTGTTGATGATTATGAGGAGTTAGTGAGTTATTAGTAGGGAACTGGGAGTGTGTTGATTATGATGAGGAGTTAGTGAGTTGTTAGTAGGGAACTGGGAGTATGTTGATGATGATGAGGAGTTAGTGAGTTGTTAGTAGGGAACTGCGAGTGTGTTGATGATGATGAGGAGTTAGTGAGTTGTTAGTAGGGAACTGGGAGTGTGTTGATGATGATGATTATGATGAGGAGTTAGTGAGTTGTTAGTAGGGAACTGGGAGTGTGTTGTTGATAATGAGTTAGTGAGTCGTTTGTAGGGAACTGGGAGTGTGTTGATGATGATGAGGAGTTAGTGAGTTGTTAGTAGGGAACTGGGAGTGTGTTGATGATGATGATGAGTAGTGAGTTGTTAATAGGAAACGGGGAGTGTGTTGATGATGATGATGAGGAGTTAGTGAGTTGTTAGTAGGGAACTGGGAGTATGTTGATGATGATGAGTTAGTGAGTTGTTAATAGGGAACTGGGAGTGTGTTGATGATGATGAGTTAGTGAGTTGTTAGTAGGGAACTGGGAGTGTGTTGATGATGATGATTATGATGAGGACTTAGTGAGTTGTTAGTAGGGAACTGGGAGTGTGTTGATGATGATGATGAGTTAGTGAGTTGTTAGTAGGGAACTGGGAGTGTGTTGATGATGAGGAGTTAGTGAGTTGTTAATAGGGAACTGGGAGTGTGTTGATGATGATGAGTTAGTGAGTTGTTAGTAGGGAACTGGGAGTGTGTTGATGATGAGGAGTTAGTGAGTTGTTAGTAGGGGACTGGGAGTGTGTTGATGATGATGAGGAGTTAGTAAGTTGTTAATAGGGAACTGGGAGTGTGTTGATGATGATGAGTTAGTGAGTTGTTAGTAGGGAACTGGGAGTGTGTTGATGATGATGAGTTAGTGAGTTGTTTGTAGGAGACTGGGAGTGTGTTGATGATGATGAGGAGTTAGTGAGTTGTTAATAGGGAACTGGGAATGTGTTGATGATGATGATGAGTTAGTGAGTTGTTAGTAGGTAACTGGGAGTGTGTTGATGATGATGATGAGTTAGTGAGTTGTTAGTAGGGAACTGGTAGTGTGTTGATGTTGATAATGAGTTAGTGAGTTGTTAGTAGGGAACTCGGAGTGTGTTGATGATGATGAGTTATTGAGTTGTTAGTAGGGAACTGGGAGTGTGTTGATGATGATGATGAGTTAGTGAGTTGTTAGTAGGGAACTGGGAGTGTGTTGATGATGAGGAGTTAGTGAGTTGTTAGTAGGGAACTGGGAGTGTGTTGATGATTATGAGGAGTTAGTGAGTTGTTAGTAGGGAACTGGGAGTGTGTTGATGATGATGATGATGAGTTAGTGAGTTGTTAGTAGGGAACTGGCAGTGTGTTGTTGATGATGAGGAGTTAGTGAGTTGTTAGTAGGGGACTGGGAGTGTGTTGATGATGATGATGATGAGTTAGTGAGTTGTTAGTAGGGAACTGGGAGTGTGTTGATGTTGATAATGAGTTAGTGAGTTGTTAGTAGGGTAATGGGAGTGTGTTGATGATGATGAGGAGTTAGTGAGTTGTTAGTAGGGAACTCGGAGTGTGTTGATGATGATGGTGATGAGGAGTTAGTGAGTTGTTAATAGGGAACTGGGAGTGTGTTGATGATGATGATGATGACGAGTTAGTGAGTTGTTAATAGGGAACTGGGAGTGTGTTGATGATGATGAGGAGTTAGTGAGTTGTTAGTAGGGAACTGGGAGTGTGTTGATGATGATGAGGAGTTAGTGAGTTGTTAGTAGGGAACTGGGAGTGTGTTGATGATGATGAGGAGTTAGTGAGTTGTTAGTAGGGAACTGGGAGTGTGTTGATGATGATGAGGAGTACTGAGTTGTTAATAGGGAACTGGGAGTGTGTTGATGATGATGAGGAGGAGTTAGTGAGTTGTTAGTAGGGAACTGGGAGTGTGTTGATGATGATGATGAGTTAGTGAGTTGTTAGTAGGGAACTGGGAGTGTGTTGATGATTATGAGGAGTTAGTGAGTTATTAGTAGGGAACTGGGAGTGTGTTGATGATTATGAGGAGTTAGTGAGTTATTAGTAGGGAACTGGGAGTGTGTTGATTATGATGAGGAGTTAGTGAGTTGTTAGTAGGGAACTGGGAGTATGTTGATGATGATGAGGAGTTAGTGAGTTGTTAGTAGGGAACTGGGAGTGTGTTGATGATGATGAGGAGTTAGTGAGTTGTTAGTAGGGAACTGGGAGTGTGTTGATGATGATGATTATGATGAGGAGTTAGTGAGTTGTTAGTAGGGAACTGGGAGTGTGTTGTTGATAATGAGTTAGTGAGTCGTTTGTAGGGAACTGGGAGTGTGTTGATGATGATGAGGAGTTAGTGAGTTGTTAGTAGGGAACTGGGAGTGTGTTGATGATGATGATGAGTAGTGAGTTGTTAATAGGAAACGGGGAGTGTGTTGATGATGATGATGAGGAGTTAGTGAGTTGTTAGTAGGGAACTGGGAGTATGTTGATGATGATGAGTTAGTGAGTTGTTAATAGGGAACTGGGAGTGTGTTGATGATGATGAGTTAGTGAGTTGTTAGTAGGGAACTGGGAGTGTGTTGATGATGATGATTATGATGAGGACTTAGTGAGTTGTTAGTAGGGAACTGGGAGTGTGTTGATGATGATGATGAGTTAGTGAGTTGTTAGTAGGGAACTGGGAGTGTGTTGATGATGAGGAGTTAGTGAGTTGTTAATAGGGAACTGGGAGTGTGTTGATGATGATGAGTTAGTGAGTTGTTAGTAGGGAACTGGGAGTTTGTTGATGATGAGGAGTTAGTGAGTTGTTAGTAGGGGACTGGGAGTGTGTTGATGATGATGAGGAGTTAGTAAGTTGTTAATAGGGAACTGGGAGTGTGTTGATGATGATGGTGATGATGAGGAGTTAGTGAGTTGTTAGTAGGGAACTGGGAGTGTGTTGATGATGATGAGTTAGTGAGTTGTTAATAGGGAACTGGGAATGTGTTGATGATGATGATGAGTTAGTGAGTTGTTAGTAGGTAACTGGGAGTGTGTTGATGATGATGATGAGTTAGTGAGTTGTTAGTAGGGAACTGGTAGTGTGTTGATGTTGATAATGAGTTAGTGAGTTGTTAGTAGGGAACTCGGAGTGTGTTGATGATGATGAGTTATTGAGTTGTTAGTAGGGAACTGGGAGTGTGTTGATGATGATGATGAGTTAGTGAGTTGTTAGTAGGGAACTGGGAGTGTGTTGATGATGAGGAGTTAGTGAGTTGTTAGTAGGGAACTGGGAGTGTGTTGATGATGATGAGGAGTTAGTGAGTTGTTAGTAGGGAACTGGGAGTATGTTGATGATGATGAGGAGTTAGTGAGTTGTTAGTAGGGAACTGGGAGTGTGTTGATGATGATGAGGAGTTAGTGAGTTGTTAGTAGGTAACTGGGAGTGTGTTGATGATGATGATGAGTTAGTGAGTTGTTAGTAGGGAACTGGGAGTGTGTTGATGTTGATAATGAGTTAGTGAGTTGTTAGTAGGGAACTCGGAGTGCGTTGAAGATGATGATGAGTTATTGAGTTGTTAATAGGGAACTGGGAGTGTGTTGATGATGATGGTGATGAGGCGTTAGTGAGTTGTTAATAGGGAACTGGGAGTGTGTTGATGATGATGATGAGTTAGTGAGTTGTTAGTAGGTAACTGGGAGTGTGTTGATGATGATGAGGAGTTAGTGAGTTATTAGTAGGGACCTGGGAGTGTGTTGATGATGATGAGGAGTTAGTGAGTTGTTAGTAGGGAACTGGGAATGTGTTGATGATGATGAGGAGTTAGTGAGTTGTTAGTAGGGAACTGGGAGTGTGTTGATTATGATTATGATGAGGAGTTAGTGAGTTGTTAATAGGGAACTGGGAGTGTGTTGATGATGATGATGATGAGGAGTTAGTGAGGTGTTAATAGGGAACTGGGAGTGTGTTGATGATGATGATGAGTTAGTGAGTTGTTAGTAGGGAACTGGGAGTGTGTTGATGATGATGAGGAGTTAGTGAGTTGTTAGTAGGGAACTGGGAATTTGTTGATGATGATGAGGAGTTAGTGAATTGTTAGTAGGGAACTGGGAGTGTGTTGATGATGATGAGTTAGTGAGTTGTTAGTAGGGAACTGGGAGTGTGTTGATGTTGATAATGAGTTAGTGAGTTGTTAGTAGGGTAATGGGAGTGTGTTGATGATGATGAGGAGTTAGTGAGTTGTTAGTAGGGAACTCGGAGTGTGTTGATGATGATGGTGATGAGGAGTTAGTGAGTTGTTAATAGGGAACTGGGAGTGTGTTGATGATGATGATGATGACGAGTTAGTGAGTTGTTAATAGGGAACTGGGAGTGAGTTGTTGATGATGATGAGTTAGTGAGTTGTTAGTAGGGAACTGGGAGTGTGTTGATGATGATGAGGAGTTAGTGAGTTGTTAGTAGGGAACTGGGAGTGTGTTGATGATGATGAGGAGTTAGTGAGTTGTTAGTAGGGAACTGGAAGTGTGTTGATGATGATGAGGAGTAGTGAGTTGTTAATAGGGAACTGGGAGTGTGTTGATGATGATGATGAGGAGTTAGTGAGTTGTTAGTAGGGAACTGGGAGTGTGTTGATGATGATGATGAGTTAGTGAGTTGTTAGTAGGGAACTGGGAGTGTGTTGATGATGAGGAGGAGTTAGTGAGTTGTTAGTAGGGAACTGGGAGTGTGTTGATGATGATGATTATGATGAGGAGTTAGTGAGTTGTTAGTAGGGAACTGGGAGTGTGTTGTTGATAATGAGGAGTTAGTGAGTTGTTAGTAGGGAACTGGGAGTGTGTTGATGATGATGAGGAGTTAGTGAGTTGTTAGTAGGGAACTGGGAGTGTGTTGATGATGATGAGGAGTAGTGAGTTGTTAATAGGGAACTGGGAGTGTGTTGATGACGATGAGGAGTTAGTGAGTTGTTAGTAGGGAACTGGGAGTATGTTGATGATGATGAGGAGTTAGTGAGTTGTTAGTAGGGAACTGGGAGTGTGTTGTTGATGATGAGGAGTTAGTGAGTTGTTAGTAGGTAACTGGGAGTGTGTTGATGATGATGATGAGTTAGTGAGTTGTTAGTAGGGAACTGGGAGTGTGTTGATGTTGATAATGAGTTAGTGAGTTGTTAGTAGGGAACTCGGAGTGTGTTGAAGATGATGATGAGTTATTGAGTTGTTAATAGGGAACTGGGAGTGTGTTGATGATGATGGTGATGAGGCGTTAGTGAGTTGTTAATAGGGAACTGGGAGTGTGTTGATGATGATGATGAGTTAGTGAGTTGTTAGTAGGGAACTCGGAGTGTGTTGAAGATGATGATGAGTTATTGAGTTGTTAATAGGGAACTGGGAGTGTGTTGATGATGATGGTGATGAGGCGTTAGTGAGTTGTTAATAGGGAACTGGGAGTGTGTTGATGATGATGATGAGGAGTTAGTGAGTTGTTAGTAGGGAACTGGGAGTGTGTTGATGATGATGATGAGTTAGTGAGTTGTTAGTAGGGAACTGGGAGTGTGTTGATGATGAGGAGGAGTTAGTGAGTTGTTAGTAGGGAACTGGGAGTGTGTTGATGATGATGATTATGATGAGGAGTTAGTGAGTTGTTAGTAGGGAACTGGGAGTGTGTTGTTGATAATGAGGAGTTAGTGAGTTGTTAGTAGGGAACTGGGAGTGTGTTGATGATGATGAGGAGTTAGTGAGTTGTTAGTAGGGAACTGGGAGTGTGTTGATGATGATGAGGAGTAGTGAGTTGTTAATAGGGAACTGGGAGTGTGTTGATGACGATGAGGAGTTAGTGAGTTGTTAGTAGGGAACTGGGAGTATGTTGATGATGATGAGGAGTTAGTGAGTTGTTAGTAGGGAACTGGGAGTGTGTTGTTGATGATGAGGAGTTAGTGAGTTGTTAGTAGGTAACTGGGAGTGTGTTGATGATGATGATGAGTTAGTGAGTTGTTAGTAGGGAACTGGGAGTGTGTTGATGTTGATAATGAGTTAGTGAGTTGTTAGTAGGGAACTCGGAGTGTGTTGAAGATGATGATGAGTTATTGAGTTGTTAATAGGGAACTGGGAGTGTGTTGATGATGATGGTGATGAGGCGTTAGTGAGTTGTTAATAGGGAACTGGGAGTGTGTTGATGATGATGATGAGTTAGTGAGTTGTTAGTAGGTAACTGGGAGTGTGTTGATGATGATGAGGAGTTAGTGAGTTATTAGTAGGGAACTGGGAGTGTGTTGATGATGATGAGTTAGTGAGTTGTTAGTAGGGAACTGGGAGTGTGTTGATGTTGATAATGAGTTAGTGAGTTGTTAGTAGGGTAATGGGAGTGTGTTGATGATGATGAGGAGTTAGTGAGTTGTTAGTAGGGAACTCGGAGTGTGTTGATGATGATGGTGATGAGGAGTTAGTGAGTTGTTAATAGGGAACTGGGAGTGTGTTGATGATGATGATGATGACGAGTTAGTGAGTTGTTAATAGGGAACTGGGAGTGCGTTGTTGATGATGATGAGTTAGTGAGTTGTTAGTAGGGAACTGGGAGTGTGTTGATGATGATGAGGAGTTAGTGAGTTGTTAGTAGGGAACTGGGAGTGTGTTGATGATGATGAGGAGTTAGTGAGTTGTTAGTAGGGAACTGGAAGTGTGTTGATGATGATGAGGAGTAGTGAGTTGATAATAGGGAACTGGGAGTGTGTTGATGATGATGATGAGGAGTTAGTGAGTTGTTAGTAGGGACCTGGGAGTGTGTTGATGATGATGATGAGTTAGTGAGTTGTTAGTAGGGAACTGGGAGTGTGTTGATGATGAGGAGGAGTTAGTGAGTTGTTAGTAGGGAACTGGGAGTGTGTTGATGATGATGATTATGATGAGGAGTTAGTGAGTTGTTAGTAGGGAACTGGGAGTGTGTTGTTGATTATGAGGAGTTAGTGAGTTGTTAGTAGGGAACTGGGAGTGTGTTGATGATGATGAGGAGTTAGTGAGTTGTTAGTAGGGAACTGGGAGTGTGTTGATGATGATGAGGAGTAGTGAGTTGTTAATAGGGAACTGGGAGTGTGTTGATGACGATGAGGAGTTAGTGAGTTGTTAGTAGGGAACTGGGAGTATGTTGATGATGATGAGGAGTTAGTGAGTTGTTAGTAGGGAACTGGGAGTGTGTTGTTGATGATGAGGAGTTAGTGAGTTGTTAGTAGGTAACTGGGAGTGTGTTGATGATGATGATGAGTTAGTGAGTTGTTAGTAGGGAACTGGGAGTGTGTTGATGTTGATAATGAGTTAGTGAGTTGTTAGTAGGGAACTCGGAGTGTGTTGAAGATGATGATGAGTTATTGAGTTGTTAATAGGGAACTGGGAGTGTGTTGATGATGATGGTGATGAGGCGTTAGTGAGTTGTTAATAGGGAACTGGGAGTGTGTTGATGATGATGATGAGTTAGTGAGTTGTTAGTAGGGAACTCGGAGTGTGTTGAAGATGATGATGAGTTATTGAGTTGTTAATAGGGAACTGGGAGTGTGTTGATGATGATGGTGATGAGGCGTTAGTGAGTTGTTAATAGGGAACTGGGAGTGTGTTGATGATGATGATGAGGAGTTAGTGAGTTGTTAGTAGGGAACTGGGAGTGTGTTGATGATGATGATGAGTTAGTGAGTTGTTAGTAGGGAACTGGGAGTGTGTTGATGATGAGGAGGAGTTAGTGAGTTGTTAGTAGGGAACTGGGAGTGTGTTGATGATGATGATTATGATGAGGAGTTAGTGAGTTGTTAGTAGGGAACTGGGAGTGTGTTGTTGATAATGAGGAGTTAGTGAGTTGTTAGTAGGGAACTGGGAGTGTGTTGATGATGATGAGGAGTTAGTGAGTTGTTAGTAGGGAACTGGGAGTGTGTTGATGATGATGAGGAGTAGTGAGTTGTTAATAGGGAACTGGGAGTGTGTTGATGACGATGAGGAGTTAGTGAGTTGTTAGTAGGGAACTGGGAGTATGTTGATGATGATGAGGAGTTAGTGAGTTGTTAGTAGGGAACTGGGAGTGTGTTGTTGATGATGAGGAGTTAGTGAGTTGTTAGTAGGTAACTGGGAGTGTGTTGATGATGATGATGAGTTAGTGAGTTGTTAGTAGGGAACTGGGAGTGTGTTGATGTTGATAATGAGTTAGTGAGTTGTTAGTAGGGAACTCGGAGTGTGTTGAAGATGATGATGAGTTATTGAGTTGTTAATAGGGAACTGGGAGTGTGTTGATGATGATGGTGATGAGGCGTTAGTGAGTTGTTAATAGGGAACTGGGAGTGTGTTGATGATGATGATGAGTTAGTGAGTTGTTAGTAGGTAACTGGGAGTGTGTTGATGATGATGAGGAGTTAGTGAGTTATTAGTAGGGACCTGGGAGTGTGTTGATGATGATGAGGAGTTAGTGAGTTGTTAGTAGGGAACTGGGAATGTGTTGATGATGATGAGGAGTTAGTGAGTTGTTAGTAGTGAACTGGGAGTGTGTTGATGATGATGAGGAGTTAGTGAGTTATTAGTAGGGAACTGGGAGTGTGTTGATGATGATGAGGAGTTAGTGAGTTGTTAGTAGGGAACTGGGAGTGTGTTGATGATGATTATGATGAGGAGTTAGTGAGTTGTTAATAGGGAACTGGGAGTGTGTTGATGATGATGATGATGAGGAGTTAGTGAGGTGTTAATAGGGAACTGGGAGTGTGTTGATGATGATGATGAGTTAGTGAGTTGTTAGTAGGGAACTGGGAATTTGTTGATGATGATGAGGAGTTAGTGAATTGTTAGTAGGGAACTGGGAGTGTGTTGATGATGATGATGAGTTAGTGAGGTGTTAATAGGGAACTGGGAGTGTGTTGATGATGATGAGTTAGTGAGTTGTTAGTAGGGAACTGGGAGTGTGTTGATGTTGATAATGAGTTAGTGAGTTGTTAGTAGGGTAATGGGAGTGTGTTGATGATGATGAGGAGTTAGTGAGTTGTTAGTAGGGAACTCGGAGTGTGTTGATGATGATGGTGATGAGGAGTTAGTGAGTTGTTAATAGGGAACTGGGAGTGTGTTGATGATGATGGTGATGAGGCGTTAGTGAGTTGTTAATAGGTAACTGGGAGTGTGTTGATGATGATGAGGAGTTAGTGAGTTATTAGTAGGGACCTGGGAGTGTGTTGATGATGATGAGGAGTTAGTGAGTTGTTAGTAGGGAACTGGGAATGTGTTGATGATGATGAGGAGTTAGTGAGTTGTTAGTAGTGAACTGGGAGTGTGTTGATGATGATGAGGAGTTAGTGAGTTATTAGTAGGGAACTGGGAGTGTGTTGATGATGATGAGGAGTTAGTGAGTTGTTAGTAGGGAACTGGGAGTGTGTTGATGATGATTATGATGAGGAGTTAGTGAGTTGTTAATAGGGAACTGGGAGTGTGTTGATGATGATGATGATGAGGAGTTAGTGAGGTGTTAATAGGGAACTGGGAGTGTGTTGATGATGATGATGAGTTAGTGAGTTGTTAGTAGGGAACTGGGAATTTGTTGATGATGATGAGGAGTTAGTGAATTGTTAGTAGGGAACTGGGAGTGTGTTGATGATGATGATGAGTTAGTGAGGTGTTAATAGGGAACTGGGAGTGTGTTGATGATGATGAGTTAGTGAGTTGTTAGTAGGGAACTGGGAGTGTGTTGATGTTGATAATGAGTTAGTGAGTTGTTAGTAGGGTAATGGGAGTGTGTTGATGATGATGAGGAGTTAGTGAGTTGTTAGTAGGGAACTCGGAGTGTGTTGATGATGATGGTGATGAGGAGTTAGTGAGTTGTTAATAGGGAACTGGGAGTGTGTTGATGATGATGATGATGACGAGTTAGTGAGTTGTTAATAGGGAACTGGGAGTGTGTTGTTGATGATGATGAGTTAGTGAGTTGTTAGTAGGGAACTGGGAGTGTGTTGATGATGATGAGGAGTTAGTGAGTTGTTAGTAGGGAACTGGGAGTGTGTTGATGATGATGAGGAGTTAGTGAGTTGTTAGTAGGGAACTGGGAGTGTGTTGATGATGATGAGGAGTAGTGAGTTGTTAATAGGGAACTGGGAGTGTGTTGATGATGATGAGGAGGAGTTAGTGAGTTGTTAGTAGGGAACTGGGAGTGTGTTGATGATGATGATGAGTTAGTGAGTTGTTAGTAGGGAACTGGGAGTGTGTTGATGATTATGAGGAGTTAGTGAGTTATTAGTAGGGAACTGGGAGTGTGTTGATGATGATGAGGAGTTAGTGAGTTGTTAGTAGGGAACTGGGAGTGTGTTGATGATGATGATGAGTTAGTGAGTTGTTAGTAGGGAACTGGGAGTGTGTTGATGATTATGAGGAGTTAGTGAGTTATTAGTAGGGAACTGGGAGTGTGTTGATTATGATGAGGAGTTAGTGAGTTGTTAGTAGGGAACTGGGAGTATGTTGATGATGATGAGGAGTTAGTGAGTTGTTAGTAGGGAACTGCGAGTGTGTTGATGATGATGAGGAGTTAGTGAGTTGTTAGTAGGGAACTGGGAGTGTGTTGATGATGATGATTATGATGAGGAGTTAGTGAGTTGTTAGTAGGGAACTGGGAGTGTGTTGTTGATAATGAGTTAGTGAGTCGTTTGTAGGGAACTGGGAGTGTGTTGATGATGATGAGGAGTTAGTGAGTTGTTAGTAGGGAACTGGGAGTGTGTTGATGATGATGATGAGTAGTGAGTTGTTAATAGGAAACGGGGAGTGTGTTGATGATGATGATGAGGAGTTAGTGAGTTGTTAGTAGGGAACTGGGAGTGTGTTGATGATGATGAGTTAGTGAGTTGTTAATAGGGAACTGGGAGTGTGTTGATGATGATGAGTTAGTGATTTGTTAGTAGGGAACTGGGAGTGTGTTGATGATGATGATTATGATGAGGACTTAGTGAGTTGTTAGTAGGGAACTGGGAGTGTGTTGATGATGATGATGATTTAGTGAGTTGTTAGTAGGGAACTGGGAGTGTGTTGATGATGAGGAGTTAGTGAGTTGTTAATGATGGGAACTGGGAGTGTGTTGATGATGATGAGTTAGTGAGTTGTTAGTAGGGAACTGGGAGTGTGTTGATGTTGATGAGTTAGTGAGTTGTTAGTAGGGAACTGGGAGTGTGTTGATGTTGATAATGAGTTAGTGAGTTGTTAGTAGGGTAATGGGAGTGTGTTGATGATGATGAGGAGTGTGAGTTGATGATGATGGTGATGATGATGGTGATGAGGAGGTAGTGAGTTGTTAATAGGGAACTGGGAGTGTGTTGATGATGATGATGATGACGAGTTAGTGAGTTGTTAATAGGGAACTGGGAGTGTGTTGTTGATGATGATGAGTTAGTGAGTTGTTAGTAGGGAACTGGGAGTGTGTTGATGATGATGAGGAGTTAGTGAGTTGTTAGTAGGGAACTGGGAGTGTGTTGATGATGATGAGGAGTTAGTGAGTTGTTAGTAGGGAACTGGGAGTGTGTTGATGATGATGAGGAGTAGTGAGTTGTTAATAGGGAACTGGGAGTGTGTTGATGATGATGAGGAGGAGTTAGTGAGTTGTTAGTAGGGAACTGGGAGTGTGTTGATGATGATGATGAGTTAGTGAGTTGTTAGTAGGGAACTGGGAGTGTGTTGATGATTATGAGGAGTTAGTGAGTTATTAGTAGGGAACTGGGAGTGTGTTGATGATGATGAGGAGTTAGTGAGTTGTTAGTAGGGAACTGGGAGTGTGTTGATGATGATGATTATGATGAGGAGTTAGTGAGTTGTTAGTAGGGAACTGGGAGTGTGTTGTTGATAATGAGTTAGTGAGTCGTTTGTAGGGAACTGGGAGTGTGTTGATGATGATGAGGAGTTAGTGAGTTGTTAGTAGGGAACTGGGAGTGTGTTGATGATGATGATGAGTAGTGAGTTGTTAATAGGAAACGGGGAGTGTGTTGATGATGATGATGAGGAGTTAGTGAGTTGTTAGTAGGGAACTGGGAGTATGTTGATGATGATGAGTTAGTGAGTTGTTAATAGGGAACTGGGAGTGTGTTGATGATGATGAGTTAGTGAGTTGTTAGTAGGGAACTGGGAGTGTGTTGATGATGATGATTATGATGAGGACTTAGTGAGTTGTTAGTAGGGAACTGGGAGTGTGTTGATGATGATGATGAGTTAGTGAGTTGTTAGTAGGGAACTGGGAGTGTGTTGATGATGAGGAGTTAGTGAGTTGTTAATAGGGAACTGGGAGTGTGTTGATGATGATGAGTTAGTGAGTTGTTAGTAGGGAACTGGGAGTGTGTTGATGATGAGGAGTTAGTGAGTTGTTAGTAGGGGACTGGGAGTGTGTTGATGATGATGAGGAGTTAGTAAGTTGTTAATAGGGAACTGGGAGTGTGTTGATGATGATGAGGTAGTGAGTTGTTAGTAGGGAACTGGGAGTGTGTTGATGATGATGAGTTAGTGAGTTGTTTGTAGGAGACTGGGAGTGTGTTGATGATGATGAGGAGTTAGTGAGTTGTTAATAGGGAACTGGGAGTGTGTTGATGATGATGAGTTAGTGAGTTGTTAGTAGGGAACTGGGAGTGTGTTGATGATGATGAGTTAGTGAGTTGTTAGTAGGGAACTGGGAGTGTGTTGATGTTGATAATGAGTTAGTGAGTTGTTAGTAGGGTAATGGGAGTGTGTTGATGATGATGAGGAGTTAGTGAGTTGTTAGTAGGGAACTCGGAGTGTGTTGATGATGATGGTGATGAGGAGTTAGTGAGTTGTTAATAGGGAACTGGGAGTGTGTTGATGATGATGATGATGACGAGTTAGTGAGTTGTTAATAGGGAACTGGGAGTGTGTTGTTGATGATGATGAGTTAGTGAGTTGTTAGTAGGGAACTGGGAGTGTGTTGATGATGATGAGGAGTTAGTGAGTTGTTAGTAGGGAACTGGGAGTGTGTTGATGATGATGAGGAGTTAGTGAGTTGTTAGTAGGGAACTGGGAGTGTGTTGATGATGATGAGGAGTAGTGAGTTGTTAATAGGGAACTGGGAGTGTGTTGATGATGATGAGGAGGAGTTAGTGAGTTGTTAGTAGGGAACTGGGAGTGTGTTGATGATGATGATGAGTTAGTGAGTTGTTAGTAGGGAACTGGGAGTGTGTTGATGATTATGAGGAGTTAGTGAGTTATTAGTAGGGAACTGGGAGTGTGTTGATGATGATGAGGAGTTAGTGAGTTGTTAGTAGGGAACTGGGAGTGTGTTGATGATGATGATGAGTTAGTGAGTTGTTAGTAGGGAACTGGGAGTGTGTTGATGATTATGAGGAGTTAGTGAGTTATTAGTAGGGAACTGGGAGTGTGTTGATTATGATGAGGAGTTAGTGAGTTGTTAGTAGGGAACTGGGAGTATGTTGATGATGATGAGGAGTTAGTGAGTTGTTAGTAGGGAACTGCGAGTGTGTTGATGATGATGAGGAGTTAGTGAGTTGTTAGTAGGGAACTGGGAGTGTGTTGATGATGATGATTATGATGAGGAGTTAGTGAGTTGTTAGTAGGGAACTGGGAGTGTGTTGTTGATAATGAGTTAGTGAGTCGTTTGTAGGGAACTGGGAGTGTGTTGATGATGATGAGGAGTTAGTGAGTTGTTAGTAGGGAACTGGGAGTGTGTTGATGATGATGATGAGTAGTGAGTTGTTAATAGGAAACGGGGAGTGTGTTGATGATGATGATGAGGAGTTAGTGAGTTGTTAGTAGGGAACTGGGAGTATGTTGATGATGATGAGTTAGTGAGTTGTTAATAGGGAACTGGGAGTGTGTTGATGATGATGAGTTAGTGAGTTGTTAGTAGGGAACTGGGAGTGTGTTGATGATGATGATTATGATGAGGACTTAGTGAGTTGTTAGTAGGGAACTGGGAGTGTGTTGATGATGATGATGAGTTAGTGAGTTGTTAGTAGGGAACTGGGAGTGTGTTGATGATGAGGAGTTAGTGAGTTGTTAATAGGGAACTGGGAGTGTGTTGATGATGATGAGTTAGTGAGTTGTTAGTAGGGAACTGGGAGTGTGTTGATGATGAGGAGTTAGTGAGTTGTTAGTAGGGGACTGGGAGTGTGTTGATGATGATGAGGAGTTAGTAAGTTGTTAATAGGGAACTGGGAGTGTGTTGATGATGATGAGTTAGTGAGTTGTTAGTAGGGAACTGGGAGTGTGTTGATGATGATGAGTTAGTGAGTTGTTTGTAGGAGACTGGGAGTGTGTTGATGATGATGAGGAGTTAGTGAGTTGTTAATAGGGAACTGGGAATGTGTTGATGATGATGATGAGTTAGTGAGTTGTTAGTAGGTAACTGGGAGTGTGTTGATGATGATGATGAGTTAGTGAGTTGTTAGTAGGGAACTGGTAGTGTGTTGATGTTGATAATGAGTTAGTGAGTTGTTAGTAGGGAACTCGGAGTGTGTTGATGATGATGAGTTATTGAGTTGTTAGTAGGGAACTGGGAGTGTGTTGATGATGATGATGAGTTAGTGAGTTGTTAGTAGGGAACTGGGAGTGTGTTGATGATGAGGAGTTAGTGAGTTGTTAGTAGGGAACTGGGAGTGTGTTGATGATTATGAGGAGTTAGTGAGTTGTTAGTAGGGAACTGGGAGTGTGTTGATGATGATGATGATGAGTTAGTGAGTTGTTAGTAGGGAACTGGCAGTGTGTTGTTGATGATGAGGAGTTAGTGAGTTGTTAGTAGGGGACTGGGAGTGTGTTGATGATGATGATGATGAGTTAGTGAGTTGTTAGTAGGGAACTGGGAGTGTGTTGATGTTGATAATGAGTTAGTGAGTTGTTAGTAGGGTAATGGGAGTGTGTTGATGATGATGAGGAGTTAGTGAGTTGTTAGTAGGGAACTCGGAGTGTGTTGATGATGATGGTGATGAGGAGTTAGTGAGTTGTTAATAGGGAACTGGGAGTGTGTTGATGATGATGATGATGACGAGTTAGTGAGTTGTTAATAGGGAACTGGGAGTGTGTTGTTGATGATGATGAGTTAGTGAGTTGTTAGTAGGGAACTGGGAGTGTGTTGATGATGATGAGGAGTTAGTGAGTTGTTAGTAGGGAACTGGGAGTGTGTTGATGATGATGAGGAGTTAGTGAGTTGTTAGTAGGGAACTGGGAGTGTGTTGATGATGATGAGGAGTAGTGAGTTGTTAATAGGGAACTGGGAGTGTGTTGATGATGATGAGGAGGAGTTAGTGAGTTGTTAGTAGGGAACTGGGAGTGTGTTGATGATGATGATGAGTTAGTGAGTTGTTAGTAGGGAACTGGGAGTGTGTTGATGATTATGAGGAGTTAGTGAGTTATTAGTAGGGAACTGGGAGTGTGTTGATGATGATGAGGAGTTAGTGAGTTGTTAGTAGGGAACTGGGAGTGTGTTGATGATGATGATGAGTTAGTGAGTTGTTAGTAGGGAACTGGGAGTGTGTTGATGATTATGAGGAGTTAGTGAGTTGTTAATAGGAAACGGGGAGTGTGTTGATGATGATGATGAGGAGTTAGTGAGTTGTTAGTAGGGAACTGGGAGTATGTTGATGATGATGAGTTAGTGAGTTGTTAATAGGGAACTGGGAGTGTGTTGATGATGATGAGTTAGTGAGTTGTTAGTAGGGAACTGGGAGTGTGTTGATGATGATGATTATGATGAGGACTTAGTGAGTTGTTAGTAGGGAACTGGGAGTGTGTTGATGATGATGATGAGTTAGTGAGTTGTTAGTAGGGAACTGGGAGTGTGTTGATGATGAGGAGTTAGTGAGTTGTTAATAGGGAACTGGGAGTGTGTTGATGATGATGAGTTAGTGAGTTGTTAGTAGGGAACTGGGAGTGTGTTGATGATGAGGAGTTAGTGAGTTGTTAGTAGGGGACTGGGAGTGTGTTGATGATGATGAGGAGTTAGTAAGTTGTTAATAGGGAACTGGGAGTGTGTTGATGATGATGGTGATGATGAGGAGTTAGTGAGTTGTTAGTAGGGAACTGGGAGTGTGTTGATGATGATGAGTTAGTGAGTTGTTAATAGGGAACTGGGAATGTGTTGATGATGATGATGAGTTAGTGAGTTGTTAGTAGGTAACTGGGAGTGTGTTGATGATGATGATGAGTTAGTGAGTTGTTAGTAGGGAACTGGTAGTGTGTTGATGTTGATAATGAGTTAGTGAGTTGTTAGTAGGGAACTCGGAGTGTGTTGATGATGATGAGTTATTGAGTTGTTAGTAGGGAACTGGGAGTGTGTTGATGATGATGATGAGTTAGTGAGTTGTTAGTAGGGAACTGGGAGTGTGTTGATGATGAGGAGTTAGTGAGTTGTTAGTAGGGAACTGGGAGTGTGTTGATGATTATGAGGAGTTAGTGAGTTGTTAGTAGGGAACTGGGAGTGTGTTGATGATGATGATGATGAGTTAGTGAGTTGTTAGTAGGGAACTGGCAGTGTGTTGTTGATGATGAGGAGTTAGTGAGTTGTTAGTAGGGGACTGGGAGTGTGTTGATGATGATGATGATGAGTTAGTGAGTTGTTAGTAGGGAACTGGGAGTGTGTTGATGATGATGAGGAGTTAGTTAGTTGTTAGTAGGGGACTGGGAGTGTGTTGATAATGATGAGGAGTTAGTGAGTTGTTAGTAGGGAACTGGGAGTGTGTTGATGATGATGAGTTGTTAGTAGGGAACTGGGAGTGTGTTGATGATGATGATGAGTTAGTGAGTTGTTAGTAGGGAACTGGGAGTGTGTTGATGATGATGAGTTAGTGAGTTGTTAGTAGGGAACTGGGAGTGTGTTGATGATGATGATGAGTTAGTGAGTTGTTAGTAGGGAACTGGGAGTGTGTTGACGATTATGATGATGATGAGTTAGTGAGTTGTTAGTAGGGAACTCGGAGTGTGTTGATGATGATGATGAGTTAGTGAGTTGTTAGTAGGGAACTGGGAGTGTGTTGATGATGATGAGCGTGATGGAGAGGAGAGATTCAGTGTGATGGAGAGGAGAGATTCAGTGTGATCTGGACTGGAGGCCATTGTGGTGCGAGCAGAGCAGAGGGAGCAGCAGCTGGAGGAGAGGAGAGGAGGAGGAGAAGAAGAGCGGGAAGGATTTGGTATTAGAGGAGAGGAGGGAGCAGCTGTAGGAGAGGAAAGGAGGAGGAGAGAGAGAGGAGAAGAAGAGCGGGAAGGATTTGATATGAGAGGAGAGGAGGGAGCAGCAGCTGGAGGAGGAGAGAGAGAGGAGAAGAAGAGCGGGAAGGATTTGATATGAGAGGAGCCAAGGGGGCAGCAGCTGCAGGAGAAGAGAGGAGAGGGGGGCCTCAGACGTCATGAGAGACATCATGTAAATAACCCCAGCTGGACCACCTCGGGGGGGGGTCAGTGTTGTTGACAGCCTCCTTCCTCTCCTTTAGCACTTTAGCAGCGGTGCCCTCTCCAGCCTCTCTCCCTCCTCCCATCCCATGGACGTCTCAATGTCCTGTCTCCTCGCCAGGCAGGCACTTAACCAAGCTAGGTCATGTAGTGAACAAATATTGCTCAGTTCATCTGTCTGAGGGCCTGAAACGGGAGACATTAAACCGTCATACGCATGGATTCTGTCTGCCGGACGCCGTCTATACCTCTCACTGCATTACACTCACCTCCATTACATACAGTGGGCCCCTTTATCTTCCTTTCCCTTACGACTCGCTCCAGGGTTCATAGGTCAGAGGTTACAGGCTGCTGTGATTCATACAGATGCCTGCGAACCAATCAAGATGCACCTTTCCTCTCTCCGGTTGGTTGTCAGACTTTTGTCTTCATCTTACGCAATACGGCCCCAAATCAGTTGAAAGGTCGTAGGCTGTTACGATTTATACAGGACCCCAGAATTCAATCGAGATGCCCCCTCTCCTCTTTTCCCGGGTGGTTGTCTGGCAGAAAGGCACCATTCAGAGGTCATAGGTCATTGGCTGCAATGATTCAGATAGAACCCCCAAAATCCATGCCTCCTCTCCTCTGGTTGGTTGTATGGCAAATCGTCAGGCAGAAAGGCATCATATTGATTTGATTAGAGGGAAATTAAAAGTTGGCAGGCCGGGGCCGGCCACAAAGGAGACGACTCAATTAGCGAAGATGTCAGAGAATGTAATTCCCCCTCTCATCCTGCTCTATCGCACATCATCCACTGTTTCTTTCTCTCTAATGAGTAGAGAGAGAGAGAGAGAGAGAGAGAGAGAGAGAGAGAGAGAGAACCCCCAGGAAGGTGGAGGCTAAAGCGTTCCTGTAACAGACAATGATCTCTGAGCTAATCTTTGCTTAAGCGAACATCCACCTTTCTCTCTGTTAGCTAGCTGTTGACTGTCTGTCTGCCTGCCTGTCTGTCTGTCTGTCTGTCTGTCTGCCAAGTGCCATGAGGGAAGCAATGACAGGAGGAGAGAGATGGAGCGTCCGTAACTTGATTCCCATTGACAGGTTTTCTGACGAGGAAGCCAATTTTAAAGGGAAACTACACTCAAAAACGACCGGCCACATCGTCATGTTGAGGTGGCCGGTGACACCTAACTTCTTGAAAGTCCAATATATTGATAACTTGACTGCTGACATGAAAAACATTTTGGGACTGTATCAATTGTGGACTCATTAAGAAGTACCACAATATTGTTTTTGAGTGGAGTCTCCCTTTAAGTCAATTAGCATTGAACTGAAGACACAAGTGGTGTGTGTGTGTGTGTGTGTGTGTGTGTGTGTGTGTATGTGTGTGTGTGTGTGTGTGTGTGTGTGTGTATGTGTGTGTGTGTGTGTGTGTGTGTGTGTGTGTGTGTGTGTGTGTGTGTGTGTGTGTGTGTGTGCGTGTGCTCGTGCTCGTGCTCGTGCTCCAATCATTCTTAAATAGAAGAAGTTTGGAACCGCCAAGACTCTTCCTAGAGCTGGCAGCCCGGCCAAACTGAGCAATCGGGGGAGAAGGATCTTGGTCAGGGAGAACCTTCCAGAAGGACAACCATCTCTGCAGCATTTACTGAGTAAAGGGTCTGAATACTTATGTAAATGTAATATTATTATTTTTTTTTAATACATTTGCAAATGTTTCTAAAAACCTGTTTTTGATTTTTATCATTATAGGGTATTGTGTGCAGAGTGACAAGGGGAAAAAACAATGTAATCCATTTTAGTATAAGGCTGTAACGTAACGAAATGTGGAAAAAGCTAAGGGTTCTGAACACTTTCCGAATACACTGCCATTTTATGTGTGGGGTACAGAGATGAGGTAGTCATTCAAAAATCACATTAAACACAATTTCTCCACCCATAGTGATCCATGCAACCTATTATGTGACTTGTTAGGCATATTTGTACTCCTGAACATATTTAGGCTTGCCCTAACAATGGGGTTGAATACTTATTGACTCAAGACATTTCAGCTTTTTCATTTGTAATTAATTTGTAAACATTTCGAGAAATATAATTCCACTTTGACATTATGGGGTATTGCCAGTGACAAACAAATCCAAATGTAATTCATTTTAAATTCAGGCTGTAACACAACAAAATGTGGAGAAAGTCAAGGGGTGTGAATACTTTCTGAAGGCACTGTACATATACACTGAGTGTACAAAACATTAAGAACACCTTTCTAATATTGAGTTGCACCCCCCTTGTCCTCAGAACAGCCTCAATTCGTCGGGGCATGGACTCTACAAGGTGTCGAAAGTGTTCCACAGGGATGCTGGCCCATGTTGACTCCAATGCTTCCCACAGTTGTGTCAAGTTGGCTGGATGTCCTTTGGATGGTGGACCATTCTTGATACACTCAAATCTGTTGAGTGTGAAAAATCCAGCAGCGTTGCAGTTCTTGACACAAACCGATGCTCCGGGCACCTACTACCATACCCCGTTCAAAGGCACTTAAATATTTTGTCTTGCCCATTCACCCTCTGAATGGCACACATACACAATCCATGTATCAATTGTCTCAAGGCTTAAAAATCTTTCTTTAACCTGTCTCCTCCCCTTCATCTACACTGATTTGGATTTAACAGGTGACATCAATAAGGGATCATAGCTTTCACCTGGTCAGTCTCTGTCATGGAAAGAGCAGGTGTTCTTAATGTTTTGTACACTCAGTGTATATATGCATAAGTCAGTGTTAGCATTTTAGTTGGCTGAGGTGCGTGTCTAAAAACGATTCCTAATCGTCGCCCACATGGAGTGAAGCTGCATTTTGGGGAGGAGGGACACGAGCACAGGAGGTGGAGGGATACGAGCGCCGAGGATGGATATTTGACTGGAACTATTTGTTTATTTTGTTATCAGTATAGAAGCAGGAGTCTGTCTCTTCCTGATCCCTGTACCCCCTGGCTTCTCCATGATATCATCCCAAATGGCACCCTATTCCCTACATAGTGCACCTGGTCAAAGGTAGTGCACTACATGGGGAATAGGGTGCCATTTGGGATGTACACCCACTGTATCCTAAATGGCACACTATTTCTTATTTAGTGCACTACTTTTGACCAGAGCACTATGGCGGACCATAGGGAATAGGGTGCCATTTGGGACGCACACAATGTCTTCATTGGCACTTCCCACCTGGTCCGGGATATTACAGATATTACATTTTATTTTGCAGGTGCATGGAGGTGTTAGCATCAGCGCTAACAGGGAAGTGTATCTTGGTGACAGTGGATTTAGATAGGTGCCTTGGTGCTGCATGGAGGTGTTAGCATCAGCGCTAACAGGGAAGTGTATCTTGGTGACAGTGGATTTAGATAGGTGCCTTGGTGCTGCATGGAGGTGTTAGCATCAGCGCTAACAGGGAAGTGTATCTTGGTGACAGTGGATTTAGATAGGTGTCTTACATAGCAGAGTTGTGGATGGATGTACACACACATAGGATAACACTCAGAGGAAGACACACGCTGTCCGGCACACACACATGAACACATGCTCTCGCGTACACACACACACACACACACACAAACACGCACGCAAACAAGCATGCACACATGCTCTCTCATACACAGACACACACAAACGCACGCACAAACACACACACACAAACACACACTCCTTTGGGCGGTGTCCTCTATAGGACTCACACAGCTGTACACAGCAGCTTGGGGGGATGTCAAGGGAGAGAGTAGAAGAAAGATAAACAGAGGTCTTGCATATACATGGGCACGCTGTGATTCAACTCTGACTCTTTCACTCTACAGCATACAGATTTATCGTCCAAGCTTACCCTAAGACGACGGGTAGTTACAACAGTGCTATTACTTCAAATGAAGAACAGTCAACAAGAAAGTCCCCATTCTGCTTGGAAGATAAGTCCGTATCTATTCCATGTCTCTCCTATTTGCAGTCACTTAATCTTAAAGGGGAAATCCACCACTTTTCAACCTCATATTCATTATGTCCAGCACCATTCCTCCAGCACCCTGGCAGTATGATGCTATGAGGGTAAAACGTTTTGGGCTTCCCCTTTAAGCTTGGGAAGACAGAACTGTGTACTGTTTCACATAGAGTTGGCAACGGCCAAGGGATGTTGTCATTTACACTCCCGTGTCACCCTCTAATTCACATGACTTGCTCTCCGACTCCCAAGGAATAAAGCTCACGTCCAAAGGTAAAGACCACCTCTTTAACCTCTATGTATACATATAAAACCTACCTCCTAAATGTCCACTCTGTTCAGTCACGCTGTCAACATCCAACTGAATCTTGGCTGATCGGACAGAGACAGAGGGCTACATTCATTTTCCTGTTTCATACTCTTAAATAATATTTACAAGCAGCAGTTTATTACACGACTAGTTGCCATACTGGAGACATGTCCGTTTGTGTGCGTGTGTATGTTTATGTGTGTTGGTGTGCCATGGGCTTGGAAAGAAGAAGCCTGGCTTGGGTCCCGATTGATTGTGGGCTTTTATAAGAATCCTCCATTCTGCAATGGAACGTCATACAGAGTCCCCCAGCCAGGGTTGCCAGATGCTGGTGCCAATGACATCGTTCATTTGGCTGGTAGTGATTAGACTCGGACTGCATTGATCCAACAGTGTGAATGGCAACCCTGGTTCCCTTCAATGTTGAGACTAGGCAGGCATTTGTCTCTTTGTATCTATGGAGGGACAGAGAGAGAAATGCTCTTTGAGATGGAATGTTCTGTGTATTCAAATTGTATTGTATTGTTAACATGAAGTGACTTAAAATAGCTTTGTCATGTTAAAACATGGGTAAATCCTACATTCAAGAATACTAGCATCCATCCCACCTCTTTATCAACCCTACCGGAATGAAGCACCTGTCTCTGTGTGGCCCAGCCAGGTCTGTCCTGTCTCTGTGTGGCCCAGCCAGGTCTGTCCTGTCTCTGTGTGGCCCAGCCAGGTCTGTCCTGTCTCTGTGTGGCCCAGCCAGGTCTGTCCTGTCTCTGTGTGACCCAGCCAGGTCTGTCCTGTCTCTGTGTGACCCAGCCAGGTCTTTCCTGTCTCTGTGTGGCCCAGCCAGGTCTGTCCTGTCTCTGTGTGGCCCAGCCAGGTCTGTCCTGTCTCTGTGTGACCCAGACAGGTCTGTCCTGTCTCTGTGTGGCCCAGCCAGGTCTGTCCTGTCTCTGTGTGACCCAGCCAGGTCTGTCCTGTCTCTGTGTGACCCAGCCAGGTCTGTCCTGTCTCTGTGTGACCCAGCCAGGTCTTTCCTGTCTCTGTATGGCCCAGCTAGGTCTGTCCTGTCTCTGTATGGCCCAGCCAGGTCTGTCCTGTCTCTGTATGGCCCAGCCAGGTCTGTCCTGTCTCTGTGTGACCCAGCCAGGTCTGTCCCATCTTTGTGTTTAAGTGCTCAGCCATGATGAATGTGGAACAGGACACAGCGGAGCATCCTGCCATTACCCCCCTGATAATGTATTACCTTTATCTGCTGTGGAGCAATTAACCCTGGCCCTGGGAATAGAGACTTATCAGTCCTTCATTAACTAGCAGGCCCCGCTGAATGTCCCCATCCCTCTCTGTCACCCACCTGTCTCCTGTCGACGAGGCTGCCTGGGCTAGGAGTGTGGGGCTCAGAGGATGTGGAGGAGAGAATAGGCCAGTATGCACTAAGTGGTACCCCGCTGAATGTCCCCATCCCTCTCTGTCACCCACCTCAGCCCTGTCTACAGGTTTGTCTGGGCTGGGCATCACAGTCCGTGTGTAGGGTGAGGACTGTGGAGGAGAGACAGGTATTTTTTTTTTTAAATTTTTTTATTTCACCTTTATTTAACCAGGTAGGCTAGTTGAGAACAAGGTCTCATTTACAACTGCGACCTGGCCAAGATAAAGCATAGCAGTGTGAACAGACAACAACACAGAGTTACACATGGAGTAAACAATTAACAAGTCAATAACACAATAGAAAAAAAAAAGAAAAAGAGTCTATATACATTGTGTGCAAAAGGCATGAGGAGGTAGGCTAATAATTAGGGGGGGGGGGGGGGGGGGCTGTTGGCCGAGGTTGGAGTAGCCAGGAGGAAGGCATAGCCAGCTGTTGAGAAATGCTTGTTGAAGTTTTTCGATTATCATGGTGACCGTGTTACCCAGCCTCAGTGCAGTGGGCAGCTGGGCAGCTGGAAGGAGGTGCTCTTGTTCGAGGTTGGAGTAGCCAGGAGGAAGGCATGGCCAGCCGTTGAGAAATGCTTGCTGAAGTTTTTCGATTATCATGGTGACCGTGTTACCCAGCCTCAGTGCAGTGGGCAGCTGGGCAGCTGGGAGGAGGTGCTCTTGTTCTCCATGGACTTTACAGTGTCCCAGAACCTTTTGGAGTTAGAGCTACAGGATGCACATTTCTGCTTGAAAAAGCTGGCCTTTGCTTTCCTGACTGACTGCGTGTATTGGTTCCTGACTTCCCTGAACAGTTGCATATCGCGGGGACTATTCGATGCTATTGCAGTCCGCCACAGGATGTTTTTGTGCTGGTTGAGGGCAGTCAGGTCTGGAATGAACCAAGGGCTCTATCTGTTCTTAGTTCTGCATTTTTTTAACTGAGCATGCTTATCTAAGATGGTGAGGAAGTTACTTTTAAAGAATGACCAGGCATCCTCAACTGACGGGATGAGGTCAATATCCTTCCAGGATACCCGGGCCAGGTCGATTAGAAAGGCCTGCTCGCAGAAGTGTTTTAGGCAGCGTTTGACAGTGATGAGGTGTGGTCGTTTGACTGCGGGCCCGTAGCGGATACAGGCAATGAGGCAGTGATCGCTGAGATCCTGATTGAAGACAGTGGAGGTGTATTTGGAGGGCCAGTTGGTCAGGATAATGTCTATGAGGGTGCCCTTGTTTACAGATTTAGGGTTGTACCTGGTGGGTTCCTTGATGATTTGAGTGAGATTGAGGGCATCTAGCTTAGATTGTAGAACTGCCGGGGTGTTATGCATATCCCAGTTTAGGTCACCTAACAGTTTAGGTCACCTAACAGAACAAACTCTGAAGCTAGATGGGGGGCAATCAAGGTAAGGCTATATATGGTGACTGTGGGAATACAGACAGTCCATCATTAGGCTCCTCTGAATGTCCCCATCTCGCAGTCAGGTTAAGCCTGTTCCTGGGCTCCCATCTCGCTCTCTCCTCTATCTCCTCTCCTGGGCTGTGCTGTCTCCCCATTATCTCCCCTTCCTCCCTAAGTGTGCACTTGTTCACTTTATGACACTTGAACAACTTTATGACAATGTCATATGTTACAATGTTTGATTGAATAACTGTTCTCTTTTACGTGAAAGGCTGAAACCACGAGGAAGGTCTCATACACCGCCAGCAGAAAAATCCTCCATGTACATGGATTTCACACTCCTTTTGGATTGTAAGACTTGTATGAATGTCCTGCTTAATATAATGTTTGTGTCATCATTGCCAATCAACTGCATTATACAAAAAACCTTCAACTTCAACCAGTAAAAATGCTCTTTGGCTAACTTGGCTACAGCCTATGTCAATGAGCGTTAGTATTCTAGCTAGCAACTCCTGCATCCAAAATAGGTATTTTGCGAAGATCACAATCCAATATAATGTTAGCGACATTATAAGGGTATGATAACGCACAAAAGTGTTTTTGTTTAGAAGAAATAACTACTTAAGTCTAGGCTATTTTGAATGGGCGCAGATGGCTAACGGCAGTGGTTTTCCCCCAACGGTGGCCGTTGCTCAGGGGACTACTTGTTTATGACGTGAATAGCGACTCAGGGTATGTGGAATGATATACAACTGGTACATTCTAGAACACGGTCCCTCCCTGGATGATTGTTGATGCACTAGATGGGCCCAGATGACACGCAGCCCCAAGTGACATATGATGTGTATACACAGTAAGGACAGGGAGGAGGTTGTTTTTTCCTGTTGTCTCCTGTATACGGGCCACATAATGTATGTTCCGGGAGCCAGAGGACATTTTTCATGCGTTTTAAAAAACGAATACAAAGCCCTTGAGATGTCACTTCCTGTCAAGGAGGGAGTAGGAAGTCCGTACATAGAGTTATGGGGTACACTTTATGTCATGACATTGGAGCTGGAGTGGTGTATGGAAAAAAACATTGTGCACACACACACACACACCTCCTGCAGTGTTGGCTGCCCCAGCCACTGTGTTGTCACATTTTCCCTCATTCTCAGACAATTATATTTCTAATTATATTATTTGCTCCCCAGAATGTTATAAGCATTATTTAATAAGAGGGGAAAATTGTGTAAATGTGAGTTTTGGGAGCGAGGGAACGAGGCAGAGAGAGAGACGTATTTAAGATGTGATCATGGTATAACTTTGTTGGGGCTAAAACGCTGATGCCGATAAAGCACACAATTGGAGAGATTAGAGATGTGTCACAGAAAGAACAGAGGAGGAAAGACATGGATGGAATACTAAAAGAGGAGAGAACAGATAATAAAACAAGGGGAAAGGAAAGAGAACAGACAATAAGACAAGGGGAAAGGAAAGAGAACAGACAATAAGACAAGGGGAAAGGAAAGAGAACAGACAATAAGACAAGGGGAAAGGACAGAAAACAGACAATAAGACAAGGGGGAAGGACAGAAAACAGACAATAAGACAAGGGGGAAAGGAAAGAGAACAGAGAATAAGACAAGGGGAAAGGAAAGAGAACAGACAATAAGACAAGGGGAAAGGAAAGAGAACAGACAATAAGACAAGGGGAAAGGAAAGACAACAGACAATAAGACAAGGGGAAAGGAAAGAGAACAGACAATAAGACAAGGGAAAGGAAAGACAACAGACAATAAGACAAGGGGAAAGGACAGAAAACAGACAATAAGACAAGGGGAAAGGAAAGAGAAAGACAATAAGACAAGGGGAAAGGAAAGAGAACAGACAATAAGACAAGGGGAAAGGAAAGAGAACAGACAATAAGACAAGGGGAAAGGAAAGAGAACAGACAATAAGACAAGGGGAAAGGAAAGAGAACAGACAATAAGACAAGGGGAAAGGAAAGAAAACAGACAATAAGACAAGGGGAAAGGAAAGACAACAGACAATAAGACAAGGGGAAAGGAAAGAGAACAGACAATAAGACAAGGGAAAGGAAAGAGAACAGACAATAAGACAAGGGGAAAGGAAAGAGAACAGACAATAAGACAAGGGGAAAGGAAAGAGAACAGACAATAAGACAAGGGAAAGGAAAGAGAACAGACAGTAGAATTTCACCAAACACAACAGATAAGAAGTGATGACAGTGAAACCCAATGAAGTGAAGAAAAATAAAGAAATAATTTCAGAGAACAGACGACTGATGATGAAGGCCTTTAAGCCTTCTTTCTCTCTCTACCTGGTTGCCCACACCACCTCTTCCTCCTCCTCCTCCTCTTCTCCTCCACTCCAAGCACCACTAGTTCCAATGTGATAAATCCTTCAGTGACATTTCAGCCACAGGCTGTGTCCCAAATGGCACCCTATTCCCTACAAAGTGCACTACTTTAGACCAGAGCCCTGTGGGGGCATTGGCCAAAAGTAGCGCACTAGATAGGGAATAGGGTGCCAATGGGACACAGCCACCAAGTCCCACATAAACACACTCCTCTCACTGAAATGTCAGCGCTAAGCCGACAGGGCTGAATTAAGAACGAGCACAGCAAAGGCAGTAATGTCACCACACTTTACACTCCAACGCCATCAATCTTCATGACATTTAAGAGTTCCAACATTCCAGCCACCATCTACAAGCCAGCCACCACTATCACACTGACTAGGACTTATAGTCCAAATCGGACAGGGGACAGAGACTGGGACAGGAAAATACATAAAAAATCATAGCTTGCTTATATTGTTGGTGACTCAGGTGTTATGGTTTAGGACATAACACTCCTTAACATCCTTTGAGGAAAAGTTTGGGAAGTAGGTGCTGAAAAACTCAATTAAAGTAATTGATAAATCAGGAGATTTGTCTTCAAAGTAGTGGGTTTACTCCTGCATGACGCTATTCTCTTGTCCGACCAGTGCAAACAGAGGGCTATGTTCAATCTGTCTCGCTGAAGAAATGTGAAGGTCATTACTGATTGAGCTGACATATGCAGCGTTTACCGTGAAGGCAGTCTCCACTCACGCGGGAATGTTGAATTTAAATTTCAATCACTGAATTTCCCTGATACGGATTGACTAGAGCCCAGAGTCATGCTTTGCTTCTATCTGACGTAAGACAATGAGGTTCTATCTGACGTAAGACAATGAGGTTCTATCTGACGTAAGACAATGAGGTTCTATCTGACGTAAGACAATGACGTTCTTTCTGGCGTAAGGTTCTATCTGACGTAAGATATTGAGGTTCTATTTGACGTAAGACAATGACGTTCTTTCTGACATAAGGTTCTATCTGACGTAAGACAATTAGGTTCCATCTGACGTAAGACAATGACGTTCTATCTGGTGTAAGACAATGAGGTTCTATCTGATGTAAGGTTCTATCTGACGTAAGACGATGAGGTTCTATCTGACGTAAGGTTCCATCTAACGTAAGACAATGAGGTTCTATCTGATGTAAGACAATAAGGTTCTATCTGATGTAAGGTTCTATCTGACGTAAGACAATTAGGTTCCATCTGACGTAAGGTTCTATCTGTCGTAAGACAATGAGGTTTAGAGTTGTTTTGAAGCCTATATCTAGAGGATGAGTTGTGTAAAAGTCTGCTGGGTGCATTACTTTATTTTGCCTCGGGGTACTGTAAGGTAAGATTTAAAGATTTCCTTACGTCACTCTGATGAAAATTAAAATGCCTCAGCAATGATATATTATTGATGGGATGATGTAGTACAGTTTTACTCTTTAATCAAAGATTTTTCGACTAATATTGCAAAGCTGGAACGGCGCTAAATTCCATGCAACAAGGACATGCGGATGGATACTGCAGTCCTTGTCATCAAAGTCCAAATGCAGCATAATAATGAAGTAGGAAACCTCTCCTCCCAGGACATAATCCCTGTTTCCTCTCTTTTCCTTTCTCCTCTCGCTGCATGTTGTTGTTCTATTGATTCCCTAATAAATAATTGAGAAAGTCTGCTAACTGCCCTTTTAAATTCTCCTCACTCTCTCTCTCCTCTTCCCCATCCCCTCCTCCATATCATCCCCATATCCCGCTCCTCTTCTCCTCGTCTCTACCCCATCCTTCACTGCCTCCCCAACTCCCCCTTCTCTCATCCCATCCTCTCCTCTCTCTCCATCCCCCTCTCATCTCTGCCTCTGTGTGCTGATGTGGATCCTACAGTCCTGGGAAGGGTTGTTCACTGTCTCTCTCTCCTCCCTCCATCTTCTCTGTCTGTATGCTGTGAAGGGTTGTTCAGGGGGAATGGGCTGCTCGCATGGCTGGTCAGCCTGGCCATACCATCCATCAGGAACACACGCTGTTGTTTTAGACTTCTGGTGGGAGCTGTCTCCTTGTCTCAGACTCTCTCTCACTCTTTTCTCCTTCCTCTATTCTTCCCTTGCTTTCCAAAATCGCTCTCCTCTGTCTCTCTCTCTCTCCCTTTCTCTCTATCCTCTTCCTCTCTCTTTCCGCTCTCTGAAAATGTCTCTCCATCTCTCTCCTCCTTCCTCTCTCTTGTCTCTACTGTACAATGTTGCTTGAGCACATAGCTGATAGGAATGTTCAAATCTGCTCTGGGCATTCTTCCTGTTCCTCCCACTAAATCAGTTTCCCAATGCTACACAATGCAGATGTCTAAAATCAGCCTTACCTAGCCTTAACTTTGCTTAGACAGAAAGTAGTCATTGCCAGCATCAAAGCAATTTGTCTGTCAATATTGGGTATTGTACAATATAACAGTGTATATAAGTTTATATGTAAGTGTGATATAGGCCCCCTGCACACAATACTAGGCAACAGAGTTTCTAAACCCAGAGGCGCAAAATCACAAGACTTCCGGGAGCGCTTGTGAAACAGACCAAGTAGAACCGGCCGGGGTTTGGGGTTTAAGAAGTAAATGAGAGATGTGAACAATTCTTCCTTAGTTGTACATTTTCTCAATCTAAATGCACAATCTAGATTCCAGCCAGTGTATTAAGTGGCTGAACATGTTATTACTCCAACCTCGTGAAAGTGACAAAATGACACGTTTTAATTTTTGTAAAAAAAATCGAAGGATTGCCTTTGATTTGACGGCCTGCTCATGAGCAGTTTGCCAATGACATGTTTCTACGAATGAGTTTAGCTAGCTATGACGTCGCCTACAAGTGTAATCTGGGATTTCCAACGGAGAAGCACATTCAGCTTCACATTGTAGTGTCGTTGTCTAAGCCTATACTAATATCTCCTTTTCACATGGCCTCCCATTGGTCACACACCATACCCTCTCTACCTTCACCATCACTATTTAAGAGCTTACATTACATACAGATCACAGGACTACAGCATCATCTAAAACAGGAATGTCCTTCCCCACATCTGTCCCTAGGTTGCGTCCCTATTCCCTACATAGTGCACTACTTTTGACCCCAGCCCTGGTCAAAGGTAATGCACTACAAAGGGAACAGGGTGGCATTTGTATAAACATTTATATTCCTCCCAAGTAAAACCCTCCGTGCTCGGACCAGAGCGGAGATAGCGCTTGACTCCATTTTATGGAATATAATCTGTTCAGTCAGAATGATACATCTGTTGGTGCCTGTGGGTATGAGAGTACCATGCAGGTGTGTGTGTGTGTGTGTGTGCATGCTAGCGTAAGCCAATAGCAGCCACTGTTATTGCACTGCACACATCTCCTGCTTTTAACCCAGTTCATGATCCCGGGACTGGGGAGAGGTGTACAGTATGTCTCTCTCTCTCCCTCTCTCTCTCTCTGGTTCGACTGCACTCTGCAACAGAAAATTGATACGGACTGTGACTTATTTCTGAGAGGGTATTGATATCGAAGTGTTTGATAGCATCGGCTGGCGTCTCTCTCTTCACGCCGCCGTTCCGTTGTGATGATGCCGGCACGCGTGTGCGTGTGAATCAGTGTGCATCACGGAGAGCTTTGACTCGCGTTGAGCACACTAGAGCCTTGTTCACACTGGCAGTTTGAAGTGACTCAAATCCCATTTATTTGCATATCCGAATAGAATCTGCTCTTTGTCCCCGCAGACTGCACAGAGAAAAAGCACATGGGAAACGGACATTTCAAACCACCTCCGTAGGTTATAAATCAGATTCCTGGCCGTGTGACTTGTGTCTGGATGGTGTCATCTGATTTTATTTGGCCTCTCAGTGGTTTTTAGACTGTTGTTTGGAATATACTGTTGCTTGCTAGCCACCCTGTTGACAGTATGACACGAACATGTGGTAGATAACTAGCTTGTTAATTGTTTGCAAACAAACGAGTGAATGTGCTAAACAGCTACCTAGCTAGGACTCATTTTGAAAGTTGGATCATCTTATCCTTTGAGGCGTAAGAAGTGTTCTGTGAATTCTGATGATTCAAAGCAACTGGGACAGGTCCATGGCAGGCATTGTTGTCACCTTTGCTTGCTCCATACATTCTGAGTGATAGGAAGCACAAGCACAAGCACCACCGCCAATCAGCCGACACCACTGCACACACACCCGTTGTTACTATGACAACTAGTGTAGACATGTCAGCAAATGAATGCTGTCTGAACACACAAATCCGATTGGGTCACTTGCTGTTTGGACAGTCAGTAGTCCCAAACGGATTTGAAAAACAAAACCGATCGAAGCATTAAGGCCTGCCGTGTGAACAAGGATTAACTGACCTGGCTGGCCTTGCTGGCTCAGTTACAGTATTCACTTTCTCCTACAGGAAGGGCCTGATATGGGCTGGTTGCTTTTGCTGAACCAACTGGAGGATCAAGCCTCAAACTTTCCTATAACCGAAGTTCAGAAGGGGAAGCATGTATTTACTTTCCCTACTGTAGGGCAGGACAGAATGGGGGAACCTAGCTAGAGAACCTAGCTAGAGAACCTAGCTAGGTCAAGCCATGAAACACATCCTCTTTCTTACAACTAAAGCTGAACAGTTCAGAAGTTGATGCTTGCAGTGTAGCCTTCAGTCAAGCTTATTGTATGATATACCTTCAGTCAAGCTTATTGTATGATATACCTTCAGTCAAGCTTATTGTATGATATACCTTCAGTCAAGCTTATTGTATGATATTTCTTCAGTCAAGTTTATTATATGATATACCTTCAGTCAAGCTTATTGAAACCATGATTTACAAACAAAATTAATTATTAGTGAATTAGGGAGAGGATAGAAGAGATTTTAGCAGCTCCCATTTAGTGTTTACACTTCTGTACATTATATAGGCCTATATCTTTTCTTTTAATGCATACTTTATGAGTGTGAGAACCCATTATAGCAGAAATCTAAGGGACATCCTTTTACTCTGGTGAATTCTCCCAACCTTGACAGCTTACATCCCCAGCTGTCTCACGTACATGTGCTTTGTGAAAGTCAAAAGGCTTGCCTTTCTGCCTCTGGCTCCCAGCTACCACTCACACACCTTGTTCCAGCCGGTGTAACAAGACAATCCACTGATGCACTGATGCTCTCCCATCTCCTCACGATCGCAGATCAGTCCCACCTCACACAACCCTTCTGCCTGCCCACCAGCACTCCCTAGCCCTAATGGCGTTGCTTTGTTACTGAGAGAGTGTCTTGTTCTGTTCATCAACAACTTCTTCCAACAGCTCTTAATGTGACACCCCACCACCACCTCGCCATCCTTCGTTAATTCCCACAAGGCTAACAGCTAGACGCTAGCTAGCTTAGTGCCTCAGTCCCATAGCAATGTCAGGCAGAAGAGAACAATGAAATGTTAGCCTAGCGTAGCGCTTCACTCCCCTAGCTACATTCTCACACTGAGATATCACTAAAATATTTAGCGCCCAGACTAACTCGACGCTACGGTAACATCCCCCTTGTTGTCTTCTGCCTAGTAGGAGTTATTGGCTTGGCAGTGGGAATCAGGGGAATCACACAGAGCCTGATGTGTTTATAATCTGATTATTCATCTCAAATATATTTTTCTCTGCTTGATCAATGAGTTGAGCTGGCTTTATCCAGAAATGGCGCTTTGTTCCCTATGTAGTGCACTACTTTTGATCAGGGCCCATATTATGGCTCTGGTCAAAAGTAGTGCACTATGTAGGGAATAGGGTGCAATTTCGGACACTGGTACAAATGTATTTTTGTCTGCTCGATCAATGAGATGATCTGTCATTGCAGATCATAGTAATGGCAGCTACAAAAGTAGTGCACTATATAGGTAATAGGGTGTTATTTCGAATGCACCCTCAGCAATGTTTTTCTTCTGTTGATCAATGAGATGAGCAGGAGTCTATCTATCCCAGCATGCATCAATAACAGAAAGCAGCAGTAGGTTATAGGGAGCTTTCAATCAACAACTGGCCCTGAATGATGTCATTCTGTGGGAAGATTCCAGAGGGAAAAGGGCCATAATCAGAACATGATAAAAGTCAAGTAATTTCCATTCTCTCTCTCTCTCTCTCTCTTTCTCTCTGTGAAATAATTTCCATTCCCCTTGTCTCACTCTATGAGACGGCACTCTTTCTCTCTTGCTCTCTCTCTCCAAGACGCTAACGCTATCTTCCATGCCCTAAGGTTGTTGCACTGCACATATTCACATCTCCAAACTGTTGCTCCCTAGAGCAGAGCACACTTTATGGCAGCATATGCTTTCACAGATCCAGGGATGAAAGTAGATTTAATTTCTTACCGGTACGGGACACCCAAGTGCGCGCAGACATTTGTTTTTATACTACAGAAATGACAGGGTAGCCTACTCTGCTGACACTGACAAACAGATCCATAAATACGATGTTGTCTGACCATATAAATCGGCCTACGAAAAGGGGCGAAAGAAAAGCACATTTTTTTGTCCATTAAAATAACATAAAATTGATCAGAAATACAGTGTAGACATTGTTAATGTTGTAAATGACTATTGTAGCTGGAAACGGCTGATTCTTAAAAACAAATATCTATATAGGTGTATAGAGGCCCAATATCAGCAACCATCAATGGCACGTTGTGTTAGCTAATCCAAGTTCATCTTTTTAAAAGGCTAATTGATCATTAGGGGCGGCAGGGTAGCCTAGTGGTTAGAGCGTTGGACTAGTAACCGGAAGGTTGCGAGTTCAAACCCCTGAGCTGACAAGGTACAAATCTGTCGTTCTGCCCCTGAACAGGCAGTTAACCCACTGTTCCCAGGCCGTCATTGAAAATAAGAATTTGTTCTTAACTGACTTGCCTGGCTAAATAAAGGTAAAATAAATAAAAAATAAAATTAGAAAACCAATTTGCAATTATGTTAGCACAGCTGAAAACTGTTGTTCTGATTAAAGAGGCAATAAAACTGGCCTTTAGACTAGTTGAGTATCTGGAGCATCAGCATTTGTAGGTTTGATTACAGGCTCAAAATGGCCAGAAACAAATAACGTTCTTCTGAAACTAGTCAATATATTATTGTTCTGAGAAAAAATGTCAGCCATATCAGCTATATATTTTTGAAAAGGCAGTAAATGAGGCTGAATGAACTTTTTCACTGCCAGACAAGGCTCTACTGATAGCCAGGTGTAGCAGTGGTAAGGTGTTGGGACTGCTGTTGGGACTATGCTGTTTGTGGGCACCGTTTGTCACCGTTATAGTGCAATTCATGTATTGTTTAGTGTTGTGTAGTGACGTTGCTGGCATGCATCCCAATTTTTTTTGTTTGCCCCAGCAAGATTTACATGCTAAAATCGCCACTGATTGTAATTACATTCTTCGATTGTCATTAGGCATTCACTGAATTGATGCATCCACTTAATTTCAATTTAAGGGGCTTTATTGGCATGGGAAACATATGTTTACATTTGTCAAAGCAAGTGAAATAGATTTGAAAAAACAAAGTGAAATAAACAAAATCTCCCTTGTCTGCGAGCGTCTCGGCCACTCATCTCCGCCTTGACAATGTGTAAATGCTCATTTCAAACGCGAACGCAATTTGGAGCGTAGGCCACCCGGTTTCCAATCAATTCACTCATTCTTCGTGCGGCTGACATGCAGCACTGTGTAATAATGGTGTAAAGACTATATTTTGGGGGGCGTGTTGTATTAATCGTGATAGGCTGATGTTTTACAGGTAGGGGAGACCGGGGATGGTTGTAACACGGGACAGTTATAACACTCTCTATCTCCAATCAGGAACAAGCTAACATCATGTTGTTACCCTGTGTACATGTGCAGTTTATCCTCAAACCTCGCGAAGAAACAAGACCCTGTGATAAACTGACAAAAATCAGATTTTGAGGTAAGAAAGTAATTTTAGTTTTTCCGATGGCATCAACTGTTTTGTTGTTAGATTCACCTAACTTATTTCCGGGTTATAACCAGTCTGTGTAGATATATTTGATGTAAGTTAGCAATTCTAAAGTTTTAACATGTAGCTCAAATTGGCGCTAGCTAATGGCTGCAAGGGTCAGGGTTAGTTGTAACAAGCCTAATGTGGTCTGGCTGCAGTGCTGGGAATGCAAATTAAGGGCCCACCAAGCCTGTACCCCAGGACCACTATACCACTGTGACTCTGATTGAGTGAACATGTCCAACATTCACACACACCACTGTTCCATCTCTCTCTCTCTCTCTCTCACACACACACACACACACACACAAAAACAAAACATTCAGTTGTTGTAAGTTGAGAAGGGACAGTTAATGGAGAGTAAAAATAATATACATTTTATGATTTGTATTATAACTTATTTCTGCCACACAAAATGTTAAACATGGCAGTGTCTCCCCTACAGTGTACCCTGGTCTCCCCTACGGTGTACCCGGGTCTCCCCTACGGTGTACCCGGGTCTCCCCTACGGTGTACCCTGGTCTCCCCTACGGTGTACCCTGGTCTCCCCTACGGTGTACCCTGGTCTCCCCTACGGTGTACCCTGGTCTCACCTACGGTGTACCCTGGTCTCCCCTACAGTATACCCTGGTCTCCCCTACAGTGTACCCTGGTCTCCCCTACGGTGTACCCTGGTCTCCCCTACAGTGTACCCTGGTCTCCCCTACGGTGTACCCTGGTCTCCCCTACGGTGTACCCTGGTCTCCCCTACGGTGTACCCTGGTCTCCCCTACGGTGTACCCTGGTCTCCCCTACGGTGTACCCTGGTCTCCCCTACGGTGTACCCTGGTCTCCCCTACGGTGTACCCTGGTCTCCCCTACGGTGTACCCTGGTCTCCCCTACGGTGTACCCTGGTCTCCCCTACGGTGTACCCTGGTCTCCCCTACGGTGTACCCTGGTCTCCCCTACAGTGTACCCTGGTCTCCCCTACGGTGTACCCTGGTCTCCCCTACGGTGTACCCTGGTCTCTCCTACGGTGTACCCTGGTCTCCCCTACGGTGTACCCTGGTCTCCCCTACGGTGTACCCTGGTCTCCCCTACGGTGTACCCTGGTCTCCCCTACGGTGTACCCTGGTCTCCCCTACGGTGTACCCTGGTCTCCCCTACGGTGTACCCTGGTCTCCCCTACGGTGTACCCTGGTCTCCCCTACGGTGTACCCTGGTCTCTCCTACGGTGTACCCTGGTCTCCCCTACGGTGTACCCTGGTCTCCCCTACGGTGTACCCTGGTCTCCCCTACGGTGTACCCTGGTCTCCCCTACGGTGTACCCGGGTCTCCCCTACAGTGTACCCGGGTCTCCCCTACAGTGTAGTGTACCCTGGTCTCTCCTACAGTGTACCCTGGTCTCTCCTACGGTGTACCCTGGTCTCCCCTACGGTGTACCCTGGTCTCCCCTACGGTGTACCCGGGTCTCCCCTACGGTGTACCCGGGTCTCCCCTACAGTGTACCCTGGTCTCCCCTACAGTGTACCCTGGTCTCCCCTACAGTGTACCCTGGTCTCCCCTACGGTGTACCCTGGTCTCCCCTACGGTGTACCCTGGTCTCCCCTACGGTGTACCCTGGTCTCCCCTACGGTGTACCCGGGTCTCCCCTACAGTGTACCCTGGTCTCCCCTACAGTGTACCCTGGTCTCCCCTACATTTTACCCTGGTCTCTCCTACGGTGTACCCTGGTCTCCCCTACGGTGTACCCGGGTCTCCCCTACAGTGTACCCTGGTCTCCCCTACGGTGTACCCGGGTCTCCCCTACAGTGTACCCTGGTCTCCCCTACAGTGTACCCTGGTCTCCCCTACATTTTACCCTGGTCTCTCCTACGGTGTACCCTGGTCTCCCCTACGGTGTACCCTGGTCTCCCCTACAGTGTACCCGGGTCTCCCCTACGGTGTACCCTGGTCTCCCCTACGGTGTACCCTGGTCTCCCCTACAGTGTACCCTGGTCTCCCCTACGGTGTACCCTGGTCTCCCCTACATTTTACCCGGGTCTCCCCTACGGTGTACCCGGGTCTCTCCTACGGTGTACCCTGGTCTCCCCTACATTTTACCCGGGTCTCCCCTACAGTGTACCCTGGTCTCCCCTACATTTTACCCGGGTCTCCCCTACGGTGTACCCGGGTCTCTCCTACGGTGTACCCTGGTCTCCCCTACATTTTACCCGGGTCTCCCCTACGGTGTACCCGGGTCTCTCCTACGGTGTACCCTGGTCTCCCCTACATTTTACCCGGGTCTCCCCTACATTTTACCCGGGTCTCCCCTACGGTGTACCCGGGTCTCTCCTACGGTGTACCCTGGTCTCCCCTACATTTTACCCGGGTCTCCCCTACAGTGTACCCTGGTCTCCCCTACATTTTACCCGGGTCTCCCCTACGGTGTACCCGGGTCTCTCCTACGGTGTACCCTGGTCTCCCCTACATTTTACCCGGGACTCCCCTACGGTGTACCCGGGTCTCCCCTACGGTGTACCCGGGTCTCCCCTACGGTGTATCCGGGTCTCCCCTACATTTTACCCGGGTCTCCCCTACGGTGTACCCTGGTCTCCCCTACGGTTTACCCGGGTCCCCCCTACGGTGTACCCTGGTCTCCCCTACGGTTTACCTCCACTATTTGTTTTGCCTGGACAAAAGCGGGAAGAATAGCATGTCTGTGTGCAACACGCCAACACCTGTAGGGATACGCTGCTTGTGTCATTAGCTCCTCAGTTGTTTCATGTGTGATGCAGTTCCCATTCCGTTTTGATCTCTGAACTTTATTAGAACACCTTTTAAACGTTGGCTGTCACATTAATGTGATGCGCTTCAGGAGAGGCAGTGATACCCCTGTCGTTGTCTCACTGTCATGTTTTACATGTGTTGGAGGAGACCTAAGGGTTTGTTTCATGTCAGAGATAGTGAATAAAACTAATCTGCAAGATGTGGCTCATGTACATTGTTAGAAACTCTTCACACCCCTAAAACGTCACACTTCACACCCCTAAAACACACACTCCTCACAGATGTGACACATGCGGGCGGACGCACGTACTGTATACACACATGCACGCACACACACTCCTCACAGATGCGATATCACACTCACTAAGCAGACACAGACACACACTCTCTCCTTCCAGACACCATGGACTAATTATCCGGCATGTTCGGAGTCTTGTGGGATCGTCGTGAGATCTTAGTGTCCCTTTGATCTGGGCCTGTCAGAGGCTCAGTACACCCTGTGATCGTGTGTGATGATAGAGGCCCGGGAGGATCACACAGAACCCCTATTCTGTTCTGATGACGAAGGATGGGAAGACGATCACAGAATCCCCAAGTGGTTCTCTCTGGTCAGACCCCCACAAACGACGGTGGCATCATTCATCGCACAGCACATTGAAAGAGGATTGTTTGACTGTTGGTGAGGTCCCCTGTTTTCTAGATGTATTATCTCTGGAAGGCAAAGGGGAAGCCGAATCTCTGGCTACTGCATATTGTGTTTGAGGTGGTTTGTTTTAACACACGGTTGCCTGCCTCTGAGACATATGGTACAGTATTTTTTCAAGGCCTGAACTCTCTCCAATCTCTGTCAATAGGCTGAAAACAGGAGAGATGCCACATGCATAGTGTACGCGTCTCTGGTGCTCAACAGCTGACGACGGCAGGTTGATTCTTCAGTTAAGTCATGGAAAACATGTGGAAGCAACTTCAAGTAATGAAACAAATACTTAAGAGGGTGAAGCTGGGGTGATTATTAAACAACTGTGGGAATGACTTCACTGTTTGACCGTGCTATCACTTTAATTGCGGTGTAATTTACGCTTCGTTTCCATAGTAAAATGCAATTCTGGCTACTTAAACGTACATAAATCATTAAGAAGAACATGTTACAAGGATTTCGTGACAACTCATGTCATAAACCTGAAGTGTTTAAGCATAGAAATCCACACAATAACGAGACAAGATTTAGAGAGAGCTCTTTTATTTCAAAAGAAAGCAGTCAGAGAGAAATGTACCAACAACAAAAAAAAAATCCACAAAAATGTAAAAGCGAAAGACAAGAAGGCATGGTATTTACAACAGAGGACATCTTTTTTGGTGTTACAGATTTCATCATATCACAACGACTAACTCTTGGTGCTCTTCTTTCACTTTTTTTGTGGAAAGTAAAAACGACCGTAACAATTTAATGCTCATAGACGGACAGAACGTTTGAAGAGTCCCCTAGGCAGGAGTATAGATAGATGGCTAAGGCACAGAGTTTCCCCCTGAAACTTTAGGAAACTTTGACGTTTTCCCCAGACACTTCGGGAAACGTTGAGTTCAGAGACGTTTGTGCAACAGTTGCTGAACAATACATTCCAGCAGAGAGAACAACAATCTGTCATGATGTTCTCTGAAAGGCGAAGAATAATATTAAAAGCTTTACCCAATTCTGAGTCATTCCTTACTCCTTAGATCTGTCCAAAACATTGAAACAGGTTATGTCCCTAAAATCAGTCTGTGCCCAACTAGCAACAAGTAACATTAGCTATCTGTTATTCTTTTACTATAATTCCACTTCATAATCTTTCCACACTGCATCGGTATTTACATAGAATGAGTTTTAAACATATTTTCAATCCAAAATATTTATGTACATTTTCTTCATTTTTTGTAACAAAATAGGACTTTTACACCGAGTAACATATTTCAATTCACTTCTCGAGAATGATAATTGTACTTTTGAACAACGGGCAAAGTATTCGTCAATTTAAGTATTTGTTTCAATGTGATAATGGCACTGCCAGTAAAAGGAGGTCAGGGTCATATCTGTATCTAGCTGTTATGTAGCTAGCTAGCTAATACAGAGAAATAGTAACGGAGTCTTTTTGTAGGCACTAAATCCTCCATGGTTTGTTGGACAAAGCCTATGGGAAAATTAATGGCATTTTTGAAGGGTTTTTGGATAAACACTGAAAATAAGGTCTGTGGTAAACACAGGCTTAGGAGATCTTATACGTTTTGTTCTAGGAGATAATCTTCATCAGCTAACGTCACTTTGTGAATTTTGATGCATTTATGTAATAAAAAAAGCACATAAAGGCTTCATAATGAATAAAGGTCATGTTAACTGGCTGCTATTATCTCATAGAACAAAACGTACAAGATCTCCTAAGCCTGTGTTTACCTCAGACCTTATTTTCAGAGTTTATCCAAAAACCCCATTCTTTCCCCATAGGAAAGTCTGAAAAAAACAGAGGTAACTCACTTCTGGGTTTTAGCACTAGAAGCTGGTGAGCCCTATATAGGCAAAATTGCCCTTCTTTGTAACCATGGCAACAACACACAACAGTTCAAGTTTGAGTGACAGGACTGACACTTATTAGGATCGATACATCCAACAAGGTCCAAGGTGAACTTGGGCCATTGATTAACTCACTAATGATCGCTGATGAGCCCTGGTGAAAACATTCACTTAGCACGTTTGACTGCCAAATCATGTTGACAATCACAGATTGGATTCTAAATTGGGACCAAATTAGGTTGTGAGGAGAATTGAGTTGAAGCCAAACAGGCGAAGCGGCAGATCGTAGTTACCCTCCATGGTGGTTGGAGAAGGGGGCACTGTGCTATAGGCTATGTTTGAACTGTGGTACACTGAGAGAGAGTCTTGATGGCAGCAAAATAACTTAGCATGTAGTAGAACAGGTGAAAACCAAAGTTGCCTGGGCCCAATCCAACAGTTCCTTGATCAAGATACAAGATATAATTCACTATTTGTTTCCATTTTTGCCACACCATGAACAGCATCATCAATCACTAACATCCTGGTACTGACACGGAACCGAGTAGGAAATGTAACATCGCCACGAAATGACTTCAACACACACGTTGGAGAGTTTTTGGAGTGTTTCTGTCTTTTTTTGTTAACTTCTCTGTTTGGGGAGGTTGTCAGGAGGAAGCTGTGACCTTTCAGTCCTGGGTGCTTCCCCGTGTGATGAAGACTTTGCAAACAGTCGACGAAAGAACCAAGACAGGAAGAGCTATTCAGACCGGACAACACGGACACACAGGCGGGCATTAGGTTTGTTGCGCCCAAAATAGGTATACAGGTTCATTGGGGCATTGGCCTTTGTAAATAAAGGCAGTTTCTCTTTACAAAAAAATGTTTATCGAGCTGCCAAAGCAGCGTTGTAGTCATTTAGTCATTGACTAAAAATATTCTGTATTTATATAAACTTGTAAATAAATAGCAACTTGTGGACAACTCACTCCATTCACTCGACAATAACTTTAAGAGATATTCTGTTTCATACTTGCAACATAAACTGTCGTTAACAAATGAACAAAAAATCTTAGAAAAGGAAATGATAAAATAAGCTTGAGAATGTCTGTTTTCTTGCGAAAGCACAGCTGATATACTTTCATTTCAAGTTTCAGGCTGTCCAGTATGGAGTGATATCAGTGCCAATAGAAACTGAATCTAGTTTCAATCATTCATGAATTGAATTCAACTTCTACTGGCACAAAGGCCACTCCATAGTCCAGTCACACCAACACACCTTTCTCCTGTTCAGGCACTGAAAATCAATAAGTAGTGCTGTGCCATAGTAACTTTGTCAGTCATACGCAAAGATCGACACTCTCCGAGGTTGCGGTTCAGTCTATCTCCCTATCTCCCTACATGTAGGCCAAACCAACCTTGAGAAGCAGGCCTCGTATTCACAAAGCACCTCAGAGTAGAAGTGCTGATCTAGGACCAGGTCCCGCCCTGTCTATATTATCATATTCATTATGATTTAAAAGAGAAAACTGATTCTAAATCAGCACTCGTACTCTGAGAGGCTTTGTGAATACGGGCCCAGAACTTGGTCCACTACCAGTGTCGACTATCCTGTTCCACCCGAACACTCTGACTCTGACTGACTTCTCAATCGCTCTTCCATTTAGCAGCAGACTAGGCGGCCTTACTAGGTGCTTGGCAAAGCAACATTTGTCTCTACGTCGGACACAGCATCAATCACAGTAAACTCAGCGGTGAGATTAAAATAAATACATTGGGAAACAGAACACGACAAAGCCGGCAAAAACCCCAAAGAGGAAGACTTCAGGAGTCTGAAACACCACAGAACCTTCCCCAGACATTCTCTTCCTCTTCAACGTTCCTTCAACCTCAAACCAACCTTTAAAAGAAACACAACTTCCGTCTTTTCTCTCCTTATGTGATCCATTACGTCGACTGAAAAATAAAAATAAAACAAAAAAGAGATTTAAAAATAAATTATTTAAATTTAAGACCTGCAGTGTGGCCTCCTGTCCAGCCGGAGGCGCCACTGCTACCTGATGCGCCCGTCGGCGTGCGGCGGGACCAGCTGGGACTTGGGGTCCGGGCTGAGCGAGCTCCAGGGGGTCTTGGCGCAGGTCTGCATGACGGGGCAGGATGTTCCAGGTCCCCCTGTCATGGAGGTGGAACACACGTCCCCAGCCTCCCACATCGCACCCACCAGGCCGTCTACCCAGTGCTCCAAGGCGGGGCCAGTCAGGGCGGCGTTGCGCTTAGCCTGCTCCACCTGGCCCAGGTGTACAGGGATGTTGAGCATGGGGTTGAGGCCGTGGAAGCTCTGCTCCATATAACTGTTCTTGGCTGGTCCATTGTGGAGCTTCAGCGTGTCCTCTGGGGGAGGGAGAGCGAGCGGGAGAGAGATGAAGAGAGAGAAAGAGGGGGACAAAAATGGATTGTTATTGTTTTATGGCGAGACTGTCCTGGAGATAGTGTTCATAAATGGATTGTTAATGTTTTATGGCGAGACTGTCCTGGAGATAGTGTTCATAAATGGATTGTTAATGTTTTATGGCGAGACTGTCCTGGAGATAGTGTTCATAAATGGATTGTTAATGTTTTATGGTGAGACTGTCCTGGAGATAGTGTTCATAAAGGGATTGTTCATGTTTTACGTTGATACTGTCCTGGAGATAGTGTTCATAAAGGGATTGTTCATGTTTTATGGCGAGACTGTCCTGGAGATAGTGTTCATAAAGGGATTGTTCATGTTTTATGGCGAGACTGTCCTGGAGATAGTGTTCATAATGTGATTGTTAATGTTTTATGGCGAGACTGTCCTGGAGATAGTGTTCATAATGTGATTGTTAATGTTTTATGGCGAGACTGTCCTGGAGATAGTGTTCATAATGTGATTGTTCATGTTTTATGACGAGACTGTCCTGGAGATAGTGTTCATAAATGGATTGTTCATGTTTTATGGTGAGACTGTCCTGGAGATAGTGTTCATAAAGGGATTGTTAATGTTTTATGGCGAGACTGTCCTGGAGATAGTGTTCATAAAGGGATTGTTCATGTTTAATGGCGAGACTGTCCTAGAGATAGTGTTCATAATGTGATTGTTCATGTTTTATGGCGAGACTGTCCTGGAGATAGTGTTCATAATGTGATTGTTAATGTTTTATGGCGAGACTGTCCTGGAGATAGTGTTCATAATGTGATTGTTCATGTTTTATGGCGAGACTGTCCTGAAGATAGTGTTCATAAAGGGATTGTTCATGTTTTATGGCGAGACTGTCCTGGAGATAGTGTTCATAAATGGATTGTTAATGTTTTATGGTGAGACTGTCCTGGAGATAGTGTTCATAAATGGATTGCTAATGTTTTATGGCGAGACTGTCCTGGAGATAGTGTTCATAAAGAGATTGTTAATGTTTTATGGTGAGACTGTCCTGGAGATAGTGTTCATAATGTGATTGTTCATGTTTTATGGCGAGACTGTCCTGGAGATAGTGTTCATAAATGGATTGTTAATGTTTTATGGTGAGACTGTCCTGGAGATAGTGTTCATAATGTGATTGTTAATGTTTTATGGCGAGACTGTCCTGGAGATAGTGTTCATAAAGGGATTGTTCATGTTTTATGGCGAGACTGTCCTGGAGATAGTGTTCATAAAGGGATTGTTCATGTTTTATGGCGAGACTGTCCTGGAGATAGTGTTCATAAATGGATTGTTAATGTTTTATGGCGAGACTGTCCTGGAGATAGTGTTCATAATGTGATTGTTCATGTTTTATGGCGAGACTGTCCTGGAGATAGTGTTCATAAATGGATTGTTAATGTTTTATGGCGAGACTGTCCTGGAGATAGTGTTCATAAATGGATTGTTCATGTTTTATGGTGAGACTGTCCTGGAGATAGTGTTCATAATGTGATTGTTAATGTTTTATGGCGAGACTGTCCTGGAGATAGTGTTCATAAAGGGATTGTTCATGTTTTATGGCGAGACTGTCCTGGAGATAGTGTTCATAAATGGATTGTTCATGTTTTATGGTGAGACTGTCCTGGAGATAGTGTTCATAAAGGGATTGTTCATGTTTTATGGCGAGACTGTCCTGGAGATAGTGTTCATAAAGGGATTGTTCATGTTTTATGGCGAGACTGTCCTGGAGATAGTGTTCATAAATGAGCAGGTAAACAGAGTCATCAATGGGGAATCTAAGTAGGCAAATCAGTCGAACCACTTTGACTTGATTGTAAAGGGTGGAATGGAACTGTGAACTCATTTGATGAGACCAAACTTTGTGTCACTGGTTAATCACATGCTATTGATTTCTCTAGGGTAAGCCTAAGCCACAAAGTGGGAGACTGCACCAAGTGTCTCAATGACTGCACTTAGTGTCTCTTTATGAAGCCATTGGAAGCTAGGGGGCAGATAGGACCATCTTCTCACACACAATACATTTATAAGCCCCTTCATACGGGGCGACAGGGTAGCCTAGTGGTTAGAGCAGTAACCGAAAGGTTGCAAGTTCAAACCCCCGAGCTGACAAGGTACAAATCTGTTGTTCTGCCCCTGAACAAGCAGTTAACCCACTGTTCCTAGGCCTTCATTGAAAATAAGAATTTGTTCTTAACTGACTTGCCTAGTTAAATAAAGGTAAAAATACTATTTAAAAAAAAACCTCAAAAGATAAAATAATTGCCCAAGCCACAAATTGGTAAAACAACTCAACGACTGTTCCTTGTGTCTTTTTATAAAGCCATTGGAAGCTAGGGGGCAGAGACGAGACGACCATTACCTCATCCCTAAAACTCCTCCACCCTGAAGGTAAAGCTGTACATTCCTCAGTGCTCCTAACACCGGGGCGCTTGCCGTCCCTCCTCAGCCTGGCTATTGTACGCTAGCCCAGCTCTCCTCTCCTCTCTCTCTCTGTCAGTGCCGGGTTCGCACCCTGCCGTTAGCCGCTAGCGTTTTCACGGGCTAGCAACAGAGATGCAGTCAGACACCTGGTTGTTCTGCCAAGCTTGCCACTGCCTGGTGCCAACTACCGACTTTATTGTGGTAGCGGTGTGTGTGTGCTGCCAGTGTGTGTGTGTGTGTGTGTGTGTGTGTGTGTGAGGGCCCACAGTGCCAGCGCTAAGCCAGGGCAACAACAGAAGACACACCATAAAGGCTACGTGTAGTGGAAAGACCTGGAGATATTCAGGGTTGTAAATCTGTATGGGAAGGCTAGAGGCTGTTAGAGCAGGTGGAGAGGAGGCCAAGGCTGCAGGATTACTGTGCCACCACGACCTTCAGGACTATGGGATCTAAGGACATCTAACCCCATCCAACAGGAGTAGGAGCCGGAAGGCTGCTTTCCCAGACACTAAAAAGGATTCTCAATTGAAAGTGCTTCTTTGTCCAAGACCAGGCTTAATCCGTGTCTGGGAAACTAGCCCATAAAGGTTATATCCTCAGTACTGTCTCAATGGATAACTACTGTACTGTAGTCCATATAAGGCTGTTTGATACTGAAGCGTACAGGTTTCCATAGTTTCTATGCTGCAGTGGATCTAGTTTAGGACTACTGTTTGCACTATAGGCCAACTGGGCTATTTTAACCACTCAAGCTGATCCAAAAAGTTTAGTGTAAAACAATCTAAAGTAGAGCTCAGTGTCGCCTCACTTGGATAATAAAACATTTCAACAGTATAACCTCAGAGAGCATAGCAGTACGTTTCAGGATGATCTTCCATAAATAGTGGAGAAAGGCAGTCGATTTACCCTCATCTCCAATGCTAATGTCTTTGGGAGTGAATTTAGCATTCTGACTATGTGCTAGTACAGAGTTTGGAGTTTGAGGGGAAGTGGAGTTAATCAATGTTCTGTTCCCATCAACAGCGACTTACAACTGAGAGAAAAAGCAAACAAGCGAACTATCAAACAAACAAAAACACTCATGAACAATTGATTAATATTTTAGCTTCCTCTCTCCTCACTCGCACACATGGCCCCAAACCCCACGGGGCGCCAGGGCAAAGCATGCTAACTTTTATTTGTTGATTCTGTTCATAATTAAAAATGGTCTCAGTGCGATTATAAAGCAGGCTGTGAATATGCCCCCACACCGAGGTTAGCATCTCAACTCTCGGGCGACTTTCACAGCAGCCGATTACTCTAGCTAAAACAATAGGGGTCCTGGTCCCTTATAGTTAACACAGGCAGATTGATTTAATTGTGTAATTGTGTTCCTCGGCGTGATATGGAGGTGTTTAACATACTGTTTAGTATGTATGAGAAACACTGAGGGTGATTACGGTCGACTTGGTGACAAACAACTGGGGCTTCCAACGGCTCAGAGGGTTGATTAGAAAGAGCATCGTAAACACAGCAGGGCCTCATGGGAAATGTGCTTTTGTGTTTGCGTGTGTATCCATGATAGGCCTATAACATGACAAGACACACTGCATCAATTATATCACATACATCACAGACTGACACTCATGTGACTTGTAGACCTGCACTATATATAGGCCTATCTCTTACCTTGCCGCACAGACTAGTGCTTGTTATAAGCCAGTGGTGTGTGTGTCTGTGGCTGTACTCTTACCTTACCGTACAGACTAGTGCTTGTTATAAGCCAGTGGTGTGTGTGTGTCTGTGGCTGTACTCTTACCTTGTCTTATAGGCTGATGCTTCATATAAGCCAGCGGACTAATCAGAAACCTCGTCTCGGCCACGGGGCTCCAGTGATGCAACACTCGTATGGTCCACACCCCAGGCCTGAGAGGCTGGTTCAGGGGGGGTCTGTAGTGGGTGTACTCTGCGCTGGCGTCGATCAGGATATCGTAGGTGGCAGCGATGACGTTGGTGGGGTCGATCCACACCACGGTGGCGGTCACGTTGGGGCCCTTGGACCACCGCTGCATCCCGACTGTCTCGTCCATGGGACCCATCAGACCACCGAAGTTACGGAACATGCGCTCTTTGGCATCCCACTCTGTGCCGATCTGAGAGAGGGATGGAGGAAGGGACGGAGGGGGGAAGGCGAGAGAAAAGGGAGTGTGTAATTAATTCACTGGATCTGAAATGTCCAACCGTATAATGTATTTCATGCATACTTTGCATACAACATTAACTGAGGCAAATGAAGAACAGAAAAATAGGCTGAATATGAATTTGTCTCTACACTGTAATGTCATAGGGAATTGTAGTTGTGATATAATATGTATCCCACACCATTCATACAACCATCATGGATCATGTCTACTGTACAGACTAGTGATTTCCAGTGCGTACAGATGTGGGATCTTAATTTGATCACCCAGGTTTAAAAAGGCTTTCCACTTTGACATTTTCAGACCTGATTTTCCCACAGGAATAATGCTGTAGCAAACGGGTTCAAATTAAGATCCTACATCTGTATACAAGTCTCACTTCATCTGTAATGTCAGCATTGGTGTGCAGCTTCAAACATTAGTACAGCCATTACCTATCTATCATGTCTGCAGTAGTGCATTATGTGATTTCCAGTATGTCTCATAAGGCTTTATGTAGACTTTCTATGTGTATAGGCTTATACAGGATTTCCAGTATGTCTATGTAAGATAGTCTCAGTTGATGTGTAATGTGAGTGTTAGTTTGCAGCTTCCTGTGTGATCGATAGACAGGCCGACTGAGGCAGCAGTGTATATGTTGAGTGAAGAGTGAACACCTTGACTAACCCTCTGGGGGGCTGGGGATCAATCTATAACAACACAGACAGAGACATGGAGAGAGAGAGAGAGAGAGAGAGAGAGAGAGAGAGAGAGAGAGAGAGAGAGAGAGAGAGAGAGAGAGAGAGAGAGAGAGCAAGACAGAGAAAGTGGGAAGAGAGAGAGAGCAAGAGCGAGCAAGAGCGAGCAAGAGAGAGAAAGACAGACAGACAGACAGACAGACAGGCAGACAGGCAGGCAGGCAGACAGACAGACAGACAGACAGACAGACAGACAGACAGACAGACAGACAGACAGGAAGATGAAAAGCCCTAACTCAATTTAATGCGGTTTATTGCTGGAGGGAAGAGAGAGAGAGGTGAGAGATGAATAACTTAGATACTGAGAGAAATAGAGAGAGATGGAGAATACAGGCAGAGAGAGAACATGATGATATAAATTAACTATGCACAACATTAGACTGACCAGGTGAATCCAGGTCAAAGCTATAATCCCTTACTGATGTAATTTGTTAAATCCACTTCAATCAGTGTAGATGAAGGAGAGGAGACAGGTTAAATAATCATTTTTAAGCCTTGAGACAATTGAGACAGGGATTGTGTATGTGTGCCATGCAGAGGGTGAATGGGCAAGACAAAAGATTGAAGTGCCTTTGAACCGGGTATGGTAGTAGGTGCCAGGGACACCGGATGGTGTCAAGAACTGCAACGCTGCTGGGTTTTTCACGCTTCACAGTTTCCCATGTGTATCAAGATTGGTTCACCACCCAAAGGACATCCAGCCAACTTGACACAAATGTGGGAAGCATTGGGGTCAACATTGGACAGCATTCTAATGGAACGCTTTCGACACCTTAGGTCTTCTTAATGTTTGGTATAAGGTACTCAGAGAGAGGACTATAATTAGCGAGATAGATGGACAGAGAGTGTAGGAGGACAGAGAGTGAAGATCAGAGATAGTGAAGGAGGACAGAGAGAAAGAGGATGCAGATTAATCTAAGGCGCTTGTAGAAACATGAGGAGGGAAGATGACAAGGGTTGATGAGGAAGGATGATGATGAGGAGGGATGATGAGGGTGATGAGGGATGATGAGGAAGAATGATGAGGATGAGGGATGATGAGGATGAGAGATGATGAGGGATGATGATGAGGGATGATGAGGATGAGGGATGATGAGGAGGAGGGTTGATGATGAGGGATGATGAGGAGGAGAGTTGATGATGAGGGATGATGAGGATGAGGGATGATGAGGAGGAGGGTTGATGATGAGGGATGATGAGGAGGAGGGTTGATGAGGAGGAGGGTTGATGAGGAGGGATGATGAGAATGAGGGATGATGAGGAGGAGGGTTGATGATGAGGGATGATGAGGAGGAGGGTTGATGAGGAGGGAAGGTGAGGAGGAGGGTTGATGATGAGGGATGATGAGGATGAGGGATGATGAGGAGGAGGGTTGATGAGGAGGGATGGTGAAGGCTTGAGGATATGCTCATCCTTACTGCCAGTGATTAACACCAGACCACAGATCAATGGGCTGACTGGAACACTCCACTCAATATTAGGCCGACTGAGAAATGAGTCTATACACTATAAATAGACTCAACCTCCATAGAGAAATTAGTTGTGTGTGGTGTGTGTGTGTGTCACGATTTCGGAAAACATCAACTGTGAGAGGATCTTGGCTTTCCCTTTAATTCACTCTTCACATTAGTGTGTGTGTGTGTGTGTGTCTGCGTGTGTGTATTTTGTACTTTGTAAAGTGAGTTTTGTAAAGTGATGGACTTTGGTAATTAAATGTTGTAATTTAACTGACCTCTATTCTCTCTTTCAAAACTAGGTTTTCCTTGTGTGTCTGTGTGTACGTGTGTGTATGTGTGTTTTCACACTGCCTGAGCCATAAGTGGATCTTGCTAGCCTGTGATGCACTTCCGTAATTCAATTTTGTAATTCAACTGACCTCTATTTTCTCAACCAAAACTATATTTTCCTTGTGTTTGTGTGTATGTGTGTGAGTGTTTGTGGTTGTGTGTATGTGTGTTTTCACACTACCTGAGCCATAAGTGGATCTTGCCAGCCTGTGATGCACTTCCGTAATTCAATTTTGTAATTCAATTGACCTCTATTTTCTCAACCAAAACTATATTTTCCTTGTGGTTGTGTTTGTGGTTGTGTGTATGTGTGTGGGTGGGTGTGGTTGTGTGTATGTGTGTGTTTCACAATGTCTGCAACAACAACTAGAGGATATTGCCCTGCCTCCCTTCAATTCAATTCACCTCAATTTAGTGTGCAAAATTGGTACCCTTCAACTCAATAATGTTACCGATCCCTATTTTCTCTACCAAACTACTACTTTCCCTGTTAGTATCCTCAACATCCTTAACTAGAATGTCTATCAGCTATGCTATTCATTCTCTGCAGGTCTGGAAGAGTATCCCTCATGCTAATTCATTATAATCTATTCTATTCTTATTGATTCTATTCAATTTGTTTTCTATTCTATTTCAGTCTATTCGAAGTGTTCTCCTCACTGGCATATCACACCATAAACACATTGATTGTCAGTGGTCTGATTCTAGGCCACAGACTGAAATCAAAAGCGTATTGACTGAGGAAATGCCACTATAACCCACTGGCTGCAGACTACTGCCTCCCGACTCTGTGAGAAATCTGGGTAAGGTACTATGGGCATAGATAACATTGGATTTCAGTAATGGTTTTGGCTCAATTCTATTTCAACTCCATCAATTCAGGAAGTGAATGGAAATGTAATATTCTCATTGAAAATGAATCATACTTTTCATATCTTGAATTGGAATTTGAATGAATCTCCTGAAGCGACTGTATTCTGGTTCAAACTGTCCTTGGAGAGTGGAGACCAACAGTAACACAGCTACATTGAGTGTACGACCGTACTGACCACCTGAGAACCGGTCAAACAGGGATTAACCTCTGACCCACTTCAGGTTCATCCGATGACCTCCGACCTTTTCTCTACACTTCACTTCAAACACCTCAGCTTGTTTTAGTTCATGATCTTAACTCACACTTGACTTAGTGACAGCACAGTAGTACTACTGCTACTAGCCACCCCTGTCCTTCACTGCTGATCTGGAAACCATGGAGTCAAACACAGTCAGCTTGTGGCTTGTGTGACCTAAATTCACACTTAGAGCACAAGTAGTAGGCTACTAGGCTACCATCCAGCCTCTCTCCTCTATCTTTAATCTGGCAACCCTAACTCAAGACCCTTCCTCACTCTAAACCTGTGGCAACTGTTGCTCAAGATCTGTAAACCATCACGGGTTCCCGAGTCAAACCCCTCACTCTGTAGCATGCATCCCCTTTTCATTCCCTCGCTCTACCTATTACCCCTCCCTCCCTCCCTCTCCATAGATCTTAATTGACAAACATAGCTGGCATCCTTACCCACGTCCTCTATCTCAAGCTGTCCCAAGGGAGTGCTCGGGCCTGGGCTTAGCTGCATTCAACACCTGCTTTTCATTACCTCCATACACAAAGCCTTTGTCTGTTGCCCGCACGCGTGCACACACACACACACACACACACATACACACACACACACACACACACGCTAAAAAAAAACAGTTTTTTAAATCGAGACCAGATGTGGTCTGGTTGGTTGGACGTGGCTGCCCGCACCACTGCCTGATGGAAATTGACCTGTCATGTTTTATGGGGAGGTGTTTGACTCTGGCGCCAGTGAGGTTGTTGGGGTGTGGTGGAGGGGGAGAGGGATGGGGTGGAGGGTTTTATGGTTGAGTTGCCAGGTCAGCAGTGGTAGTACCACTGTAAGACGTAATGTGTGAGTAGAGGGCTTAAGCTACAAGATGAAGTGTTGTGCTGCTGAGGTAATGCTGGGGAGGGGGTGAGGTTGCCAGGTCAGCAGTGGAGGACAGAGGGAGGGTGACATACTACTGTACTGTAGCTAAAGTGTTAGTAGAGGACATAAACCACAGCATTAGGTGTTTTGACGCGGGTGCCTGTGAGGGGAGGCGGGTTGCCAGGTCTTAGGTTGCCAGATCAGTAGTGGGTGACAGTGGGAAGGTGACGTAGCCTACTACTGTACGTATACCGTGAGTAAAGGCGCTTAAGATACAGACAGGCAGCTACTACTGATACCTCTGTCCTGCTTATGCAGAGTTAGAGGGAGGTGGAGGAAGAGATTAGAATGAAAGGAGATAGAGACCGTCTTGTAAAGGGATGCATGGGGTTAGAGGGAAAGAGAGAGAGGTTATAGGTAGGAGCGACAGACTGTGCTGCCTCCCCAGTTTATGGTAGAATTAAGAAGGGGGCAGAGGGAGAAATTATAGGTGGTAGGAGGGAGAGACCTTGTAAAGTCATACATGATATACAGACCCACCGGACTACATAGGAATCTACTACCACCGCTACAACTGTAGTCTGTTAGTAGGGTGGTAGTCTGTCATCTATCCCTCACTTATTTAGGATAGTTGTTGGAAGCAAGTCTATTAAGACCACTGTGGAGAGGTAGAGAGCAATGTTAGAGAGCAATGCCAGTAAAAATTGGGTAGAGAGAGAGTTTATAGATGGAAGGAAAAGGTTGTATTTTAAAGTTGTGCTGCAGACATGGTTTATCTGCCTGACAGACATTCACAACAGTCAACTATAACTGCTTAGCTCTGTCATGACCGTCTATCTGTCCTCTGGCTGCCTGACTGACTGACTGACAGACTGACAGTCATTGTAGCTAAGCAACCGACAGAAAGTCCTTTGCGATGCTGAGTACTCAGATAAAGTCGTGCCAGCGTCGGTCTGCTGTCACTCACAACTCTTTAGACTAGAACGCCTCAGAGCCTTCCCCGTGCCCATGACTTCCTCACAGTCTAGGGTCGCTTCAGGACTGTTACAAAGGTCAATAGGTCGAAGGTCAAGAGTAAAAGGTCAGATTCACCCCGACTTATCACTGGAACTCATACGAGGACATCAACTGACATTTCAGAGGGTTCTGCTTGACAGTGTGAAAACCAGAAAGAAAGATCGCTCTCAACCCCCCCCCCCCATGATAAACAGAAAAGTGCTCGCTGGCTCACTAAGACATAGCTGATGTTAGAAATAGGGTCCTTATTTATACTAACATAACTACGCTATCAGGAAGCCGTTTGGGCATGAAGGTGAGTAGTCTACGTTTCATTAGTAAACAACAAATAAGCAGCAGGTGAGGCGCTAATCCACATCAAATCTGATGAATTCAATCAATTTACATTTTACAAGGCTACCGATTCTGTGTTTAATGCCTGCCGCCAATGTGTGTGTACTCTCTGCAAGGTTGCCATAGCGATAAATATAGCTAAGGTCACCATGATATCTGATCTAGCCAATCATATTTTATACAACATGCTTCTCTGTGCCAGGCACTTCAGGGTTTTGATATACTACAAACACATAGAGGTCATTGTTTGACTAAGTGGCTGGATAACTGCCGGGCACTCTAGTCTAAATGACAGGGGCTGCTGAATGACTGCGAATGTTATGTGAACATTACGTAAAAGTTGTAGCCCACAACCTCGAAACAATGTACATCAGTTAATGGTCGGACTGACTGACCATTATGTTGTCCATTGACTGGATAATGAATGGTTGAACACAATCAATACAGGAGCCGGTGATAGAAATGGATGTGCTGAAAGATCTGCTAAAGGTAATGTGAACGTTACCTCAACGTTGTGCAACCCACAAAACGACATGTTACCTCAGCAAATGTTCTCAATTGACTATGTGAACTCTCCTCCACTTCTAAATGGGATGAGTTTGCGATATTTTTCAGAGATAAGATAAACAACAATAGGCAGGGTATCAGTCAAGCAAGACCTGATGAGAAGTTTGATGATATGTGCCCTGGGCTACCACGCAAAGGCACTGTGGATTTATTTTTCCTGGTTGGCACTGACATGCTCAGGAAAGTGATATCACAAATTAAGCCTCCTACCTACCTTCTCGATGCTATCCCCACCGCCTTCTTCAAAACAGTTTTTAATTGCATATCTGAAGAAGTGTAAGCTATTGTTAATCACTCCCTGTCCACAGGCACTTTCCCCCACTGCACTAAAAACTACTATTATGAAACCCCTTCTGAAGAAAAGTCATCTAGATTCTTTAGCTCTTAGCAATTTTCAGCCAATCTCCAACCTTCCATTCTTAAGCAAAATTCTGGAGAAATTGGTTTTGAAACAGCTAAATGATTTTTTAAGTGGCAACTGTATTTTTGAAAAACCACACAGCACAGAGACAGTCTTAGTTAAAGTGGTAAACGATCTTCGAGCCAACACAGATGCCAAACATCTCTCTGTCCTTGTACTCTTAGATTTAAGTGCTGCATTCGACACTGTTGACCATGATGTCCTTCTACATTGTTGACCATGATGTCCTTCTACAATTCTACATTGGTTTAGGACCTATTTAATCGGCCGAGAGTTTATCACCCTTGGTGAACATAACTCAGAGAAAATACATTTCACATGTGGCATTTCACATGGTTTGATTTTGGGTACGGTACCGATCAGTTTATATATGTTACCCCTTGGCAGAAAGCACAGCATTGATTTCACTGCTACGCAGACGATACACAACTTTACATTTCTGTGTCACCAGACAATTTTAGCTCCGCGGATAGATTAGACTGTATTAGTGATTTAAATACCTAGATGGCTCACAACTTCCTCCAGATAAATCAAGACATGACCGAGGTACTTATTGTTGGAGCCAAAGCACAGTGAAAGAATCTGGCCGCACATTTTAATTCACGGGCAATAAAGATGAAACACTAGGTAAAAAACCTAGGTGTTATTTTAGATTCTGAAATCAAGATCGAATCACACAACAGGAATGTGACCAAAAAAGCTTTTTACCACCGGAGGAACATTGCCAACGTGCGTCCGTTTCTATCTCAGGCTGATAGACACTCATCCATGCTTTTATTACAAGCAGGCTTGACTACTGTGTAGCTCTCCTGTCTGTGTCACGCCCTGATCTGTTTCACCTGCCCTTGTGATTGTCTCCACCCCCTCCAGGTGTCACTTATTTTCCCCAGTGTATTAATCCCTTTGTTTCCTGTCTCTCTGTTTCAGTTCATCTTATATGTTTCCAAGTCAACCAGCGGTTTCCTGTCCTCCTGCTTTTTGTGGTCTCCTTTTTCTAGTCCTCCCGGTTTTGATCCTTGCCTGTTTCTGGACTTTGTTCCCAACTGCCTGCCTTGATCACGAGCCTGTCTGCCCCTCTGTACCTCCTGGACTCTGATCTGGTTTTGACCTTTTTGCCTGCCTTGATCACGAGCCTGTCTGCCACTCTGTACCTCCTGGACTCTGATCTGGTTTTGACCTTTTTGCCTGTCCACTACCATTCTCTTGCCTATTCCTTCGGATTAATAAACATTGTAAGACTCCAACCATCTGCCTCCTGTGCCTGCATTTGGGTCTCGCCTTGATAGCCTGGTCTATGCAAGAAAGCCATTGGTCAACTGCAAAACATACAGAATGCTGTAGCACGGTTACTGACCAAGAGCACACATTATACTGGTTTTGAGGTCTCTGCACTGGCTGCCTGTGAGTTTTAGAATTAATTTTTAAATAATTCTCTTGGTTTTTAAATCAATCCACGATTGTGCACCCCAGTACATGTCAGACATGCTTTTAAGTTATGTACCCAGTAGGTCTCTCAGGTCCTCTGGCACTGACCTTTTTACTATCCCAAAGCCTGGGACCAAGAGGCATGGAGAGGCCACCTTTAGTTATTATGCCCCCAGACTCTGGAACAACCTGCCAGAGAACCTGAGAGGGGCCGAAACAGTGGACCTATTTAAAAAATATCTTAAAACACAATTTTTTTTTAATCCTCCTATGTTTACTTTGTGTAGTAAATATTTGTTTTTATTCGTTTTTTCACCCTGTGAAACACATTGTGTTGCATTCCATGTCTGAAATGTGCTGTAGAAATAAAGCTTGATTTGGGGGCAGCGTCTACTGAGAGAGTGTAAATATTATGTGACTGTTATAAGAAAATTGCATAAATGTTACAACTCCAACCCAAAAAACGGTGTGTCCGTTACCTCAGCTAACTGTAGCCTGGTGAAGCTTCTGTATATAAGGTGTCTACTTCTAAAAGATGTCTGTCACGCCCAGATCTGTTTCACCTGTCTTTGTGCTTGTCTCCGCCCCCACTCCAGGTGTCGACCATCTTCCCCATTATCCCCTGTGTATTTATACCTGTGTTCTGTTTGTCTGTTGCCAGTTAGGTCTTGTCTTACCGTCGTCCTGTTTCTCAAGTTCTGTCTCCTAGTTTATCCCGGCTCTGACCATTCTGCCTGCCATCCTGTACCTGCCTGACTCTGACCTGATTACAAACCTCTGCCTGCCCTGACCCCGAGCCTGCCTGCTGTCCTGTACCTGCCTGACTCTGACCTGATTATGAACCTCTGCCTGCCCTGACCCCGAGCCTGCCTGCTGTCCTGTACCTGCCGGACTCTGACCTGATTACGAACCTCTGCCTGCCCTGACCCCGAGCCTGCCTGCTGTCCTGTACCTGCCTGACTCTGATCACAAACCTCTGCTTGTCCTCAACCTGCCCTTTGCCTGCCCCACGTTTCTAATACATAATCTGCCTCCTGTGTCTGCATCTGGGTCATACCCTGAGTCGTGATATCACAGTGTTACTGTTCTGGGAATGTTATGTGAACATTACCTAAACGTTATACAACCAAAAAAAGAAGGATAGTTACCTCAGTGAACTGCAGCCTGGTGAAGGTGCTGGGCGGGGAAGCCACCTTGTAGGTCATCCTGGGCATCACCCAGGTCTCCAAGGTCTCCAGCTTGCTGGTTGCCAGGTTAGTGGCGTGGTGCTGGACCAGGTAGCCTTGGAACTGGTCTGACTGGAAGTAGAGATGCACTGACACCGGGTGGCCCATGGGGAAATACCTGGCAAACCAAGAGGAAACATACTTTTTAACCAACCTTTCTCAATAGACCTTTATCAGTAGCCTGAGTGCAGGTCTGTTTGGGCTATGATGCCAACTGTCACTCATTTTGACCGAGACAGCAATGCAGTTGACAAGAACACAAACAAATCTGGAACCAGGCTACTTTATCAGGGTTTTTACCTGGCAACACCAGTGGTAACCCAACAGACAGACCCATTGAGATTCCCATTAGTGAACTTGATATGGTACCAGTGCTGTTTAAAAGGGCAATGGTGTAAGATGAGAGTATCTAGATTAATCTATTGAACAACTACTGGAGACTGCTTACAAATGCTAATGTTTGTAGATGCTAAAGTTCACTAGCGGGGCCTTGCTAATGTCTCAGACGCTAAAGTAAAGGTTAAGGGGATGTGCTTTGCTTTCTGTGATTGTGTGAAGGGAAGAGGCATTAATTCAATGACCTATAAAACATCTGTTGCTGTGGAGACTATTATTAAGGCTAGGAATAGACAGACTGACTGAGACCAGACTGTAGTTGTAGCCTGCCCCGGACCAACCCAATACAGTCAATGGGTATATTGGCAGTAATATATTAAGTTAGTCACAGCCCGATGCCTCTGACGATAACCATGACACACCAATTCGTAACACACATATTGTCTAATACAGCGGTTCCCAACCTTTGCCATCCCGGGGACGACCAAATCAGAGTCAAAAGATCTTGAGGGCCGGGCCTCCCGGGTGGCGCAGTGGTTAAGGGCGCTGTACTGCAGCGCCAGCTGTGCCATCAGAGTCCCTGGGTTCGCGCCCAGGCTCTGTCGTAACCGGCCGCGACCGGGAGGTCCGTGGGGCGACGCACAATTGGCCTAGCATCGCCCGGGTTAGGGAGGGCTTGGTCGGTAGGGGTGTCCTTGTCTCATCGCGCACCAGCGACTCCTGTGGCGGGCTGGGCGCAGTGTGCGCTAACCAAGGTGGCCAGGTGCACGGTGTTTCCTCCGGCGCATTGGTGCGGCTGGCTTCCGGGTTGGATGCGTGCTGTGTATCGGAGGACGCATGACTTTCAACCTTCGTCTCTCCCGAGCCCGTACGGGAGTTGTAGCGATGAGACAAGATAGTAGCTACTACAACAATTGGATACCATGAAATTGGGGAGAAAAAGGGGTAAAATTCAAAAAAAAAAAAGATCTTGAGGGCCACCATTCGCTGAGTCGCAGAATTTCTTTACATAAAATATCTTAGCGTTCAAATTTAGTCAATTTTATCAGTGAATGTAACAGATTTAACACATATTGTAATGTACAATTGCTTATAATACTATACATCCAATAACTACAATAAAATAAAATACAGTTTACAAATAGTAAATAATGTGCTCGGACCACAGGTTGAAAACTGCTGGTCTAAAACAAAGTCAGCTGAGGTCAAAACACACACACACTAACAAAGTTGAACTGGTCTGAGACACCATTAAGAAGTCAGCTTGATCTTACAATCAGCTTGCCAGTCCAGGCTAGTCCTGATAGTTATATTGTTCTGGGGGCTGTGTGTGTGGAGTGAGTGTTTTTTTTCTGATTCTGTACATGTGGCAGAAGGCTGGCACTGAGAGCAGAGCAGAGACTACTGGGAAACTAAACAGGGTGTGTTTGTGTTTCTCTCTCTCTCTCTCTCTCATCCTCCCCACGCCCCAGTGTCCACCGTGTGTGTGTATGTGTATGTGCCCACCAGCCTTCTCATCAGTATTCCAGTAGTAGAACCAGGAGTCAGTCTGCCTGACAGCGCTGTGTGTGTGTGCCCGTCCCAGCCCGACAGCACTAGCTACCCTGACAAGCAGAACAGCAAACATTTACACCCGCTCACGGAGAGCACTCCACACCCTTTTCTCTCCTCCTCCCTCACTCCCACTATATAGGGAATAGGGTGCCGTTTGGGACACAGACAGAGATTGACAGAGATGTTGCCCCTAGCAACATCGTAGCACCAGTAACAAAGGTTTCCATACTCTCTGAGACTGAGTCAGTTACTCAGTTATTTAATACAGACGTACAGGGTGGGACTGAAGTATTCACAATTTGAATTATACATAGACTCTTGGGAATGCCTGACGTTAACGTCTTTGACAATTGTGTGTTTGTGTGTCTGTGTGTGTGTGTCTGACTGTGTGTGTGTGTCTGTGTGTGTGTGCTAGAGAGAGAGAGAGAGAGAGAGAGAGAGAGAGAGAGAGAGAAAGAGAGGTAGAGAGAGAGGCAGAAAGAGCTAGAGAAAGAGAGAGTGAGAGATTTTTAAAAAAGAGGTAGAGGTAGAGAGAAAGAAAGAGAGAGGCAGAAAGACAGAAAGGGGGCAGAGGGAGAAAGAGAGCGAGAGAAGGGAGTGAGAGAGAATGAGAGAGAAGAGAGAGTGAGAGAAGGGAGTGAGAGAGAAAGAGAGAGAAGAGAGAGTGAGAGAAGGGAGTGAGAGAGAACGAGAGAGAAGAGAGAATGAGAGGTTGAGAGAGCGAGAAAGAGAATAAGTGAAAGAGAAGGCATAGAGTGAATGGGGAGAGATGGGGGGAAAGGGAGAGACGGGAGAGAGAGAGAGTGCAGATACATAGAGCCTCCATTCAGCCCTTCCCTCCACCCCCTCCCCACTGGAGTCACAGCAGGCTGTGAAAAGACAGAAATTCCCCTCTCCTCTCCTCCTCCTCTCCATCCCCACATGGCAGTCCCACCCTGCTGTCTCATACACACACTGTAAGCTCTACAAACATAGCCTCTCATGGCCCCAAACATTGCCCTGCGTGTGTGTGTGTGTGTGTGTGTGTGTGTGTGACAGCTGGGTGTGGATATGTTAGTGTGAAAGACTGAAAATTGTTTCCTCGCAGCGTATGCTTTTTTTCACATGCTCATGATCCCACAATTAGAGATTTGCAGACTGACACGTATACTCACAGATGCCCTCTTGCTCTCACACACTTTATGTGCGCACACACACACACACACACACACACACACACACACACACACACACACACACACACACACACACACACACACACACACACACACACACACACACACACACACACACACACACACACACACACAACCTCGTTTCCCTTCCTTCCCAATTTACAGGCAGAGGCATGAGTAGAAACAGCTGTAGTTAAACGATAGACATAGGGTGTGTGTGTGCAGCTAGATGGAAACATGCTTCCTCTCATCTTTACTCTGTACCCAGAGACCCCTGCAGCTACCCACAATGCAGAACTACCTGCCTGCCTGCTATCCAGCCTGCTTATGTGGAACTATACTGGATCTAAAACAGACTGATAATACAAGCTGCCAGCAGCAGAAACATGGGCGTATAGTACATCTCACGTTGGTTGGAACACTGACAATTCCACCAGAATGGTGTCGCATCCCTCCAACAGACTTCTAGACACTTATGCAATCTATGCCAAGGTGCATTGGAGCTGTTCTGGCAACTACTAAAGTACTTTATGTTGGTGTTTCCTTTATTTTGACAGTTACCTGTACATTGGCCCTGAGACTCAGCTAACGCAGGTTTCATATTCTAGCTACCGCAGGTGCTGCCGGTCCCAAACGTGTTGCAACTGTGGTATTATAATACAGTAACAGTTAACTAAGACAAAAGACACGTTGGCTTCAAACTGGCTTCCTGTTTTAGCATCCATCGATGACAGGGATCCCAAATGTGTCATAACAACGGCCATTTCACCCGTGGAAGTAACTGTATGGAGACAAAAGACATAAAAGAACCAGCTGACACGTCTCCTGATCCAGGAAGCTAGATGCTATGGATCGCAAATGTATGGTAACACCGGGGTAAATCTACATTGGTAAATGTGTCAACAGCAGGCCTCGTTACTGAACTAACAGTTCCAGCATATACAGCTGCTATGGATCCCACATCTAATAACACCAGTATCGTCAATCGTAATTCTAGGGACACAGAAATGATACTGGTCTCAAAGGAACATGGAGCAGCACCATCCATGACCTATATACAGTACACCTTCACATGATGTAATTGATCTGCCGTATCGTCTTACTGAGTGAACAGTGTGAACCGTACCGGTTCCCATCGGCTCATTAGAAGCAGGGTATTGTTGCTAGTGATGCCGTACGGATAGTATTGACGCGTGATGGCGTACGAATAATGTTGACGTACAGATAGTGTTGACGCGCGATGCCGTACGAATAATGTTGACGTACGGATAGTGTTGACGCGCGATGCCGTACGGATAGTGTTGACGCGTGATGCCGTACGGATAGTGTTGACGCGTGATGCCGTACGGATAGTGTTGACGCGTGATGCCGTACGGATAGTGTTGACGCGTGATGCCGTACGGATAGTGTTGACGCGTGATGCCGTACGGATAGTGTTGACGCGTGATGCCGTACGGATAGTGTTGACGCGTGATGCCGTACGGATAGTGTTGACGCGTGATGCCGTACGGATAGTGTTGACGCGTGATGCCGTAAGGATAGTGTTGACGCGTGATGCCGTACGGATAGTGTTGACGCGTGATGCCGTACGGATAGTGTTGACGCGTGATCCCGTACGGATAGTGTTGTCGCGTGATGCCCTACGGATAGTGTTGACGCGTGATGCCATACGGATAGTGTTGACGTACGGATAGTGTTGACGTGTGATCCCGTACGGATAGTGTTGACGCGTGATGCCATACGGATAGTGTTGACGTGTGATCCCGTACGGATAGTGTTGACGCGTGATGCCGTACGGATAGTGTTGACGCGTGATGCCGTACGGATAGTGTTGACGCGTGATGCCGTACGGATAGTGTTGACGCGTGATGCCGTACAGATAGTGTTGACGCGTGATGCCGTACAGATAGTGTTGACGTGTGATCCGTACGGATAGTGTTGACGCGTGATCATGTACGGATAGTGTTGACGCGTGATCCCGTACGGATAGTGTTGACGTGTGATCCCGTACGGATAGTGTTGACGCGTGATGCCGTACGGATAGTGTTGACGCGTGATGCCATACGGATAGTGTTGACGTACGGATAGTGTTGACGAGTGATGCCGTACGGATAGTGTTGACGCGTGATGCCGTACGGATAGTGTTGACGCGTGATGCCGTACGGATAGTGTTGACGCGTGATGCCGTACGGATAGTGTTGACGCGTGATCCCGTACGGATAGTGTTGACGTGTGATCCCGTACGGATAGTGTTGACGCGTGATGCCGTACGGATAGTTTTGACGTACAGATAGTGTTGATGCGTGATGCCGTACGGATAGTGTTGACGTGTGATCCCGTACGGATAGTGTTGACGCGTGATGCCGTACGGATAGTTTTGACGTACAGATAGTGTTGATGCGTGATGCCGTACGGATAGTATTGACGTGTGATCCCGTACGGATAGTGTTGACGCGTGATGCCGTACGGATAGTGTTGACGTACGGATAGTGTTGACGCGTGATGCCGTACGGATAGTGTTGACGTGTGACGCCGTACGGATAGTGTTGACGCGTGATGCCGTACGGATAGTGTTGACGTGTGATGCAGTACGGATAGTGTTGACGTGTGATCCCGTACGGATAGTGTTGACGCGTGATGCCGTACGGATAGTGTTGACGTACGGATAGTGGTGATGCGTGATGCCGTAAGGATAGTGTTGACA